>NW_026542668.1:0-560487 GCF_028750875.1 Macrosteles quadrilineatus | reverse complement strand
ATCTATGCACTATCTATGATGCGATTCGTCTATGATGCATCTATGATGCATCAATGATCCATCTTTGATGCATCTATGATGCATCTATGATTCATCTATGATGCATCAATGATCCATCTTTGATGCATCTATGATGCATCAATGATCCATCCTTTGATGCATCTATGATGCATCTATGATTCATCTATGATGCATTAATGATCCATCTTTGATGCATCTATGATGCATCAATGATCCATCCTTTGATGCATCTATGATGCATCTATGATTCATCTATGATGCATCAATGATCCATCTTTGATGCATCTATGATGCATCTATGATGCATCTATGATTCATCTATGATGCATCAATGATCCATCTTTGATGCATCTATGATGCATCAATGATCCATCCTTTGATGCATCTATGATGCATCTATGATTCATCTATGATGCATCAATGATCCATCTTTGATGCATCTATGATGCATCAATGATCCATCTTTGATGCATCTATGATGCATCAATGATCCATCTATGATGCATCTATGATTCATCTATGATGGATCAATGATCCATCTATGATGCATCTATGTTCCATCTATGATGCATCTATGTTCCATCTATGATGCATTCCATCTATGACGCATCTATGTTCCATCTATGAAGCATCTATGATGTATATATGATGAATCTATGATGCATCTATGATGCATCTATGATCCATCTATGATGCATCTATGTTGCATCTATGATGCATCTGTGATCCATCTTTGATGCATCTATGATGCATCAATGATCCATCTTTGATGCATCTATGATGCATCAATGATCCATCTTTGATGCATCTATAATGCATCTATGATTCATCTATGATGCATCAATGATCCATCTTTGATGCATCTATGATGCATCTATGATTCATCTATGATGCATCAATGATCCATCTTTGATGCATCTATGATGCATCAATGATCCATCTTTGATGCATATATAATGCATCTATGATTCATCTATGATGCATCTATGATTCATCTATGATGCATCAATGATCCATCTTTAATGCATCTATGATGCATCAATGATCCATCTTTGATGCATCTATGATGCATCAATGATCCATCTTTGATGCATCTATGATGCATCTATGATTCAATTATGATGCATCAATGATCCATCTTTGATGCATCTATGATGCATCAATGATCCATCTTTGATGCATCTATGATGCATCTATGATTCATCTATGATGCATCAATGATCCATCTTTGATGCATCTATGATGCATCAATGATCCATCTTTGATGCATCTATGATGCATCTATGATTCATCTATGATGCATCAATGATCCATCTATGATGCATCTATGATTCATCTATGATGGATCAATGATCCATCTATGATGCATCTATGATTCATCTATGATGCATCAATGATCCATCTTTGATGCATCTATGATTCATCAATGATCCATCTTTGATGCATCTATGATGCATCAATGATCCATCCTTTGATGCATCTATGATGCATCAATGATCCATCCTTTGATGCATCTATGATGCATCAATGATCCATCCTTTGATGCATCTATGATGCATCTATGATTCATCTATGATGCATCAATGATCCATCTTTGATGCATCTATGATGCATCATAGATGCATCAAAGGATGGATCATTGATGCATCATAGATGCATCAAAGATGGAACATAGATGCATCATAGATGGAACATAGATGCATCATAGATGGATCATTGATCCATCATAGATGAATCATAGATGCATCATAGATGGATCATTGATGCATCATAGATGAATCATAGATGCATCATAGATGCATCAAAGATGGATCATTGATGCATCATAGATGCATCAAAGATGGATCATTGATGCATCATAGATGAATCATAGATGCATCATAGATGCATCAAAGGATGGATCATTGATGCATCATAGATGCATCAAAGATCCATCTTTGATGCATCTATGATCCATCAATGATCCATCTTTGATGCATCATAGATGCATCAAAGATCCATCTTTGATGCATCTATGATCCATCAATGATCCATCTTTGATCCATCTTTGATGCATCTATGATGCATCTATGATTCATCTATGATGCATCAAAGATCCATCTTTGATGCATCTATGATGCATCAATGATCCATCCTTTGATGCATCTATGATGCATCTATGATTCATCTATTATGCATCAATGATCCATCTTTGATGCATCAATGATCCATCTTTGATGCATCTATGATGCATCTATGATTCATCTATGATGCATCAATGATCCATCTTTGATGCATCTATGATGCATCAATGATCCATCCTTTGATGCATCTATGATTCATCTATGATGCATCAATGATCCATCTTTGATGCATCTATGATGCATCAATGATCCATCTTTGATGCATCTATGATGCATCTATGATTTATCTATGATGCATCAATGATCCATCTATGATGCATCTATGATTCATCTATGATGGATCAATGATCCATCTATGATGCATCTATGTTCCATCTATGATGCATCTATGTTCCATCTATGATGCATTCCATCTATGACGCATCTATGTTCCATCTATGAAGCATCTATGATGTATCTATGATGAATCTATGATGCATCTTTGATGCATCTATGATGGATCAATGATCCATCTATGATGCATCTATGTTCCATCTATGATGCATCAATGTTCCATCTTTGATGCATCTATGATGCATCAATGATCCATCCTTTGATGCATCTATGATGCATCATAGATGCATCAAAGATGGATCATTGATGCATCATAGATGAATCATAGATGCATCATAGATGCATCAAAGGATGGATCATTGATGCATCATAGATGCATCAAAGGATGGATCATTGATGCATCATAGATGCATCAAAGATGGATCATTGATGAATCATAGATGCATCAAAGATGGATCATTGATGCATCAATGATCCATCTTTGATGCATCTATGATGCATCTATGATCCATCTTTGATGCATCTATGATGCATCAATGATCCATCTTTGATGCATCTATGATGCATCTTTGATTCATCTATGTTCCATCTATGATGCATCTTTGATGCATCTATGTTCCATCTATGATGCATCTATGCGCCATCTATGATGCATCTTTGATCCATATATGATGCATCTATGTTCCATTTTTGATGCATCTATGCACTATCTATGATGAGATTCGTCTATGATGCATCTATGATGCATCAATGATCCATCTTTGATGCATCTATGATGCATCTATGATTCATCTATGATGCATCAATGATCCATCTTTGATGCATCTATGATGCATCAATGATCCATCCTTTGATGCATCTATGATGCATCTATGATTCATCTATGATGCATCAATGATCCATCTTTGATGCATCTATGATGCATCAATGATCCATCTTTGATTCATCTATGATGCATCAATGATCCATCTTTGATGCATCTATGATGCATCAATGATCCATCTTTGATGCATCTATGATTCATCTATGATGCATCTATGATTCATCTATGATGCATCTTTGATGCATCTATGATGCATCAATGATCCATCTTTGATGCATCTATGATGCATCTTTGATGCATCTATGATGCATCTTTGATTCATCTATGTTGCATCTATGATCCATCTATGATGCATCTATGCGCCATCTATGATGCATCTTTGATCCATATATGATGCATCTATGTTCCATTTTTGATGAATCTATGCACTATCTATGATGCGATTCGTCTATGATGCATCTATGATGCATCAATGATCCATCTTTGATGCATCTATGATGCATCTATGATTCATCTATGATGCATCAATGATCCATCTTTGATGCATCTATGATGCATCAATGATCCATCCTTTGATGCATCTATGATGCATCTATGATTCATCTATGATGCATTAATGATCCATCTTTGATGCATCTATGATGCATCAATGATCCATCTTTGATGCATCTATGATGCATCAATGATCCATCTTTGATGCATCTATGATGCATCTATGATGCATCTATGATTCATCTATGATGCATCAATGATCCATCTTTGATGCATCTATGATGCATCAATGATCCATCCTTTGATGCATCTATGATGCATCTATGATTCATCTATGATGCATCAATGATCCATCTTTGATGCATCTATGATGCATCAATGATCCATCTTTGATGCATCTATGATGCATCAATGATCCATCTATGATGCATCTATGATTCATCTATGATGGATCAATGATCCATCTATGATGCATCTATGTTCCATCTATGATGCATCTATGTTCCATCTATGATGCATTCCATCTATGACGCATCTATGTTCCATCTATGAAGCATCTATGATGTATATATGATGAATCTATGATGCATCTATGATGCATCTATGATCCATCTATGATGCATCTATGTTGCATCTATGATGCATCTGTGATCCATCTTTGATGCATCTATGATGCATCAATGATCCATCTTTGATGCATCTATGATGCATCAATGATCCATCTTTGATGCATCTATAATGCATCTATGATTCATCTATGATGCATCAATGATCCATCTTTGATGCATCTATGATGCATCTATGATTCATCTATGATGCATCAATGATCCATCTTTGATGCATCTATGATGCATCAATGATCCATCTTTGATGCATATATAATGCATCTATGATTCATCTATGATGCATCTATGATTCATCTATGATGCATCAATGATCCATCTTTAATGCATCTATGATGCATCAATGATCCATCTTTGATGCATCTATGATGCATCAATGATCCATCTTTGATGCATCTATGATGCATCTATGATTCATCTATGATGCATCAATGATCCATCTTTGATGCATCTATGATGCATCAATGATCCATCTTTGATGCATCTATGATGCATCTATGATTCATCTATGATGCATCAATGATCCATCTTTGATGCATCTATAATGCATCAAAGATGGATCATTGATGCATCATAGATGCATTAAAGATGGATCATTGATGCATCATAGATGAATCATAGATGCATCATAGATGAATCATTCTATCATGAATGATGATGAATCATCTATGATGCATCTATGATTCATCTATGATGCATCAATGATCCATCTTTGATGCATCTATGATGCATCAATGATCCATCTTTGATGCATCTATGATGCATCTATGATTCATCTATGATGCATCAATGATCCATCTATGATGCATCTATGATGCATCTATGATTCATCTATGATGCATTAATGATCCATCTTTGATGCATCTATGATGCATCAATGATCCATCCTTTGATGCATCTATGATGCATCTATGATTCATCTATGATGCATCAATGATCCATCTTTGATGCATCTATGATGCATCTATGATGCATCTATGATTCATCTATGATGCATCAATGATCCATCTTTGATGCATCTATGATGCATCAATGATCCATCCTTTGATGCATCTATGATGCATCTATGATTCATCTATGATGCATCAATGATCCATCTTTGATGCATCTATGATGCATCAATGATCCATCTTTGATGCATCTATGATGCATCAATGATCCATCTATGATGCATCTATGATTCATCTATGATGGATCAATGATCCATCTATGATGCATCTATGTTCCATCTATGATGCATCTATGTTCCATCTATGATGCATTCCATCTATGACGCATCTATGTTCCATCTATGAAGCATCTATGATGTATATATGATGAATCTATGATGCATCTATGATGCATCTATGATCCATCTATGATGCATCTATGTTGCATCTATGATGCATCTGTGATCCATCTTTGATGCATCTATGATGCATCAATGATCCATCTTTGATGCATCTATGATGCATCAATGATCCATCTTTGATGCATCTATAATGCATCTATGATTCATCTATGATGCATCAATGATCCATCTTTGATGCATCTATGATGCATCTATGATTCATCTATGATGCATCAATGATCCATCTTTGATGCATCTATGATGCATCAATGATCCATCTTTGATGCATATATAATGCATCTATGATTCATCTATGATGCATCTATGATTCATCTATGATGCATCAATGATCCATCTTTAATGCATCTATGATGCATCAATGATCCATCTTTGATGCATCTATGATGCATCAATGATCCATCTTTGATGCATCTATGATGCATCTATGATTCAATTATGATGCATCAATGATCCATCTTTGATGCATCTATGATGCATCAATGATCCATCTTTGATGCATCTATGATGCATCTATGATTCATCTATGATGCATCAATGATCCATCTTTGATGCATCTATGATGCATCAATGATCCATCTTTGATGCATCTATGATGCATCTATGATTCATCTATGATGCATCAATGATCCATCTATGATGCATCTATGATTCATCTATGATGGATCAATGATCCATCTATGATGCATCTATGATTCATCTATGATGCATCAATGATCCATCTTTGATGCATCTATGATTCATCAATGATCCATCTTTGATGCATCTATGATGCATCAATGATCCATCCTTTGATGCATCTATGATGCATCAATGATCCATCCTTTGATGCATCTATGATGCATCAATGATCCATCCTTTGATGCATCTATGATGCATCTATGATTCATCTATGATGCATCAATGATCCATCTTTGATGCATCTATGATGCATCATAGATGCATCAAAGGATGGATCATTGATGCATCATAGATGCATCAAAGATGGAACATAGATGCATCATAGATGGAACATAGATGCATCATAGATGGATCATTGATCCATCATAGATGAATCATAGATGCATCATAGATGGATCATTGATGCATCATAGATGAATCATAGATGCATCATAGATGCATCAAAGATGGATCATTGATGCATCATAGATGAATCATAGATGCATCATAGATGCATCAAAGGATGGATCATTGATGCATCATAGATGCATCAAAGATCCATCTTTGATGCATCTATGATCCATCAATGATCCATCTTTGATGCATCATAGATGCATCAAAGATCCATCTTTGATGCATCTATGATCCATCAATGATCCATCTTTGATCCATCTTTGATGCATCTATGATGCATCTATGATTCATCTATGATGCATCAAAGATCCATCTTTGATGCATCTATGATGCATCAATGATCCATCCTTTGATGCATCTATGATGCATCTATGATTCATCTATTATGCATCAATGATCCATCTTTGATGCATCAATGATCCATCTTTGATGCATCTATGATGCATCTATGATTCATCTATGATGCATCAATGATCCATCTTTGATGCATCTATGATGCATCAATGATCCATCCTTTGATGCATCTATGATTCATCTATGATGCATCAATGATCCATCTTTGATGCATCTATGATGCATCAATGATCCATCTTTGATGCATCTATGATGCATCTATGATTTATCTATGATGCATCAATGATCCATCTATGATGCATCTATGATTCATCTATGATGGATCAATGATCCATCTATGATGCATCTATGTTCCATCTATGATGCATCTATGTTCCATCTATGATGCATTCCATCTATGACGCATCTATGTTCCATCTATGAAGCATCTATGATGTATCTATGATGAATCTATGATGCATCTTTGATGCATCTATGATGGATCAATGATCCATCTATGATGCATCTATGTTCCATCTATGATGCATCAATGTTCCATCTTTGATGCATCTATGATGCATCAATGATCCATCCTTTGATGCATCTATGATGCATCATAGATGCATCAAAGATGGATCATTGATGCATCATAGATGAATCATAGATGCATCATAGATGCATCAAAGGATGGATCATTGATGCATCATAGATGCATCAAAGGATGGATCATTGATGCATCATAGATGCATCAAAGATGGATCATTGATGAATCATAGATGCATCAAAGATGGATCATTGATGCATCAATGATCCATCTTTGATGCATCTATGATGCATCTATGATCCATCTTTGATGCATCTATGATGCATCAATGATCCATCTTTGATGCATCTATGATGCATCTTTGATTCATCTATGTTCCATCTATGATGCATCTTTGATGCATCTATGTTCCATCTATGATGCATCTATGCGCCATCTATGATGCATCTTTGATCCATATATGATGCATCTATGTTCCATTTTTGATGCATCTATGCACTATCTATGATGAGATTCGTCTATGATGCATCTATGATGCATCAATGATCCATCTTTGATGCATCTATGATGCATCTATGATTCATCTATGATGCATCAATGATCCATCTTTGATGCATCTATGATGCATCAATGATCCATCCTTTGATGCATCTATGATGCATCTATGATTCATCTATGATGCATCAATGATCCATCTTTGATGCATCTATGATGCATCAATGATCCATCTTTGATTCATCTATGATGCATCAATGATCCATCTTTGATGCATCTATGATGCATCAATGATCCATCTTTGATGCATCTATGATTCATCTATGATGCATCTATGATTCATCTATGATGCATCTTTGATGCATCTATGATGCATCAATGATCCATCTTTGATGCATCTATGATGCATCTTTGATTCATCTATGTTGCATCTATGATCCATCTATGATGCATCTATGCGCCATCTATGATGCATCTTTGATCCATATATGATGCATCTATGTTCCATTTTTGATGAATCTATGCACTATCTATGATGCGATTCGTCTATGATGCATCTATGATGCATCAATGATCCATCTTTGATGCATCTATGATGCATCTATGATTCATCTATGATGCATCAATGATCCATCTTTGATGCATCTATGATGCATCAATGATCCATCCTTTGATGCATCTATGATGCATCTATGATTCATCTATGATGCATTAATGATCCATCTTTGATGCATCTATGATGCATCAATGATCCATCTTTGATGCATCTATGATGCATCAATGATCCATCTTTGATGCATCTATGATGCATCTATGATGCATCTATGATTCATCTATGATGCATCAATGATCCATCTTTGATGCATCTATGATGCATCAATGATCCATCCTTTGATGCATCTATGATGCATCTATGATTCATCTATGATGCATCAATGATCCATCTTTGATGCATCTATGATGCATCAATGATCCATCTTTGATGCATCTATGATGCATCAATGATCCATCTATGATGCATCTATGATTCATCTATGATGGATCAATGATCCATCTATGATGCATCTATGTTCCATCTATGATGCATCTATGTTCCATCTATGATGCATTCCATCTATGACGCATCTATGTTCCATCTATGAAGCATCTATGATGTATATATGATGAATCTATGATGCATCTATGATGCATCTATGATCCATCTATGATGCATCTATGTTGCATCTATGATGCATCTGTGATCCATCTTTGATGCATCTATGATGCATCAATGATCCATCTTTGATGCATCTATGATGCATCAATGATCCATCTTTGATGCATCTATAATGCATCTATGATTCATCTATGATGCATCAATGATCCATCTTTGATGCATCTATGATGCATCTATGATTCATCTATGATGCATCAATGATCCATCTTTGATGCATCTATGATGCATCAATGATCCATCTTTGATGCATATATAATGCATCTATGATTCATCTATGATGCATCTATGATTCATCTATGATGCATCAATGATCCATCTTTGATGCATCTATGATTCATCTATGATGCATCTATGATTCATCTATGATGCATCTTTGATGCATCTATGATGCATCAATGATCCATCTTTGATGCATCTATGATGCATCTTTGATTCATCTATGTTGCATCTATGATCCATCTATGATGCATCTATGCGCCATCTATGATGCATCTTTGATCCATATATGATGCATCTATGTTCCATTTTTGATGAATCTATGCACTATCTATGATGCGATTCGTCTATGATGCATCTATGATGCATCAATGATCCATCTTTGATGCATCTATGATGCATCTATGATTCATCTATGATGCATCAATGATCCATCTTTGATGCATCTATGATGCATCAATGATCCATCCTTTGATGCATCTATGATGCATCTATGATTCATCTATGATGCATTAATGATCCATCTTTGATGCATCTATGATGCATCAATGATCCATCTTTGATGCATCTATGATGCATCAATGATCCATCTTTGATGCATCTATGATGCATCTATGATGCATCTATGATTCATCTATGATGCATCAATGATCCATCTTTGATGCATCTATGATGCATCAATGATCCATCCTTTGATGCATCTATGATGCATCTATGATTCATCTATGATGCATCAATGATCCATCTTTGATGCATCTATGATGCATCAATGATCCATCTTTGATGCATCTATGATGCATCAATGATCCATCTATGATGCATCTATGATTCATCTATGATGGATCAATGATCCATCTATGATGCATCTATGTTCCATCTATGATGCATCTATGTTCCATCTATGATGCATTCCATCTATGACGCATCTATGTTCCATCTATGAAGCATCTATGATGTATATATGATGAATCTATGATGCATCTATGATGCATCTATGATCCATCTATGATGCATCTATGTTGCATCTATGATGCATCTGTGATCCATCTTTGATGCATCTATGATGCATCAATGATCCATCTTTGATGCATCTATGATGCATCAATGATCCATCTTTGATGCATCTATAATGCATCTATGATTCATCTATGATGCATCAATGATCCATCTTTGATGCATCTATGATGCATCTATGATTCATCTATGATGCATCAATGATCCATCTTTGATGCATCTATGATGCATCAATGATCCATCTTTGATGCATATATAATGCATCTATGATTCATCTATGATGCATCTATGATTCATCTATGATGCATCAATGATCCATCTTTAATGCATCTATGATGCATCAATGATCCATCTTTGATGCATCTATGATGCATCAATGATCCATCTTTGATGCATCTATGATGCATCTATGATTCATCTATGATGCATCTATGTTCCATCTATGATGCATTCCATCTATGACGCATCTTTGTTCCATCTATGAAGCATCTATGATGTATCTATGATGAATCTATGATGCATCTTTGATGCATCTATGATCCATCTATGATGCATCTGTGATCCATCTTTGATGCATCTACGATGCATCAATGATCCATCTTTGATGCATCTATGATGCATCTATGATTCATCTATGATGCATCAATGATCCATCTTTGATGCATTTATGATGCATCAATGATCCATCTTTGATGCATCTATGATGCATCTATGATTCATCTATGATGCATCTTTGATTCATCTATGATGCATCAATGATCCATCTTTGATGCATCTATGATGCATCTATGATTCATCTATGATGCATCAATGATCCATCTTTGATGCATCTACGATGCATCAATGATGCATCTATGATGCATCTATGATGCATCTATGATTCATCTATGATGCATCGATGATCCATCCTTTGATGCATCTATGATGCATCTATGATTCATCTATGATGCATCAATGATCCATCTTTGATGCATCTATGATGCATCAATGATCCATCTTTGATGTATCTATGATGCATCAATGATCAATCCTTTGATGCATCTATGATGCATCTATGATTCATCTATGATGCATCAATGATCCATCTTTGATGCATCTATGATGCATCAATGATCCATCTTTGATGCATCTATGATGCATCAATGATCCATCTTTGATGCATCTATGATGCATCTATGATTCATCTATGATGCATCAATGATCCATCTATGATGCATCTATGATTCATCTATGATGGATCAATGATCCATCTATGATGCATCTATGTTCCATCTATGATGCATCTATGTTCCATCTTTGATGCATCTATGATGCATCAATGATCCATCCTTTGATGCATCTATGATGCATCATAGATGCATCAAAGATGGATCATTGATGCATCATAGATGAATCATAGATGCATCATAGATGCATCAAAGGATGGATCATTGATGCATCATAGATGCATCAAAGGATGGATCATTGATGCATCATAGATGAATCATAGATGAATCATAGATGCATCATAGATGCATCAAAGATGGATCATTGATGCATCATAGATGCATCAAAGATGGATCATTGATGCATCATAGATGAATCATAGATGCATCGTAGATGCATCAAAGGATGGATCATTGATGCATCATAGATGCATCAAAGATCCATCTTTGATGCATCTATGATCCATCAATGATCCATCTTTGATCCATCTTTGATGCATCTTTGATGCATCTATGTTCCATCTATGATGCATCTATGCGCCATCTATGATGCATCTTTGATCCATATATGATGCATCTATGTTCCATTTTTGATGCATCTATGCACTATCTATGATGCGATTCGTCTATGATGCATCTATGATGCATCAATGATCCATCTTTGATGCATCTATGATGCATCTATGATTCATCTATGATGCATCAATGATCCATCTTTGATGCATCTATGATGCATCAATGATCCATCCTTTGATGCATCTATGATGCATCTATGATTCATCTATGATGCATCAATTATCCATCTTTGATGCATCTATGATGCATCTATGATTCATCTATGATGCATCTATGATTCATCTATGATGCATCTATGATTCATCTATGATGCATCTTTGATGCATCTATGATGCATCAATGATCCATCTTTGATGCATCTATGATGCATCTTTGATGCATCTATGATGCATCTTTGATTCATCTATGTTCCATCTATGATGCATCTTTGATGCATCTATGTTCCATCTATGATGCATCTATGCGCCATCTATGATGCATCTTTGATCCATATATGATGCATCTATGTTCCATTTTTGATGCATCTATGCACTATCTATGATGCGATTCGTCTATGATGCATCTATGATGCATCAATGATCCATCTTTGATGCATATATAATGCATCTATGATTCATCTATGATGCATCTATGATTCATCTATGATGCATCAATGATCCATCTTTAATGCATCTATGATGCATCAATGATCCATCTTTGATGCATCTATGATGCATCAATGATCCATCTTTGATGCATCTATGATGCATCTATGATTCATCTATGATGGATCAATGATCCATCTTTGATGCATCTATGATTCATCTATGATGCATCAATGATCCATCTTTGATGCATCTATGATGCATCAATGATCCATCTTTGATGCATCTATGATGCATCAATGATCCATCTTTGATGCATCTATGATGCATCTATGATTCATCTATGATGCATCAATGATCCATCTTTGATGCATCTATGATGCATCAATGATCCATCTTTGATGCATCTATGATGCATCTATGATTCATCTATGATGCATCAATGATCCATCTTTGATGCATCTATGATGCATCAATGATCCATCTTTGATGCATCTATGATGCATCAATGATCCATCTTTGATGCATCTATGATGCATCAATGATCCATCTTTGATGCATCTATGATGCATCTATGATTCATCTATGATGCATCAATGATCCATCTTTGATGCATCTATGATGCATCAATGATCCATCTTTGATGCATCTATGATGCATCAATGATCCATCTTTGATGCATCTATGATGCATCTATGATTCATCTATGATGCATCAATGATCCATCTTTGATGCATCTATGATGCATCTATGATTCATCTATGATGCATCAATGATCCATCTTTGATGCATCTATGATGCATCAATGATCCATCCTTTGATGCATCTATGATGCATCTATGATTCATCTATGATGCATCAATGATCCATCTTTGATGCATCTATGATGCATCTATGATTCATCTATGATGCATCAAAGATGGATCATTGATGCATCATAGATGAATCATAGATGCATCATAGATGCATCAAAGATGGATCATTGATGCATCAAAGATGGATCATAGATGCATCATAGATGCATCAAAGGATGGATCATTGATGCATCATAGATGAATCATTGATGCATCATAGATGAATCATAGATGCATCATAGATGCATCAAAGATGGATCATTGATGCATCATAGATGAATAATTGATGCATCATAGATGCATCAAAGATGGGTCATTGATGCATCATAGATGAATCATAGATGCATCATAGATGCATCATAGATGCATCAAAGATGGATCATTGATGCATCATAGATGCATCAAAGATGGATCATTGATGCATCATAGATACATCAAAGATGGATCATTGATGCATCATAGATGAATCAAAGATGGATCATTGATGCATCATAGATGAATCATAGATGCATCATAGATGCATCAAAGGATGGATCATCGATGCATCATAGATGAATCATAGATGCATCATTGATGCATCGTAGATGCATCAAAGATGGATCATTGATGCATCATAGATGAATCAATGATGCATCTATGATGCATCTATGATGCATCTATGATTCATCTATGATGCATCGATGATCCATCCTTTGATGCATCTATGATGCATCTATGATTCATCTATGATGCATCAATGATCCATCTTTGATTCATCTATGATGCATCAATGATCCATCTTTGATGTATCTATGATGCATCAATGATCCATCTTTGATGCATCTATGATGCATCAATGATCCATCTTTGATGCATCTATGATGCATCTATGATTCATCTATGATGCATCAATGATCCATCTTTGATGCATCTATGATGCATCAATGATCCATCTTTGATGCATCTATGATGCATCTATGATTCATCTATGATGCATCAATGATTCATCTATGATGCATCAATGATCCATCCTTTGATGCATCTATGATGCATCTATGATCCATCTTTGATGCATCAATGATCCATCTTTGATGCATCTATGATGCATCTATGATTCATCTATGATGCATCAATGATCCATCTTTGATGCATCATAGATGAATCATAGATGCATCATAGATGCATCAAAGATGGGTCATTGATGCATCATAGATGAATCATAGATGCATCATAGATGCATCAAAGATGGATCATTGATGCATCATAGATACATCAAAGATGGATCATTGATGCATCATAGATGCATCAAAGATGGATCATTGATGCATCATAGATGAATCATAGATGCATCATAGATGCATCAAAGGATGGATCATCGATGCATCATAGATGAATCATAGATGCATCATAGATGCATCATAGATGCATCATAGATGGAACATAGATGCATCATAGATGGATCATTGATCCATCATAGATGAATCATAGATGCATCATAGATGGATCATTGATGCATCATAGATGAATCATAGATGCATCATAGATGCATCAAAGATGGATCATTGATGCATCATAGATGAATCATAGATGCATCATAGATGCATCAAAGGATGGATCATTAGATGCATCAAAGATGGATCATTGATGCATCATAGATGAATCATAGATGCATCATAGATGAATCATAGATGCATCATTGATGCATCATAGATGCATCAAAGATGGATCATTGATGCATCATAGATGAATCATAGATGCATCATAGATGCATCAAAGATGGATCATTGATGCATCATAGATGCATCAAAGATGGATCATTGATGCATCATAGATGCATCAAAGATGGATCATTGATGCATCATAGATGAATCATAGATGCATCATAGATGCATCAAAGATGGATCATTGATGCATCTTAGATGCATCAAAGATGGGTCATTGATGCATCATAGATGCATCAAATATGGATCATTGATGCATCATAGATGAATCATAGATGAATCATAGATGCATCATAGATGCATCAAAGATGGATCATTGATGCATCATAGATGCATCAAAGATGGATCATTGATGCATCATAGATGCATTAAAGATGGATCATTGATGCATCATAGATGAATCATAGATGCATCATAGATGAATCATAGATTCCATCCTTTGATGCATCTATGATGCATCTATGATTCATCTATTATGCATCAATGATCCATCTTTGATGCATCAATGATCCATCTTTGATGCATCTATGATGCATCTATGATGCATCTTTGATTCATCTATGTTCCATCTATGATGCATCTTTGATGCATCTATGTTCCATCTATGATGCATCTATGCGCCATCTATGATGCATCTTTGATCCATATATGATGCATCTATGTTCCATTTTTGCTATGATGCATCAATGATCCTATGATGCATCTATGATGCACCTATGATGCATCTATGATGCACCTATGATGCATCTATGATGCACCTATGATGCATCTATGATGCACCTATAATGCATCTATGATGCACCTATGATGCATCTATGATGCACCTATGATCCATCTTTGATTCATTTGTGATGCATTTATGATGCATCTATGATCCATCTGTGATCCATCTATGATCCATCTATGATCCATCTATGATTCATCTATGATCCATCTGTGATCCATCTATGATGCACCTATGATGCATCTTTGATGCACCTATGATGCATCTATGATCCATCTATGATTCATCTATGATCCATCTATGATCCATCTATGATTCATCTATGATCCATCTATGATCCATCTGTGATCCATCTATGATACATCTATGATGCACCTATGATGCACATATGATGCACCTATGATGCACATATGATGCACCAATGATGCATCTATGATGCACCTATGATGCATCTATGATGCACCTATGATGCATCTATGATGCACCTATGATGCATCTATGATGCACCTATGATGCATCTATGATGCACCTATGATGAACCTATGATGCATCTATGATGCACCTATGATGCACATATGATGCACCAATGATGCATCTATGATGCACCTATGATGCATCTATGATGCACCTATGATGCATCTATGATGCACCTATGATGCATCTATGATGCACCTATGATGCATCTATGATGCACCTATGATGCATCTATGATGCACCTATGATGCACCTATGATGCATCTATGATGCACCTATGATGCATCTATGATCCATCTATGATGCACCTATGATCCATCTACGATGCACCTATGATCCATCTATGATGCACCTATGATCCATCTATGATCTATCTTTGATCCATTTGTGATGCATTTATGATGCATCTATGATCCATCTGTGATACATCTATGATACATCTATGATGCACCTATGATCCATCTATGATGCACCTATGATCCATCTATGATCTATCTTTGATCCATTTGTGATGCATTTATGATGCATCTATGATCCATCTGTGATACATCTATGATACATCTATGATTCATCTATGATCCTTCTATGATCCATCTGTGATCCATCTATGATACATCTATGATCTATCTTTGATTCATCTATGATGCACCTATGATGCACATATGATGCACCTATGATGCACATATTATGCACCTATGATGCATCTATGATGCAACTATGATGCATCTATGATGCACCTATGATGCATCTATCATGCACCTATGATGCATCTATGATGCACCTATGATGCACCTATGATGCATCTATGATGCACCTATGATGCACATATGATGCACCTATGATGCACATATGATGCACCTATGATGCATCTATGATGCACCTATGATCCATCTATGATCTATCTTTGATCCATTTGTGATGCATTTATGATGCATCTATGATCTATCTGTGATAGGATCATAGATGGATCATAGATGAATCATAGATGTATCATAGATGTATCACAGATGGATCATAGATGCATCATAAATGCATCACAAATGGATCACAGATAGATCATAGATGGATCTTAGGTGCATCGTAGATGCATCATTGGTGCATCATATGTGCATCATAGGTGCATCATAGATGCATCTTAGGTGCATCATAGGTGCATCATAGATGCATCACAGGTGCATCATAGATGCATCATAGGTGCATCATAGATGCATCATAGGTGCATCATAGATGCATCATAGGTGCATCATAGATGCATCATTGGTGCATCATATGTGCATCATAGGTGCATCATAGATGCATCATAGGTTCATCATAGGTGCATCATAGATGCATCATTGGTGCATCATATGTGCATCATAGGTGCATCATAGATGCATCTTAGGTGCATCATAGGTGCATCATAGATGCATCTATGATGCACCTATGATGCATCTATGATGCACCTATGATGCATCTATGATGCACCTATGATGCATCTATGATGCACCTATGATGCATCTATGATGCACCTGTGATGCATCTATGATGCACCTATGATGCACCTAAGATGCATCTATGATGCGACTATGATGCACATATGATGCACCAATGATGCATCTACGATGCACCTAAGATCCATCTATGATCTATCTGTGATCCATTTGTGATGCATTTATGATGCATCTATGATCCATCTGTGATACATCTATGATACATCTATGATTCATCTATGATCCATCTATGATCCTATCACAGATAGATCATAGATGCATCATAAATGCATCACAAATGGATCAAAGATAGATCATAGATGGATCATAGGTGCATCATAGATGCATCATAGGTGCATCATATGTGCATCATAGGTGCATCATATGTGCATCATAGGTGCATCATAGATGCATCATAGGTGCATCATAGGTGCATCATAGATGCATCATAGATGCATCATAGGTGCATCATAGATGCATCATAGATGCATCATAGGTGCATCATAGATGCATCATAGGTGCATCATAGATGCATCATAGGTGCATCATATGTGCATCATAGGTGCATCATATGTGCATCATAGGTGCATCATAGATGCATCATAGATGTATCATAGATGGATCACAGATGGATCATAGATGGATCATAGATGAATCATAGATGGATCATAGATGGATCATAGATGAATCATAGATGGATCATAGATGGATCATTGATGCATCATAGATGAATCATAGATGCATCATAGATGCATCAAAGATGGATCATTGATGCATCATAGATGAATCATAGATGCATCAAAGGATGGATCATTGATGCATCATAGATGCATCAAAGATGGATCATTGATGCATCATAGATGAATCATAGATGCATCATAGATGCATCAAAGATGGATCATTGATGCATCAAAGATGGATCATTGATGCATAATAGATGAATCATAGATGCATCATAGATGCATCAAAGGATGGATCATTGATGCATCATAGATGCATCAAAGATGGATCTTTGATGCATCATAGATGAATCATAGATGCATCATAGATGCATCAAAGATGGATCAAAGATGGATCATTGATGGATCATAGATGCATCAAAGATGGATCTTTGATGCATCTATGATGCATCAATGATCCATCCTTTGATGCATCTATGATGCATCTATGATTCATCTATGATTCATCTATGATGCATCAATGATCCATCTTTGATGCATCTATGATGCATCTATGATTCATCTATGATGCATCAATGATCCATCTATGATGCATCTATGATTCATCTATGATGGATCAATGATCCATCTATGATGCATCTATGTTCCATCTATGATGCATCTATGTTCCATCTTTGATGCATCTATGATGCATCAATGATCCATCCTTTGATGCATCTATGATGCATCATAGATGCATCAAAGATGGATCATTGATGCATCATAGATGAATCATAGATGCATCATAGATGCATCAAAGGATGGATCATTGATGCATCATAGATGCATCAAAGGATGGATCATTGATGCATCATAGATGCATCAAAGGATGGATCATTGATGCATCATAGATGCATCAAAGATGGATCATTGATGAATCATAGATGCATCAAAGATGGATCATTGATGCATCATAGATGAATCATAGATGCATCATAGATGGATCATTGATCCATCATAGATGAATCATAGATGCATCATAGATGGATCATTGATGCATCATAGATGAATCATAGATGCATCATAGATGCATCAAAGATGGATCATTGATGCATCATAGATGCATCAAAGATGGATCATTGATGCATCATAGATGAATCATAGATGCATCATAGATGCATCAAAGATGGATCATTGATGCATCATAGATGCATCAAAGATGGATCATTGATGCATCATAGATGCATCAAAGATGGATCATTGATGCATCATAGATGCATCAAAGATGGATCATTGATGCATCATAGATGAATCATAGATGCATCAAAGATGGATCATTGATGCATCATAGATGAATCATAGATGCATCATAGATGCATCATAGATGCATCAAAGTTGGATCATTGATGCATCATAGATGCATCAAAGATGGATCATTGATGCATCATAGATGCATTAAAGATGGATCATTGATGCATCATAGATGAATCATAGATGCATCATAGATGAATCATAGATGCATTATATATGCATCAAAGATGGATCATTGATGCATCATAGATGCATCAAAGATGGATCATTGATGCATCATAGATGAATCATAGATGCATCATAGATGCATCAAAGATGGATCATTGATGCATCATAGATGAATCATAGATGCATTATAGATGCATCAAAGATGGATCATTGATGCATCATAGATGCATCAATGATCCATCTTTGATGCATCTATGATGGAACATAGATGAATCAAAGATGCATCATAGATGCATCATAGATGCATCAAAGATGGATCATTGATGCATCAAAGATGGATCATTGATGCATAATAGATGAATCATAGATGCATCATAGATGCATCAAAGGATGGATCATTGATGCATCATAGATGCATCAAAGATGGATCTTTGATGCATCATAGATGAATCATAGATGCATCATAGATGCATCAAAGATGGATCAAAGATGGATCATTGATGGATCATAGATGCATCAAAGATGGATCTTTGATGCATCTATGATGCACCTATGATGCACCTAAGATGCATCTATGATGCGACTATGATGCACATATGATGCACCAATGATGCATCTACGATGCACCTAAGATCCATCTATGATCTATCTGTGATCCATTTGTGATGCATTTATGATGCATCTATGATCCATCTGTGATACATCTATGATACATCTATGATTCATCTATGATCCATCTATGATCCTATCACAGATAGATCATAGATGCATCATAAATGCATCACAAATGGATCAAAGATAGATCATAGATGGATCATAGGTGCATCATAGATGCATCATAGGTGCATCATATGTGCATCATAGGTGCATCATATGTGCATCATAGGTGCATCATAGATGCATCATAGGTGCATCATAGGTGCATCATAGATGCATCATAGATGCATCATAGGTGCATCATAGATGCATCATAGATGCATCATAGGTGCATCATAGATGCATCATAGGTGCATCATAGATGCATCATAGGTGCATCATATGTGCATCATAGGTGCATCATATGTGCATCATAGGTGCATCATAGATGCATCATAGATGTATCATAGATGGATCACAGATGGATCATAGATGGATCATAGATGAATCATAGATGGATCATAGATGGATCATAGATGAATCATAGATGGATCATAGATGGATCATTGATGCATCATAGATGAATCATAGATGCATCATAGATGCATCAAAGATGGATCATTGATGCATCATAGATGCATCAAAGATGGATCATTGATGCATCATAGATGAATCATAGATGCATCAAAGGATGGATCATTGATGCATCATAGATGCATCAAAGATGGATCATTGATGCATCATAGATGAATCATAGATGCATCATAGATGCATCAAAGATGGATCATTGATGCATCAAAGATGGATCATTGATGCATAATAGATGAATCATAGATGCATCATAGATGCATCAAAGGATGGATCATTGATGCATCATAGATGCATCAAAGATGGATCTTTGATGCATCATAGATGAATCATAGATGCATCATAGATGCATCAAAGATGGATCAAAGATGGATCATTGATGGATCATAGATGCATCAAAGATGGATCTTTGATGCATCTATGATGCATCAATGATCCATCCTTTGATGCATCTATGATGCATCTATGATTCATCTATGATGCATCAATGATCCATCTTTGATGCATCTATGATGCATCTATGATTCATCTATGATGCATCAATGATCCATCTATGATGCATCTATGATTCATCTATGATGGATCAATGATCCATCTATGATGCATCTATGTTCCATCTATGATGCATCTATGTTCCATCTTTGATGCATCTATGATGCATCAATGATCCATCCTTTGATGCATCTATGATGCATCATAGATGCATCAAAGATGGATCATTGATGCATCATAGATGAATCATAGATGCATCATAGATGCATCAAAGGATGGATCATTGATGCATCATAGATGCATCAAAGGATGGATCATTGATGCATCATAGATGCATCAAAGGATGGATCATTGATGCATCATAGATGCATCAAAGATGGATCATTGATGAATCATAGATGCATCAAAGATGGATCATTGATGCATCATAGATGAATCATAGATGCATCATAGATGGATCATTGATCCATCATAGATGAATCATAGATGCATCATAGATGGATCATTGATGCATCATAGATGAATCATAGATGCATCATAGATGCATCAAAGATGGATCATTGATGCATCATAGATGCATCAAAGATGGATCATTGATGCATCATAGATGAATCATAGATGCATCATAGATGCATCAAAGATGGATCATTGATGCATCATAGATGAATCATAGATGCATCATAGATGCATCAAAGATGGATCATTGATGCATCATAGATGCATCAAAGATGGATCATTGATGCATCATAGATGAATCATAGATGCATCATAGATGCATCAAAGATGGATCATTGATGCATCATAGATGCATCAAAGATGGATCATTGATGCATCATAGATGCATTAAAGATGGATCATTGATGCATCATAGATGAATCATAGATGCATCATAGATGAATCATAGATGCATTATATATGCATCAAAGATGGATCATTGATGCATCATAGATGCATCAAAGATGGATCATTGATGCATCATAGATGAATCATAGATGCATCATAGATGCATCAAAGATGGATCATTGATGCATCATAGATGAATCATAGATGCATTATAGATGCATCAAAGATGGATCATTGATGCATCATAGATGCATCAAAGATGGATCATTGATGCATCATAGATGCATCAAAGATGGATCACAGATGCATCATAGATGCAACATAGATGCATCATAGATGGATCATAGATGCATCATAGATGCATCATAGATTCATCATATATACATCATAGATGCTTCATAGATGGAACATAGATGCGTCATAGATGGAATGCATCATAGATGGAACATAGATGCATCATAGATGGAACATAGATGCATTATAGATGGATCATTGATCCATCATAGATGAATCATAGATGCATCATAGATGGATCATTGATGCATCATAGATGCATCAAAGATGGATCATTGATGCATCATAGATGAATCATAGATGCATCATAGATGCATCAAAGGATGGATCATTGATGCATCATAGATGCATCAAAGATGGATCATTGATGCATCATAGATGAATCATAGATGCATCATAGATGCATCATAGATGCATCATAGATGCATCAAAGATGGATCATTGATGCATCATAGATGCATCAAAGATGGATCATTGATGCATCATAGATGCATCAAAGATGGATCATTAATGCATCATAGATGAATCATAGATGCATCATAGATGCATCAAAGGATGGATCATTGATGCATCATAGATGCATCAAAGATGGATCATTGATGCATCATAGATGCATCATTGACGAATCGCATCATAGATAGTGCATAGATGCATCAAAAATGGAACATAGATGCATCATATATGGATCAAAGATGCATCATAGATGGCGCATAGATGCATCATAGATGGAACATAGATGCAACATAGATGAATCAAAGATGCATCATAGATGCATCAAAGATGCATCATAGATGCATCATAGATGCATCAAAGATGGATCATTGATGCATCATAGATGCATCAAAGATGGATCATTGATGCATCATAGATGAATCATAGATGCATCATAGATGCATCAAAGATGGATCATTGATGCATCATAGATGAATCATAGATGCATCATAGATGCATCAAAGATGGATCATTGATGCATCATAGATGCATCAAAGATGGATCATTGATGCATCATAGATGAATCATAGATGCATCATAGATGCATCAAAGATGGATCATTGATGCATCATAGATGCATTAAAGATGGATCATTGATGCATCATAGATGAATCATAGATGCATCATAGATGAATCATAGATGCATTATATATGCATCAAAGATGGATCATTGATGCATCATAGATGCATCAAAGATGGATCATTGATGCATCATAGATGAATCATAGATGCATCATAGATGCATCAAAGATGGATCATTGATGCATCATAGATGAATCATAGATGCATTATAGATGCATCAAAGATGGATCATTGATGCATCATAGATGCATCAAAGATGGATCATTGATGCATCAAAGATGGATCACAGATGCATCATAGATGCAACATAGATGCATCATAGATGGATCATAGATGCATCATAGATGCATCATAGATTCATCATATATACATCATAGATGCTTCATAGATGGAACATATATGCGTCATAGATGGAATGCATCATAGATGGAACATAGATGCATCATAGATGGAACATAGATGCATCATAGATGGATCATTGATCCATCATAGATGAATCATAGATGCATCATAGATGGATCATTGATGCATCATAGATGCATCAAAGATGGATCATTGATGCATCATAGATGCATCAAAGATGGATCATTGATGCATCATAGATGAATCATAGATGCATCATAGATGCATCAAAGGATGGATCATTGATGCATCATAGATGCATCAAAGATGGATCATTGATGCATCATAGATGAATCATAGATGCATCAATGATCCATCCTTTGATGCATCTATGATGCATCTATGATTCATCTATGATGCATCAATGATCCATCTTTGATGCATCTATGATGCATCAATGATCCATCTTTGATGCATCTATGATGCATCAATGATCCATCTATGATGCATCTATGATTCATCTATGATGGATCAATGATCCATCTATGATGCATCTATGTTCCATCTATGATGCATCTATGTTCCATCTATGATGCATTCCATCTATGACGCATATATGTTCCATCTATGAAGCATCTATGATGTATATATGATGAATCTATGATGCATCTATGATGCATCTATGATCCATCTATGATGCATCTATGTTGCATCTATGATGCATCTGTGATCCATCTTTGATGCATCAATGATCCATCTTTGATGCATCTATGATGCATCAATGATCCATCTTTGATGCATCTATAATGCATCTATGATTCATCTATGATGCATCAATGATCCATCTTTGATGCATCTATGATGCATCTATGATTCATCTATGATGCATCAATGATCCATCTTTGATGCATCTATGATGCATCAATGATCCATCTTTGATGCATATATAATGCATCTATGATTCATCTATGATGCATCTATGATTCATCTATGATGCATCAATGATCCATCTTTAATGCATCTATGATGCATCAATGATCCATCTTTGATGCATCTATGATGCATCTATGATTCATCTATGATGCATCAATGATCCATCTTTGATGCATCTATGATGCATCAATGATCCATCTTTGATGCATCTATGATGCATCTATGATTCATCTATGATGCATCAATGATCCATCTTTGATGCATCTATGATGCATCTATGATTCATCTATGATGCATCAATGATCCATCTTTGATGCATCTATGATGCATCAATGATCCATCTTTGATGCATCTATGATGCATCTATGATTCATCTATGATGCATCAATGATCCATCTATGATGCATCAATGATCCATCTTTGATGCATCTATGATTCATCAATGATCCATCTTTGATGCATCTATGATGCATCAATGATCCATCCTTTGATGCATCTATGATGCATCAATGATCCATCCTTTGATGCATCTATGATGCATCAATGATCCATCCTTTGATGCATCTATGATGCATCTATGATTCATCTATGATGCATCAATGATCCATCTTTGATGCATCTATGATGCATCATAGATGCATCAAAGGATGGATCATTGATGCATCATAGATGCATCAAAGATGGAACATAGATGCATCATAGATGGAACATAGATGCATCATAGATGGATCATTGATCCATCATAGATGAATCATAGATGCATCATAGATGGATCATTGATGCATCATAGATGAATCATAGATGCATCATAGATGCATCAAAGATGGATCATTGATGCATCATAGATGCATCAAAGATGGATCATTGATGCATCATAGATGCATCATAGATGCATCATAGATGCATCAAAGGATGGATCATTGATGCATCATAGATGCATCAAAGATCCATCTTTGATGCATCTATGATCCATCAATGATCCATCTTTGATCCATCTTTGATGCATCATAGATGCATCAAAGATCCATCTTTGATGCATCTATGATCCATCAATGATCCATCTTTGATCCATCTTTGATGCATCTATGATGCATCTATGATTCATCTATGATGCATCAAAGATCCAGCTTTGATGCATCTATGATGCATCAATGATCCATCCTTTGATGCATCTATGATGCATCTATGATTCATCTATTATGCATCAATGATCCATCTTTGATGCATCAATGATCCATCTTTGATGCATCTATGATGCATCTATGATGCATCTTTGATTCATCTATGTTCCATCATAGATGCATCAAAGATGGATCATTGATGCATCTATGATGCATCAATGATCCATCTTTGATGCATCTATAATGCATCTATGATTCATCTATGATGCATCAATGATCCATCTTTGATGCATCTATGATGCATCTATGATTCATCTATGATGCATCAATGATCCATCTTTGATGCATCTATGATGCATCAATGATCCATCTTTGATGCATATATAATGCATCTATGATTCATCTATGATGCATCTATGATTCATCTATGATGCATCAATGATCCATCTTTAATGCATCTATGATGCATCAATGATCCATCTTTGATGCATCTATGATGCATCTATGATGCATCTATGATTCATCTATGATGCATCAATGATCCATCTTTGATGCATCTATGATTCATCTATGATGCATCAATGATCCATCTTTGATGCATCTATGATGCATCAATGATCCATCTTTGATGCATCTATGATGCATCTATGATTCATCTATGATGCATCAATGATCCATCTTTGATGCATCTATGATGCATCAATGATCCATCTTTGATGCATCTATGATGCATCTATGATTCATCTATGATGCATCAATGATCCATCTATGATGCATCTATGATTCATCTATGATGGATCAATGATCCATCTATGATGCATCTATGATTCATCTATGATGCATCAATGATCCATCTTTGATGCATCTATGATTCATCAATGATCCATCTTTGATGCATCTATGATGCATCAATGATCCATCCTTTGATGCATCTATGATGCATCAATGATCCATCCTTTGATGCATCTATGATGCATCAATGATCCATCCTTTGATGCATCTATGATGCATCTATGATTCATCTATGATGCATCAATGATCCATCTTTGATGCATCTATGATGCATCATAGATGCATCAAAGGATGGATCATTGATGCATCATAGATGCATCAAAGATGGAACATAGATGCATCATAGATGGAACATAGATGCATCATAGATGGATCATTGATCCATCATAGATGAATCATAGATGCATCATAGATGGATCATTGATGCATCATAGATGAATCATAGATGCATCATAGATGCATCAAAGATGGATCATTGATGCATCATAGATGAATCATAGATGCATCATAGATGCATCAAAGGATGGATCATTGATGCATCTATGTTCCATCTATGATGCATCTATGTTCCATCTATGATGCATTCCATCTATGACGCATCTATGTTCCATCTATGAAGCATCTATGATGTATCTATGATGAATCTATGATGCATCTTTGATGCATCTATGATCCATCTATGATGCATCTGTGATCCATCTTTGATGCATCTACGATGCATCAATGATCCATCTTTGATGCATCTATGATGCATCTATGATTCATCTATGATGCATCAATGATCCATCTTTGATGCATTTATGATGCATCAATGATCCATCTTTGATGCATCTATGATTCATCAATGATCCATCTTTGATGCATCTATGATGCATCAATGATCCATCCTTTGATGCATCTATGATGCATCAATGATCCATCCTTTGATGCATCTATGATGCATCAATGATCCATCCTATGATGCATCTATGATTCATCTATGATGCATCAATGATCCATCTTTGATGCATCTATGATGCATCATAGATGCATCAAAGGATGGATCATTGATGCATCATAGATGCATCAAAGATGGAACATAGATGCATCATAGATGGAACATAGATGCATCATAGATGGATCATTGATCCATCATAGATGAATCATAGATGCATCATAGATGGATCATTGATGCATCATAGATGAATCATAGATGCATCATAGATGCATCAAAGATGGATCATTGATGCATCATAGATGAATCATAGATGCATCATAGATGCATCAAAGGATGGATCATTGATGCATCATAGATGCATCAAAGATCCATCTTTGATGCATCTATGATCTATCAATGATCCATCTTTGATCCATCTTTGATGCATCTATGATGCATCTATGATTCATCTATGATGCATCAAAGATCCATCTTTGATGCATCTATGATGCATCAATGATCCATCCTTTGATGCATCTATGATGCATCTATGATTCATCTATTATGCATCAATGATCCATCTTTGATGCATCAATGATCCATCTTTGATGCATCTATGATGCATCTATGATTCATCTATGATGCATCAATGATCCATCTTTGATGCATCTATGATGCATCAATGATCCATCCTTTGATGCATCTATGATTCATCTATGATGCATCAATGATCCATCTTTGATGCATCTATGATGCATCAATGATCCATCTTTGATGCATCTATGATGCATCTATGATTTATCTATGATGCATCAATGATCCATCTATGATGCATCTATGATTCATCTATGATGGATCAATGATCCATCTATGATGCATCTATGTTCCATCTATGATGCATCTATGTTCCATCTATGATGCATTCCATCTATGACGCATCAATGTTCCATCTTTGATGCATCTATGATGCATCAATGATCCATCCTTTGATGCATCTATGATGCATCATAGATGCATCAAAGATGGATCATTGATGCATCATAGATGAATCATAGATGCATCATAGATGCATCAAAGGATGGATCATTGATGCATCATAGATGCATCAAAGGATGGATCATTGATGCATCATAGATGCATCAAAGATTGATCATTGATGAATCATAGATGCATCAAAGATGGATCATTGATGCATCAATGATCCATCTTTGATGCATCTATGATGCATCTATGATCCATCTTTGATGCATCTATGATGCATCAATGATCCATCTTTGATGCATCTATGATGCATCTTTGATTCATCTATGTTCCATCTATGATGCATCTTTGATGCATCTATGTTCCATCTATGATGCATCTATGCGCCATCTATGATGCATCTTTGATCCATATATGATGCATCTATGTTCCATTTTTGATGCATCTATGCACTATCTATGATGCGATTCGTCTATGATGCATCTATGATGCATCAATGATCCATCTTTGATGCATCTATGATGCATCTATGATTCATCTATGATGCATCAATGATCCATCTTTGATGCATCTATGATGCATCAATGATCCATCCTTTGATGCATCTATGATGCATCTATGATTCATCTATGATGCATCAATGATCCATCTTTGATGCATCTATGATGCATCAATGATCCATCTTTGATTCATCTATGATGCATCAATGATCCATCTTTGATGCATCTATGATGCATCAATGATCCATCTTTGATGCATCTATGATTCATCTATGATGCATCTATGATTCATCTATGATGCATCTTTGATGCATCTATGATGCATCAATGATCCATCTTTGATGCATCTATGATGCATCTTTGATGCATCTATGATGCATCTTTGATTCATCTATGTTGCATCTATGTTCCATCTATGATGCATCTATGCGCCATCTATGATGCATCTTTGATCCATATATGATGCATCTATGTTCCATTTTTGATGCATCTATGCACTATCTATGATGCGATTCGTCTAAGATGCATCAATGATCCATCTTTGATGCATCTATGATGGAACATAGATGAATCAAAGATGCATCATAGATGCATCATAGATGCATCAAAGATGGATCATTGATGCATCAAAGATGGATCATTGATGCATAATAGATGAATCATAGATGCATCATAGATGCATCAAAGGATGGATCATTGATGCATCATTGATGCATCATAGATGCATCAAAGATGGATCTTTGATGCATCATAGATGAATCATAGATGCATCATAGATGCATCAAAGATGGATCAAAGATGGATCATTGATGGATCATAGATGCATCAAAGATGGATCTTTGATGCATCTATGATCCATCAATGATCCATCTTTGATCCATCTTTGATGCATCTATGATGCATCTATGATTCATCTATGATGCATCAAAGATCCATCTTTGATACATCTATGATGCATCAATGATGCATCAATGATCCATCCTTTGATGCATCTATGATGCATCTATGATTCATCTATTATGCATCAATGATCCATCTTTGATGCATCAATGATCCATCTTTGATGCATCTATGATGCATCTATGATGCATCTTTGATTCATCTATGTTCCATCATAGATGCATCAAAGATGGATCATTGATGCATCTATGATGCATCAATGATCCATCTTTGATGCATCTATAATGCATCTATGATTCATCTATGATGCATCAATGATCCATCTTTTATGCATCTATGATGCATCTATGATTCATCTATGATGCATCAATGATCCATCTTTGATGCATCTATGATGCATCAATGATCCATCTTTGATGCATATATAATGCATCTATGATTCATCTATGATGCATCTATGATTCATCTATGATGCATCAATGATCCATCTTTAATGCATCTATGATGCATCAATGATCCATCTTTGATGCATCTATGATGCATCAATGATCCATCTTTGATGCATCTATGATGCATCTATGATGCATCTATGATTCATCTATGATGCATCAATGATCCATCTTTGATGCATCTATGATTCATCTATGATGCATCAATAATCCATCTTTGATGCATCTATGATGCATCAATGATCCATCTTTGATGCATCTATGATGCATCAATGATCCATCTTTGATGCATCTATGATGCATCTATGATTCATCTATGATGCATCAATGATCCATCTTTGATGCATCTATGATGCATCAATGATCCATCTTTGATGCATCTATGATTCATCAATGATCCATCTTTGATGCATCTATGATGCATCAATGATCCATCCTTTGATGCATCTATGATGCATCAATGATCCATCCTTTGATGCATCTATGATGCATCAATGATCCATCCTTTGATGCATCTATGATGCATCTATGATTCATCTATGATGCATCAATGATCCATCTTTGATGCATCTATGATGCATAATAGATGCATCAAAGGATGGATCATTGATGCATCATAGATGCATCAAAGATGGAACATAGATGCATCATAGATGGAACATAGATGCATCATAGATGGATCATTGATCCATCATAGATGAATCATAGATGCATCATAGATGGATCATTGATGCATCATAGATGAATCATAGATGCATCATAGATGCATCAAAGATGGATCATTGATGCATCATAGATGAATCATAGATGCATCTATGATCCATCAATGATCCATCTTTGATCCATCTTTGATGCATCTATGATGCATCTATGATTCATCTATGATGCATCAAAGATCCATCTTTGATGCATCTATGATGCATCAATGATCCATCCTTTGATGCATCTATGATGCATCTATGATTCATCTATTATGCATCAATGATCCATCTTTGATGCATCAATGATCCATCTTTGATGCATCTATGATGCATCTATGATTCATCTATGATGCATCAATGATCCATCTTTGATGCATCTATGATGCATCAATGATCCATCCTTTGATGCATCTATGATTCATCTATGATGCATCAATGATCCATCTTTGATGCATCTATGATGCATCAATGATCCATCTTTGATGCATCTATGATGCATCTATGATTCATCTATGATGCATCAATGATCCATCTATGATGCATCTATGATTCATCTATGATGGATCAATGATCCATCTATGATGCATCTATGTTCCATCTATGATGCATCTATGTTCCATCTATGATGCATTCCATCTATGACGCATCTATGTTCCATCTATGAAGCATCTATGATGTATCTATGATGAATCTATGATGCATCTTTGATGCATCTATGATGGATCAATGATCCATCTATGATGCATCTATGTTCCATCTATGATGCATCAATGTTCCATCTTTGATGCATCTATGATGCATCAATGATCCATCCTTTGATGCATCTATGATGCATCATAGATGCATCAAAGATGGATCATTGATGCATCATAGATGAATCATAGATGCATCATAGATGCATCAAAGGATGGATCATTGATGCATCATAGATGCATCAAAGGATGGATCATTGATGCATCATAGATGCATCAAAGATGGATCATTGATGAATCATAGATGCATCAATGATCCATCTTTGATGCATCTATGATGCATCTTTGATTCATCTATGTTCCATCTATGATGCATCTTTGATGCATCTATGTTCCATCTATGATGCATCTATGCGCCATCTATGATGCATCTTTGATCCATATATGATGCATCTATGTTCCATTTTTGATGCATCTATGCACTATCTATGATGCGATTCGTCTATGATGCATCTATGATGCATCAATGATCCATCTTTGATGCATCTATGATGCATCTATGATTCATCTATGATGCATCAATGATCCATCTTTGATGCATCTATGATGCATCAATGATCCATCCTTTGATGCATCTATGATGCATCTATGATTCATCTATGATGCATCAATGATCCATCTTTGATGCATCTATGATGCATCAATGATCCATCTTTGATTCATCTATGATGCATCAATGATCCATCTTTGATGCATCTATGATGCATCAATGATCCATCTTTGATGCATCTATGATTCATCTATGATGCATCTATGATTCATCTATGATGCATTTTTGATGCATCTATGATGCATCAATGATCCATCTTTGATGCATCTATGATGCATCTTTGATGCATCTATGATGCATCTTTGATTCATCTATGTTGCATCTATGTTCCATCTATGATGCATCTATGCGCCATCTATGATGCATCTTTGATCCATATATGATGCATCTATGTTCCATTTTTGATGCATCTATGCACTATCTATGATGCGATTCGTCTATGATGCATCTATGATGCATCAATGATCCATCTTTGATGCATCTATGATGCATCTATGATTCATCTATGATGCATCAATGATCCATCTTTGATGCATCTATGATGCATCAATGATCCATCCTTTGATGCATCTATGTTGCATCTATGATTCATCTATGATGCATTAATGATCCATCTTTGATGCATCTATGATGCATCAATGATCCATCTTTGATGCATCTATGATGCATCTATGATGCATCTATGATGCATCTATGATTCATCTATGATGCATCAATGATCCATCTTTGATGCATCTATGATGCATCAATGATCCATCCTTTGATGCATCTATGATGCATCTATGATTCATCTATGATGCATCAATGATCCATCTTTGATGCATCTATGATGCATCAATGATCCATCTTTGATGCATCTATGATGCATCAATGATCCATCTATGATGCATCTATGATTCATCTATGATGGATCAATGATCCATCTATGATGCATCTATGTTCCATCTATGATGCATCTATGTTCCATCTATGATGCATTCCATCTATGACGCATATATGTTCCATCTATGAAGCATCTATGATGTATATATGATGAATCTATGATGCATCTATGATGCATCTATGATCCATCTATGATGCATCTATGTTGCATCTATGATGCATCTGTGATCCATCTTTGATGCATCAATGATCCATCTTTGATGCATCTATGATGCATCAATGATCCATCTTTGATGCATCTATAATGCATCTATGATTCATCTATGATGCATCAATGATCCATCTTTGATGCATCTATGATGCATCTATGATTCATCTATGATGCATCAATGATCCATCTTTGATGCATCTATGATGCATCAATGATCCATCTTTGATGCATATATAATGCATCTATGATTCATCTATGATGCATCTATGATTCATCTATGATGCATCAATGATCCATCTTTAATGCATCTATGATGCATCAATGATCCATCTTTGATGCATCTATGATGCATCTATGATTCATCTATGATGCATCAATGATCCATCTTTGATGCATCTATGATGCATCAATGATCCATCTTTGATGCATCTATGATGCATCTATGATTCATCTATGATGCATCAATGATCCATCTTTGATGCATCTATGATGCATCTATGATTCATCTATGATGCATCAATGATCCATCTTTGATGCATCTATGATGCATCAATGATCCATCTTTGATGCATCTATGATGCATCTATGATTCATCTATGATGCATCAATGATCCATCTATGATGCATCAATGATCCATCTTTGATGCATCTATGATTCATCAATGATCCATCTTTGATGCATCTATGATGCATCAATGATCCATCCTTTGATGCATCTATGATGCATCAATGATCCATCCTTTGATGCATCTATGATGCATCAATGATCCATCCTTTGATGCATCTATGATGCATCTATGATTCATCTATGATGCATCAATGATCCATCTTTGATGCATCTATGATGCATCATAGATGCATCAAAGGATGGATCATTGATGCATCATAGATGCATCAAAGATGGAACATAGATGCATCATAGATGGAACATAGATGCATCATAGATGGATCATTGATCCATCATAGATGAATCATAGATGCATCATAGATGGATCATTGATGCATCATAGATGAATCATAGATGCATCATAGATGCATCAAAGATGGATCATTGATGCATCATAGATGCATCAAAGATGGATCATTGATGCATCATAGATGAATCATAGATGCATCATAGATGCATCAAAGGATGGATCATTGATGCATCATAGATGCATCAAAGATCCATCTTTGATGCATCTATGATCCATCAATGATCCATCTTTGATCCATCTTTGATGCATCATAGATGCATCAAAGATCCATCTTTGATGCATCTATGATCCATCAATGATCCATCTTTGATCCATCTTTGATGCATCTATGATGCATCTATGATTCATCTATGATGCATCAAAGATCCATCTTTGATGCATCTATGATGCATCAATGATCCATCCTTTGATGCATCTATGATGCATCTATGATTCATCTATTATGCATCAATGATCCATCTTTGATGCATCAATGATCCATCTTTGATGCATCTATGATGCATCTATGATGCATCTTTGATTCATCTATGTTCCATCATAGATGCATCAAAGATGGATCATTGATGCATCTATGATGCATCAATGATCCATCTTTGATGCATCTATAATGCATCTATGATTCATCTATGATGCATCAATGATCCATCTTTGATGCATCTATGATGCATCTATGATTCATCTATGATGCATCAATGATCCATCTTTGATGCATCTATGATGCATCAATGATCCATCTTTGATGCATATATAATGCATCTATGATTCATCTATGATGCATCTATGATTCATCTATGATGCATCAATGATCCATCTTTAATGCATCTATGATGCATCAATGATCCATCTTTGATGCATCTATGATGCATCTATGATGCATCTATGATTCATCTATGATGCATCAATGATCCATCTTTGATGCATCTATGATTCATCTATGATGCATCAATGATCCATCTTTGATGCATCTATGATGCATCAATGATCCATCTTTGATGCATCTATGATGCATCTATGATTCATCTATGATGCATCAATGATCCATCTTTGATGCATCTATGATGCATCAATGATCCATCTTTGATGCATCTATGATGCATCTATGATTCATCTATGATGCATCAATGATCCATCTATGATGCATCTATGATTCATCTATGATGGATCAATGATCCATCTATGATGCATCTATGATTCATCTATGATGCATCAATGATCCATCTTTGATGCATCTATGATTCATCAATGATCCATCTTTGATGCATCTATGATGCATCAATGATCCATCCTTTGATGCATCTATGATGCATCAATGATCCATCCTTTGATGCATCTATGATGCATCAATGATCCATCCTTTGATGCATCTATGATGCATCTATGATTCATCTATGATGCATCAATGATCCATCTTTGATGCATCTATGATGCATCATAGATGCATCAAAGGATGGATCATTGATGCATCATAGATGCATCAAAGATGGAACATAGATGCATCATAGATGGAACATAGATGCATCATAGATGGATCATTGATCCATCATAGATGAATCATAGATGCATCATAGATGGATCATTGATGCATCATAGATGAATCATAGATGCATCATAGATGCATCAAAGATGGATCATTGATGCATCATAGATGAATCATAGATGCATCATAGATGCATCAAAGGATGGATCATTGATGCATCTATGTTCCATCTATGATGCATCTATGTTCCATCTATGATGCATTCCATCTATGACGCATCTATGTTCCATCTATGAAGCATCTATGATGTATCTATGATGAATCTATGATGCATCTTTGATGCATCTATGATCCATCTATGATGCATCTGTGATCCATCTTTGATGCATCTACGATGCATCAATGATCCATCTTTGATGCATCTATGATGCATCTATGATTCATCTATGATGCATCAATGATCCATCTTTGATGCATTTATGATGCATCAATGATCCATCTTTGATGCATCTATGATTCATCAATGATCCATCTTTGATGCATCTATGATGCATCAATGATCCATCCTTTGATGCATCTATGATGCATCAATGATCCATCCTTTGATGCATCTATGATGCATCAATGATCCATCCTATGATGCATCTATGATTCATCTATGATGCATCAATGATCCATCTTTGATGCATCTATGATGCATCATAGATGCATCAAAGGATGGATCATTGATGCATCATAGATGCATCAAAGATGGAACATAGATGCATCATAGATGGAACATAGATGCATCATAGATGGATCATTGATCCATCATAGATGAATCATAGATGCATCATAGATGGATCATTGATGCATCATAGATGAATCATAGATGCATCATAGATGCATCAAAGATGGATCATTGATGCATCATAGATGAATCATAGATGCATCATAGATGCATCAAAGGATGGATCATTGATGCATCATAGATGCATCAAAGATCCATCTTTGATGCATCTATGATCTATCAATGATCCATCTTTGATCCATCTTTGATGCATCTATGATGCATCTATGATTCATCTATGATGCATCAAAGATCCATCTTTGATGCATCTATGATGCATCAATGATCCATCCTTTGATGCATCTATGATGCATCTATGATTCATCTATTATGCATCAATGATCCATCTTTGATGCATCAATGATCCATCTTTGATGCATCTATGATGCATCTATGATTCATCTTTGATGCATCTATGATGCATCAATGATCCATCCTTTGATGCATCTATGATTCATCTATGATGCATCAATGATCCATCTTTGATGCATCTATGATGCATCAATGATCCATCTTTGATGCATCTATGATGCATCTATGATTTATCTATGATGCATCAATGATCCATCTATGATGCATCTATGATTCATCTATGATGGATCAATGATCCATCTATGATGCATCTATGTTCCATCTATGATGCATCTATGTTCCATCTATGATGCATTCCATCTATGACGCATCTATGTTCCATCTATGAAGCATCTATGATGTATCTATGATGAATCTATGATGCATCTTTGATGCATCTATGATGGATCAATGATCCATCTATGATGCATCTATGTTCCATCTATGATGCATCAATGTTCCATCTTTGATGCATCTATGATGCATCAATGATCCATCCTTTGATGCATCTATGATGCATCATAGATGCATCAAAGATGGATCATTGATGCATCATAGATGAATCATAGATGCATCATAGATGCATCAAAGGATGGATCATTGATGCATCATAGATGCATCAAAGGATGGATCATTGATGCATCATAGATGCATCAAAGATTGATCATTGATGAATCATAGATGCATCAAAGATGGATCATTGATGCATCAATGATCCATCTTTGATGCATCTATGATGCATCTATGATCCATCTTTGATGCATCTATGATGCATCAATGATCCATCTTTGATGCATCTATGATGCATCTTTGATTCATCTATGTTCCATCTATGATGCATCTTTGATGCATCTATGTTCCATCTATGATGCATCTATGCGCCATCTATGATGCATCTTTGATCCATATATGATGCATCTATGTTCCATTTTTGATGCATCTATGCACTATCTATGATGCGATTCGTCTATGATGCATCTATGATGCATCAATGATCCATCTTTGATGCATCTATGATGCATCTATGATTCATCTATGATGCATCAATGATCCATCTTTGATGCATCTATGATGCATCAATGATCCATCCTTTGATGCATCTATGATGCATCTATGATTCATCTATGATGCATCAATGATCCATCTTTGATGCATCTATGATGCATCAATGATCCATCTTTGATTCATCTATGATGCATCAATGATCCATCTTTGATGCATCTATGATGCATCAATGATCCATCTTTGATGCATCTATGATTCATCTATGATGCATCTATGATTCATCTATGATGCATCTTTGATGCATCTATGATGCATCAATGATCCATCTTTGATGCATCTATGATGCATCTTTGATGCATCTATGATGCATCTTTGATTCATCTATGTTGCATCTATGTTCCATCTATGATGCATATATGCGCCATCTATGATGCATCTTTGATCCATATATGATGCATCTATGTTCCATTTTTGATGCATCTATGCACTATCTATGATGCGATTCGTCTATGATGCATCTATGATGCATCAATGATCCATCTTTGATGCATCTATGATGCATCTATGATTCATCTATGATGCATCAATGATCCATCTTTGATGCATCTATGATGCATCAATGATCCATCCTTTGATGCATCTATGATGCATCTATGATTCATCTATGATGCATTAATGATCCATCTTTGATGCATCTATGATGCATCAATGATCCATCCTTTGATGCATCTATGATGCATCTATGATTCATCTATGATGCATCAATGATCCATCTTTGATGCATCTATGATGCATCTATGATGCATCTATGATTCATCTATGATGCATCAATGATCCATCCTTTGATGCATCTATGATGCATCTATGATTCATCTATGATGCATCAATGATCCATCTTTGATGCATCTATGATGCATCAATGATCCATCTTTGATGCATCTATGATGCATCAATGATCCATCTATGATGCATCTATGATTCATCTATGATGGATCAATGATCCATCTATGATGCATCTATGTTCCATCTATGATGCATCTATGTTCCATCTATGATGCATTCCATCTATGACGCATCTATGTTCCATCTATGAAGCATCTATGATGTATATATGATGAATCTATGATGCATCTATGATGCATCTATGATCCATCTATGATGCATCTATGTTGCATCTATGATGCATCTGTGATCCATCTTTGATGCATCTATGATGCATCAATGATCCATCTTTGATGCATCTATGATGCATCAATGATCCATCTTTGATGCATCTATAATGCATCTATGATTCATCTATGATGCATCAATGATCCATCTTTGATGCATCTATGATGCATCTATGATTCATCTATGATGCATCAATGATCCATCTTTGATGCATCTATGATGCATCAATGATCCATCTTTGATGCATATATAATGCATCTATGATTCATCTATGATGCATCTATGATTCATCTATGATGCATCAATGATCCATCTTTAATGCATCTATGATGCATCAATGATCCATCTTTGATGCATCTATGATGCATCAATGATCCATCTTTGATGCATCTATGATGCATCTATGATTCAATTATGATGCATCAATGATCCATCTTTGATGCATCTATGATGCATCAATGATCCATCTTTGATGCATCTATGATGCATCTATGATTCATCTATGATGCATCAATGATCCATCTTTGATGCATCTATGATGCATCAATGATCCATCTTTGATGCATCTATGATGCATCTATGATTCATCTATGATGCATCAATGATCCATCTATGATGCATCTATGATTCATCTATGATGGATCAATGATCCATCTATGATGCATCTATGATTCATCTATGATGCATCAATGATCCATCTTTGATGCATCTATGATTCATCAATGATCCATCTTTGATGCATCTATGATGCATCAATGATCCATCCTTTGATGCATCTATGATGCATCAATGATCCATCCTTTGATGCATCTATGATGCATCAATGATCCATCCTTTGATGCATCTATGATGCATCTATGATTCATCTATGATGCATCAATGATCCATCTTTGATGCATCTATGATGCATCATAGATGCATCAAAGGATGGATCATTGATGCATCATAGATGCATCAAAGATGGAACATAGATGCATCATAGATGGAACATAGATGCATCATAGATGGATCATTGATCCATCATAGATGAATCATAGATGCATCATAGATGGATCATTGATGCATCATAGATGAATCATAGATGCATCATAGATGCATCAAAGATGGATCATTGATGCATCATAGATGCATCAAAGATGGATCATTGATGCATCATAGATGAATCATAGATGCATCATAGATGCATCAAAGGATGGATCATTGATGCATCATAGATGCATCAAAGATCCATCTTTGATGCATCTATGATCCATCAATGATCCATCTTTGATGCATCATAGATGCATCAAAGATCCATCTTTGATGCATCTATGATCCATCAATGATCCATCTTTGATCCATCTTTGATGCATCTATGATGCATCTATGATTCATCTATGATGCATCAAAGATCCATCTTTGATGCATCTATGATGCATCAATGATCCATCCTTTGATGCATCTATGATGCATCTATGATTCATCTATTATGCATCAATGATCCATCTTTGATGCATCAATGATCCATCTTTGATGCATCTATGATGCATCTATGATTCATCTATGATGCATCAATGATCCATCTTTGATGCATCTATGATGCATCAATGATCCATCCTTTGATGCATCTATGATTCATCTATGATGCATCAATGATCCATCTTTGATGCATCTATGATGCATCAATGATCCATCTTTGATGCATCTATGATGCATCTATGATTTATCTATGATGCATCAATGATCCATCTTTGATGCATCAATGATCCATCTTTGATGCATCTATGATGCATCTATGATTCATCTATGATGCATCAATGATCCATCTTTGATGCATCTATGATGCATCAATGATCCATCCTTTGATGCATCTATGATTCATCTATGATGCATCTATGATTCATCTATGATGCATCAATGATCCATCTTTGATGCATCTATGATGCATCATAGATGCATCAAAGGATGGATCATTGATGCATCATAGATGCATCAAAGATGGAACATAGATGCATCATAGATGGAACATAGATGCATCATAGATGGATCATTGATCCATCATAGATGAATCATAGATGCATCATAGATGGATCATTGATGCATCATAGATGAATCATAGATGCATCATAGATGCATCAAAGATGGATCATTGATGCATCATAGATGAATCATAGATGCATCATAGATGCATCAAAGGATGGATCATTGATGCATCATAGATGCATCAAAGATCCATCTTTGATGCATCTATGATCTATCAATGATCCATCTTTGATCCATCTTTGATGCATCTATGATGCATCTATGATTCATCTATGATGCATCAAAGATCCATCTTTGATGCATCTATGATGCATCAATGATCCATCCTTTGATGCATCTATGATGCATCTATGATTCATCTATTATGCATCAATGATCCATCTTTGATGCATCAATGATCCATCTTTGATGCATCTATGATGCATCTATGATTCATCTTTGATGCATCTATGATGCATCAATGATCCATCCTTTGATGCATCTATGATTCATCTATGATGCATCAATGATCCATCTTTGATGCATCTATGATGCATCAATGATCCATCTTTGATGCATCTATGATGCATCTATGATTTATCTATGATGCATCAATGATCCATCTATGATGCATCTATGATTCATCTATGATGGATCAATGATCCATCTATGATGCATCTATGTTCCATCTATGATGCATCTATGTTCCATCTATGATGCATTCCATCTATGACGCATCTATGTTCCATCTATGAAGCATCTATGATGTATCTATGATGAATCTATGATGCATCTTTGATGCATCTATGATGGATCAATGATCCATCTATGATGCATCTATGTTCCATCTATGATGCATCAATGTTCCATCTTTGATGCATCTATGATGCATCAATGATCCATCCTTTGATGCATCTATGATGCATCATAGATGCATCAAAGATGGATCATTGATGCATCATAGATGAATCATAGATGCATCATAGATGCATCAAAGGATGGATCATTGATGCATCATAGATGCATCAAAGGATGGATCATTGATGCATCATAGATGCATCAAAGATTGATCATTGATGAATCATAGATGCATCAAAGATGGATCATTGATGCATCAATGATCCATCTTTGATGCATCTATGATGCATCTATGATCCATCTTTGATGCATCTATGATGCATCAATGATCCATCTTTGATGCATCTATGATGCATCTTTGATTCATCTATGTTCCATCTATGATGCATCTTTGATGCATCTATGTTCCATCTATGATGCATCTATGCGCCATCTATGATGCATCTTTGATCCATATATGATGCATCTATGTTCCATTTTTGATGCATCTATGCACTATCTATGATGCGATTCGTCTATGATGCATCTATGATGCATCAATGATCCATCTTTGATGCATCTATGATGCATCTATGATTCATCTATGATGCATCAATGATCCATCTTTGATGCATCTATGATGCATCAATGATCCATCCTTTGATGCATCTATGATGCATCTATGATTCATCTATGATGCATCAATGATCCATCTTTGATGCATCTATGATGCATCAATGATCCATCTTTGATTCATCTATGATGCATCAATGATCCATCTTTGATGCATCTATGATGCATCAATGATCCATCTTTGATGCATCTATGATTCATCTATGATGCATCTATGATTCATCTATGATGCATCTTTGATGCATCTATGATGCATCAATGATCCATCTTTGATGCATCTATGATGCATCTTTGATGCATCTATGATGCATCTTTGATTCATCTATGTTGCATCTATGTTCCATCTATGATGCATCTATGCGCCATCTATGATGCATCTTTGATCCATATATGATGCATCTATGTTCCATTTTTGATGCATCTATGCACTATCTATGATGCGATTCGTCTATGATGCATCTATGATGCATCAATGATCCATCTTTGATGCATCTATGATGCATCTATGATTCATCTATGATGCATCAATGATCCATCTTTGATGCATCTATGATGCATCAATGATCCATCCTTTGATGCATCTATGATGCATCTATGATTCATCTATGATGCATTAATGATCCATCTTTGATGCATCTATGATGCATCAATGATCCATCCTTTGATGCATCTATGATGCATCTATGATTCATCTATGATGCATCAATGATCCATCTTTGATGCATCTATGATGCATCTATGATGCATCTATGATTCATCTATGATGCATCAATGATCCATCTTTGATGCATCTATGATGCATCAATGATCCATCCTTTGATGCATCTATGATGCATCTATGATTCATCTATGATGCATCAATGATCCATCTTTGATGCATCTATGATGCATCAATGATCCATCTTTGATGCATCTATGATGCATCAATGATCCATCTATGATGCATCTATGATTCATCTATGATGGATCAATGATCCATCTATGATGCATCTATGTTCCATCTATGATGCATCTATGTTCCATCTATGATGCATTCCATCTATGACGCATCTATGTTCCATCTATGAAGCATCTATGATGTATATATGATGAATCTATGATGCATCTATGATGCATCTATGATCCATCTATGATGCATCTATGTTGCATCTATGATGCATCTGTGATCCATCTTTGATGCATCTATGATGCATCAATGATCCATCTTTGATGCATCTATGATGCATCAATGATCCATCTTTGATGCATCTATAATGCATCTATGATTCATCTATGATGCATCAATGATCCATCTTTGATGCATCTATGATGCATCTATGATTCATCTATGATGCATCAATGATCCATCTTTGATGCATCTATGATGCATCAATGATCCATCTTTGATGCATATATAATGCATCTATGATTCATCTATGATGCATCTATGATTCATCTATGATGCATCAATGATCCATCTTTAATGCATCTATGATGCATCAATGATCCATCTTTGATGCATCTATGATGCATCAATGATCCATCTTTGATGCATCTATGATGCATCTATGATTCAATTATGATGCATCAATGATCCATCTTTGATGCATCTATGATGCATCAATGATCCATCTTTGATGCATCTATGATGCATCTATGATTCATCTATGATGCATCAATGATCCATCTTTGATGCATCTATGATGCATCAATGATCCATCTTTGATGCATCTATGATGCATCTATGATTCATCTATGATGCATCAATGATCCATCTATGATGCATCTATGATTCATCTATGATGGATCAATGATCCATCTATGATGCATCTATGATTCATCTATGATGCATCAATGATCCATCTTTGATGCATCTATGATTCATCAATGATCCATCTTTGATGCATCTATGATGCATCAATGATCCATCCTTTGATGCATCTATGATGCATCAATGATCCATCCTTTGATGCATCTATGATGCATCAATGATCCATCCTTTGATGCATCTATGATGCATCTATGATTCATCTATGATGCATCAATGATCCATCTTTGATGCATCTATGATGCATCATAGATGCATCAAAGGATGGATCATTGATGCATCATAGATGCATCAAAGATGGAACATAGATGCATCATAGATGGAACATAGATGCATCATAGATGGATCATTGATCCATCATAGATGAATCATAGATGCATCATAGATGGATCATTGATGCATCATAGATGAATCATAGATGCATCATAGATGCATCAAAGATGGATCATTGATGCATCATAGATGCATCAAAGATGGATCATTGATGCATCATAGATGAATCATAGATGCATCATAGATGCATCAAAGGATGGATCATTGATGCATCATAGATGCATCAAAGATCCATCTTTGATGCATCTATGATCCATCAATGATCCATCTTTGATGCATCATAGATGCATCAAAGATCCATCTTTGATGCATCTATGATCCATCAATGATCCATCTTTGATCCATCTTTGATGCATCTATGATGCATCTATGATTCATCTATGATGCATCAAAGATCCATCTTTGATGCATCTATGATGCATCAATGATCCATCCTTTGATGCATCTATGATGCATCTATGATTCATCTATTATGCATCAATGATCCATCTTTGATGCATCAATGATCCATCTTTGATGCATCTATGATGCATCTATGATTCATCTATGATGCATCAATGATCCATCTTTGATGCATCTATGATGCATCAATGATCCATCCTTTGATGCATCTATGATTCATCTATGATGCATCAATGATCCATCTTTGATGCATCTATGATGCATCAATGATCCATCTTTGATGCATCTATGATGCATCTATGATTTATCTATGATGCATCAATGATCCATCTATGATGCATCTATGATTCATCTATGATGGATCAATGATCCATCTATGATGCATCTATGTTCCATCTATGATGCATCTATGTTCCATCTATGATGCATTCCATCTATGACGCATCTATGTTCCATCTATGAAGCATCTATGATGTATCTATGATGAATCTATGATGCATCTTTGATGCATCTATGATGGATCAATGATCCATCTATGATGCATCTATGTTCCATCTATGATGCATCAATGTTCCATCTTTGATGCATCTATGATGCATCAATGATCCATCCTTTGATGCATCTATGATGCATCATAGATGCATCAAAGATGGATCATTGATGCATCATAGATGAATCATAGATGCATCATAGATGCATCAAAGGATGGATCATTGATGCATCATAGATGCATCAAAGGATGGATCATTGATGCATCATAGATGCATCAAAGATGGATCATTGATGAATCATAGATGCATCAAAGATGGATCATTGATGCATCAATGATCCATCTTTGATGCATCTATGATGCATCTATGATCCATCTTTGATGCATCTATGATGCATCAATGATCCATCTTTGATGCATCTATGATGCATCTTTGATTCATCTATGTTCCATCTATGATGCATCTTTGATGCATCTATGTTCCATCTATGATGCATCTATGCGCCATCTATGATGCATCTTTGATCCATATATGATGCATCTATGTTCCATTTTTGATGCATCTATGCACTATCTATGATGAGATTCGTCTATGATGCATCTATGATGCATCAATGATCCATCTTTGATGCATCTATGATGCATCTATGATTCATCTATGATGCATCAATGATCCATCTTTGATGCATCTATGATGCATCAATGATCCATCCTTTGATGCATCTATGATGCATCTATGATTCATCTATGATGCATCAATGATCCATCTTTGATGCATCTATGATGCATCAATGATCCATCTTTGATTCATCTATGATGCATCAATGATCCATCTTTGATGCATCTATGATGCATCAATGATCCATCTTTGATGCATCTATGATTCATCTATGATGCATCTATGATTCATCTATGATGCATCTTTGATGCATCTATGATGCATCAATGATCCATCTTTGATGCATCTATGATGCATCTTTGATGCATCTATGATGCATCTTTGATTCATCTATGTTGCATCTATGATCCATCTATGATGCATCTATGCGCCATCTATGATGCATCTTTGATCCATATATGATGCATCTATGTTCCATTTTTGATGAATCTATGCACTATCTATGATGCGATTCGTCTATGATGCATCTATGATGCATCAATGATCCATCTTTGATGCATCTATGATGCATCTATGATTCATCTATGATGCATCAATGATCCATCTTTGATGCATCTATGATGCATCAATGATCCATCCTTTGATGCATCTATGATGCATCTATGATTCATCTATGATGCATTAATGATCCATCTTTGATGCATCTATGATGCATCAATGATCCATCTTTGATGCATCTATGATGCATCAATGATCCATCTTTGATGCATCTATGATGCATCTATGATGCATCTATGATTCATCTATGATGCATCAATGATCCATCTTTGATGCATCTATGATGCATCAATGATCCATCCTTTGATGCATCTATGATGCATCTATGATTCATCTATGATGCATCAATGATCCATCTTTGATGCATCTATGATGCATCAATGATCCATCTTTGATGCATCTATGATGCATCAATGATCCATCTATGATGCATCTATGATTCATCTATGATGGATCAATGATCCATCTATGATGCATCTATGTTCCATCTATGATGCATCTATGTTCCATCTATGATGCATTCCATCTATGACGCATCTATGTTCCATCTATGAAGCATCTATGATGTATATATGATGAATCTATGATGCATCTATGATGCATCTATGATCCATCTATGATGCATCTATTTTGCATCTATGATGCATCTGTGATCCATCTTTGATGCATCTATGATGCATCAATGATCCATCTTTGATGCATCTATGATGCATCAATGATCCATCTTTGATGCATCTATAATGCATCTATGATTCATCTATGATGCATCAATGATCCATCTTTGATGCATCTATGATGCATCTATGATTCATCTATGATGCATCAATGATCCATCTTTGATGCATCTATGATGCATCAATGATCCATCTTTGATGCATATATAATGCATCTATGATTCATCTATGATGCATCTATGATTCATCTATGATGCATCAATGATCCATCTTTAATGCATCTATGATGCATCAATGATCCATCTTTGATGCATCTATGATGCATCAATGATCCATCTTTGATGCATCTATGATGCATCTATGATTCATCTATGATGCATCAATGATCCATCTTTGATGCATCTATGATGCATCAATGATCCATCTTTGATGCATCTATGATGCATCTATGATTCATCTATGATGCATCAATGATCCATCTTTGATGCATCTATAATGCATCAAAGATGGATCATTGATGCATCATAGATGCATTAAAGATGGATCATTGATGCATCATAGATGAATCATAGATGCATCATAGATGAATCATTCTATCATGAATGATGATGAATCATCTATGATGCATCTATGATTCATCTATGATGCATCAATGATCCATCTTTGATGCATCTATGATGCATCAATGATCCATCTTTGATGCATCTATGATGCATCTATGATTCATCTATGATGCATCAATGATCCATCTATGATGCATCTATGATGCATCTATGATTCATCTATGATGCATTAATGATCCATCTTTGATGCATCTATGATGCATCAATGATCCATCCTTTGATGCATCTATGATGCATCTATGATTCATCTATGATGCATCAATGATCCATCTTTGATGCATCTATGATGCATCTATGATGCATCTATGATTCATCTATGATGCATCAATGATCCATCTTTGATGCATCTATGATGCATCAATGATCCATCCTTTGATGCATCTATGATGCATCTATGATTCATCTATGATGCATCAATGATCCATCTTTGATGCATCTATGATGCATCAATGATCCATCTTTGATGCATCTATGATGCATCAATGATCCATCTATGATGCATCTATGATTCATCTATGATGGATCAATGATCCATCTATGATGCATCTATGTTCCATCTATGATGCATCTATGTTCCATCTATGATGCATTCCATCTATGACGCATCTATGTTCCATCTATGAAGCATCTATGATGTATATATGATGAATCTATGATGCATCTATGATGCATCTATGATCCATCTATGATGCATCTATGTTGCATCTATGATGCATCTGTGATCCATCTTTGATGCATCTATGATGCATCAATGATCCATCTTTGATGCATCTATGATGCATCAATGATCCATCTTTGATGCATCTATAATGCATCTATGATTCATCTATGATGCATCAATGATCCATCTTTGATGCATCAATGATCCATCTTTGATGCATCTATGATGCATCTATGATTCATCTATGATGCATCAATGATCCATCTTTGATGCATCTATGATGCATCAATGATCCATCTTTGATGCATATATAATGCATCTATGATTCATCTATGATGCATCTATGATTCATCTATGATGCATCAATGATCCATCTTTAATGCATCTATGATGCATCAATGATCCATCTTTGATGCATCTATGATGCATCAATGATCCATCTTTGATGCATCTATGATGCATCTATGATTCAATTATGATGCATCAATGATCCATCTTTGATGCATCTATGATGCATCAATGATCCATCTTTGATGCATCTATGATGCATCTATGATTCATCTATGATGCATCAATGATCCATCTTTGATGCATCTATGATGCATCAATGATCCATCTTTGATGCATCTATGATGCATCTATGATTCATCTATGATGCATCAATGATCCATCTATGATGCATCTATGATTCATCTATGATGGATCAATGATCCATCTATGATGCATCTATGATTCATCTATGATGCATCAATGATCCATCTTTGATGCATCTATGATTCATCAATGATCCATCTTTGATGCATCTATGATGCATCAATGATCCATCCTTTGATGCATCTATGATGCATCAATGATCCATCCTTTGATGCATCTATGATGCATCAATGATCCATCCTTTGATGCATCTATGATGCATCTATGATTCATCTATGATGCATCAATGATCCATCTTTGATGCATCTATGATGCATCATAGATGCATCAAAGGATGGATCATTGATGCATCATAGATGCATCAAAGATGGAACATAGATGCATCATAGATGGAACATAGATGCATCATAGATGGATCATTGATCCATCATAGATGAATCATAGATGCATCATAGATGGATCATTGATGCATCATAGATGAATCATAGATGCATCATAGATGCATCAAAGATGGATCATTGATGCATCATAGATGAATCATAGATGCATCATAGATGCATCAAAGGATGGATCATTGATGCATCATAGATGCATCAAAGATCCATCTTTGATGCATCTATGATCCATCAATGATCCATCTTTGATGCATCATAGATGCATCAAAGATCCATCTTTGATGCATCTATGATCCATCAATGATCCATCTTTGATCCATCTTTGATGCATCTATGATGCATCTATGATTCATCTATGATGCATCAAAGATCCATCTTTGATGCATCTATGATGCATCAATGATCCATCCTTTGATGCATCTATGATGCATCTATGATTCATCTATTATGCATCAATGATCCATCTTTGATGCATCAATGATCCATCTTTGATGCATCTATGATGCATCTATGATTCATCTATGATGCATCAATGATCCATCTTTGATGCATCTATGATGCATCAATGATCCATCCTTTGATGCATCTATGATTCATCTATGATGCATCAATGATCCATCTTTGATGCATCTATGATGCATCAATGATCCATCTTTGATGCATCTATGATGCATCTATGATTTATCTATGATGCATCAATGATCCATCTATGATGCATCTATGATTCATCTATGATGGATCAATGATCCATCTATGATGCATCTATGTTCCATCTATGATGCATCTATGTTCCATCTATGATGCATTCCATCTATGACGCATCTATGTTCCATCTATGAAGCATCTATGATGTATCTATGATGAATCTATGATGCATCTTTGATGCATCTATGATGGATCAATGATCCATCTATGATGCATCTATGTTCCATCTATGATGCATCAATGTTCCATCTTTGATGCATCTATGATGCATCAATGATCCATCCTTTGATGCATCTATGATGCATCATAGATGCATCAAAGATGGATCATTGATGCATCATAGATGAATCATAGATGCATCATAGATGCATCAAAGGATGGATCATTGATGCATCATAGATGCATCAAAGGATGGATCATTGATGCATCATAGATGCATCAAAGATGGATCATTGATGAATCATAGATGCATCAAAGATGGATCATTGATGCATCAATGATCCATCTTTGATGCATCTATGATGCATCTATGATCCATCTTTGATGCATCTATGATGCATCAATGATCCATCTTTGATGCATCTATGATGCATCTTTGATTCATCTATGTTCCATCTATGATGCATCTTTGATGCATCTATGTTCCATCTATGATGCATCTATGCGCCATCTATGATGCATCTTTGATCCATATATGATGCATCTATGTTCCATTTTTGATGCATCTATGCACTATCTATGATGAGATTCGTCTATGATGCATCTATGATGCATCAATGATCCATCTTTGATGCATCTATGATGCATCTATGATTCATCTATGATGCATCAATGATCCATCTTTGATGCATCTATGATGCATCAATGATCCATCCTTTGATGCATCTATGATGCATCTATGATTCATCTATGATGCATCAATGATCCATCTTTGATGCATCTATGATGCATCAATGATCCATCTTTGATTCATCTATGATGCATCAATGATCCATCTTTGATGCATCTATGATGCATCAATGATCCATCTTTGATGCATCTATGATTCATCTATGATGCATCTATGATTCATCTATGATGCATCTTTGATGCATCTATGATGCATCAATGATCCATCTTTGATGCATCTATGATGCATCTTTGATTCATCTATGTTGCATCTATGATCCATCTATGATGCATCTATGCGCCATCTATGATGCATCTTTGATCCATATATGATGCATCTATGTTCCATTTTTGATGAATCTATGCACTATCTATGATGCGATTCGTCTATGATGCATCTATGATGCATCAATGATCCATCTTTGATGCATCTATGATGCATCTATGATTCATCTATGATGCATCAATGATCCATCTTTGATGCATCTATGATGCATCAATGATCCATCCTTTGATGCATCTATGATGCATCTATGATTCATCTATGATGCATTAATGATCCATCTTTGATGCATCTATGATGCATCAATGATCCATCTTTGATGCATCTATGATGCATCAATGATCCATCTTTGATGCATCTATGATGCATCTATGATGCATCTATGATTCATCTATGATGCATCAATGATCCATCTTTGATGCATCTATGATGCATCAATGATCCATCCTTTGATGCATCTATGATGCATCTATGATTCATCTATGATGCATCAATGATCCATCTTTGATGCATCTATGATGCATCAATGATCCATCTTTGATGCATCTATGATGCATCAATGATCCATCTATGATGCATCTATGATTCATCTATGATGGATCAATGATCCATCTATGATGCATCTATGTTCCATCTATGATGCATCTATGTTCCATCTATGATGCATTCCATCTATGACGCATCTATGTTCCATCTATGAAGCATCTATGATGTATATATGATGAATCTATGATGCATCTATGATGCATCTATGATCCATCTATGATGCATCTATGTTGCATCTATGATGCATCTGTGATCCATCTTTGATGCATCTATGATGCATCAATGATCCATCTTTGATGCATCTATGATGCATCAATGATCCATCTTTGATGCATCTATAATGCATCTATGATTCATCTATGATGCATCAATGATCCATCTTTGATGCATCTATGATGCATCTATGATTCATCTATGATGCATCAATGATCCATCTTTGATGCATCTATGATGCATCAATGATCCATCTTTGATGCATATATAATGCATCTATGATTCATCTATGATGCATCTATGATTCATCTATGATGCATCAATGATCCATCTTTGATGCATCTATGATTCATCTATGATGCATCTATGATTCATCTATGATGCATCTTTGATGCATCTATGATGCATCAATGATCCATCTTTGATGCATCTATGATGCATCTTTGATTCATCTATGTTGCATCTATGATCCATCTATGATGCATCTATGCGCCATCTATGATGCATCTTTGATCCATATATGATGCATCTATGTTCCATTTTTGATGAATCTATGCACTATCTATGATGCGATTCGTCTATGATGCATCTATGATGCATCAATGATCCATCTTTGATGCATCTATGATGCATCTATGATTCATCTATGATGCATCAATGATCCATCTTTGATGCATCTATGATGCATCAATGATCCATCCTTTGATGCATCTATGATGCATCTATGATTCATCTATGATGCATTAATGATCCATCTTTGATGCATCTATGATGCATCAATGATCCATCTTTGATGCATCTATGATGCATCAATGATCCATCTTTGATGCATCTATGATGCATCTATGATGCATCTATGATTCATCTATGATGCATCAATGATCCATCTTTGATGCATCTATGATGCATCAATGATCCATCCTTTGATGCATCTATGATGCATCTATGATTCATCTATGATGCATCAATGATCCATCTTTGATGCATCTATGATGCATCAATGATCCATCTTTGATGCATCTATGATGCATCAATGATCCATCTATGATGCATCTATGATTCATCTATGATGGATCAATGATCCATCTATGATGCATCTATGTTCCATCTATGATGCATCTATGTTCCATCTATGATGCATTCCATCTATGACGCATCTATGTTCCATCTATGAAGCATCTATGATGTATATATGATGAATCTATGATGCATCTATGATGCATCTATGATCCATCTATGATGCATCTATGTTGCATCTATGATGCATCTGTGATCCATCTTTGATGCATCTATGATGCATCAATGATCCATCTTTGATGCATCTATGATGCATCAATGATCCATCTTTGATGCATCTATAATGCATCTATGATTCATCTATGATGCATCAATGATCCATCTTTGATGCATCTATGATGCATCTATGATTCATCTATGATGCATCAATGATCCATCTTTGATGCATCTATGATGCATCAATGATCCATCTTTGATGCATATATAATGCATCTATGATTCATCTATGATGCATCTATAATTCATCTATGATGCATCAATGATCCATCTTTAATGCATCTATGATGCATCAATGATCCATCTTTGATGCATCTATGATGCATCAATGATCCATCTTTGATGCATCTATGATGCATCTATGATTCATCTATGATGCATCTATGTTCCATCTATGATGCATTCCATCTATGACGCATCTTTGTTCCATCTATGAAGCATCTATGATGTATCTATGATGAATCTATGATGCATCTTTGATGCATCTATGATCCATCTATGATGCATCTGTGATCCATCTTTGATGCATCTACGATGCATCAATGATCCATCTTTGATGCATCTATGATGCATCTATGATTCATCTATGATGCATCAATGATCCATCTTTGATGCATTTATGATGCATCAATGATCCATCTTTGATGCATCTATGATGCATCTATGATTCATCTATGATGCATCTTTGATTCATCTATGATGCATCAATGATCCATCTTTGATGCATCTATGATGCATCTATGATTCATCTATGATGCATCAATGATCCATCTTTGATGCATCTACGATGCATCAATGATGCATCTATGATGCATCTATGATGCATCTATGATTCATCTATGATGCATCGATGATCCATCCTTTGATGCATCTATGATGCATCTATGATTCATCTATGATGCATCAATGATCCATCTTTGATGCATCTATGATGCATCAATGATCCATCTTTGATGTATCTATGATGCATCAATGATCAATCCTTTGATGCATCTATGATGCATCTATGATTCATCTATGATGCATCAATGATCCATCTTTGATGCATCTATGATGCATCAATGATCCATCTTTGATGCATCTATGATGCATCAATGATCCATCTTTGATGCATCTATGATGCATCTATGATTCATCTATGATGCATCAATGATCCATCTATGATGCATCTATGATTCATCTATGATGGATCAATGATCCATCTATGATGCATCTATGTTCCATCTATGATGCATCTATGTTCCATCTTTGATGCATCTATGATGCATCAATGATCCATCCTTTGATGCATCTATGATGCATCATAGATGCATCAAAGATGGATCATTGATGCATCATAGATGAATCATAGATGCATCATAGATGCATCAAAGGATGGATCATTGATGCATCATAGATGCATCAAAGGATGGATCATTGATGCATCATAGATGAATCATAGATGAATCATAGATGCATCATAGATGCATCAAAGATGGATCATTGATGCATCATAGATGCATCAAAGATGGATCATTGATGCATCATAGATGAATCATAGATGCATCGTAGATGCATCAAAGGATGGATCATTGATGCATCATAGATGCATCAAAGATCCATCTTTGATGCATCTATGATCCATCAATGATCCATCTTTGATCCATCTTTGATGCATCTTTGATGCATCTATGTTCCATCTATGATGCATCTATGCGCCATCTATGATGCATCTTTGATCCATATATGATGCATCTATGTTCCATTTTTGATGCATCTATGCACTATCTATGATGCGATTCGTCTATGATGCATCTATGATGCATCAATGATCCATCTTTGATGCATCTATGATGCATCTATGATTCATCTATGATGCATCAATGATCCATCTTTGATGCATCTATGATGCATCAATGATCCATCCTTTGATGCATCTATGATGCATCTATGATTCATCTATGATGCATCAATTATCCATCTTTGATGCATCTATGATGCATCTATGATTCATCTATGATGCATCTATGATTCATCTATGATGCATCTATGATTCATCTATGATGCATCTTTGATGCATCTATGATGCATCAATGATCCATCTTTGATGCATCTATGATGCATCTTTGATGCATCTATGATGCATCTTTGATTCATCTATGTTCCATCTATGATGCATCTTTGATGCATCTATGTTCCATCTATGATGCATCTATGCGCCATCTATGATGCATCTTTGATCCATATATGATGCATCTATGTTCCATTTTTGATGCATCTATGCACTATCTATGATGCGATTCGTCTATGATGCATCTATGATGCATCAATGATCCATCTTTGATGCATATATAATGCATCTATGATTCATCTATGATGCATCTATGATTCATCTATGATGCATCAATGATCCATCTTTAATGCATCTATGATGCATCAATGATCCATCTTTGATGCATCTATGATGCATCAATGATCCATCTTTGATGCATCTATGATGCATCTATGATTCATCTATGATGGATCAATGATCCATCTTTGATGCATCTATGATTCATCTATGATGCATCAATGATCCATCTTTGATGCATCTATGATGCATCAATGATCCATCTTTGATGCATCTATGATGCATCAATGATCCATCTTTGATGCATCTATGATGCATCTATGATTCATCTATGATGCATCAATGATCCATCTTTGATGCATCTATGATGCATCAATGATCCATCTTTGATGCATCTATGATGCATCTATGATTCATCTATGATGCATCAATGATCCATCTTTGATGCATCTATGATGCATCAATGATCCATCTTTGATGCATCTATGATGCATCAATGATCCATCTTTGATGCATCTATGATGCATCAATGATCCATCTTTGATGCATCTATGATGCATCTATGATTCATCTATGATGCATCAATGATCCATCTTTGATGCATCTATGATGCATCAATGATCCATCTTTGATGCATCTATGATGCATCAATGATCCATCTTTGATGCATCTATGATGCATCTATGATTCATCTATGATGCATCAATGATCCATCTTTGATGCATCTATGATGCATCTATGATTCATCTATGATGCATCAATGATCCATCTTTGATGCATCTATGATGCATCAATGATCCATCCTTTGATGCATCTATGATGCATCTATGATTCATCTATGATGCATCAATGATCCATCTTTGATGCATCTATGATGCATCTATGATTCATCTATGATGCATCAAAGATGGATCATTGATGCATCATAGATGAATCATAGATGCATCATAGATGCATCAAAGATGGATCATTGATGCATCAAAGATGGATCATAGATGCATCATAGATGCATCAAAGGATGGATCATTGATGCATCATAGATGAATCATTGATGCATCATAGATGAATCATAGATGCATCATAGATGCATCAAAGATGGATCATTGATGCATCATAGATGAATAATTGATGCATCATAGATGCATCAAAGATGGGTCATTGATGCATCATAGATGAATCATAGATGCATCATAGATGCATCATAGATGCATCAAAGATGGATCATTGATGCATCATAGATGCATCAAAGATGGATCATTGATGCATCATAGATACATCAAAGATGGATCATTGATGCATCATAGATGAATCAAAGATGGATCATTGATGCATCATAGATGAATCATAGATGCATCATAGATGCATCAAAGGATGGATCATCGATGCATCATAGATGAATCATAGATGCATCATAGATGCATCATAGATGCATCATTGATGCATCGTAGATGCATCAAAGATGGATCATTGATGCATCATAGATGAATCAATGATGCATCTATGATGCATCTATGATGCATCTATGATTCATCTATGATGCATCGATGATCCATCCTTTGATGCATCTATGATGCATCTATGATTCATCTATGATGCATCAATGATCCATCTTTGATTCATCTATGATGCATCAATGATCCATCTTTGATGTATCTATGATGCATCAATGATCCATCTTTGATGCATCTATGATGCATCAATGATCCATCTTTGATGCATCTATGATGCATCTATGATTCATCTATGATGCATCAATGATCCATCTTTGATGCATCTATGATGCATCAATGATCCATCTTTGATGCATCTATGATGCATCTATGATTCATCTATGATGCATCAATGATTCATCTATGATGCATCAATGATCCATCCTTTGATGCATCTATGATGCATCTATGATCCATCTTTGATGCATCAATGATCCATCTTTGATGCATCTATGATGCATCTATGATTCATCTATGATGCATCAATGATCCATCTTTGATGCATCATAGATGAATCATAGATGCATCATAGATGCATCAAAGATGGGTCATTGATGCATCATAGATGAATCATAGATGCATCATAGATGCATCAAAGATGGATCATTGATGCATCATAGATACATCAAAGATGGATCATTGATGCATCATAGATGCATCAAAGATGGATCATTGATGCATCATAGATGAATCATAGATGCATCATAGATGCATCAAAGGATGGATCATCGATGCATCATAGATGAATCATAGATGCATCATAGATGCATCATAGATGCATCATAGATGGAACATAGATGCATCATAGATGGATCATTGATCCATCATAGATGAATCATAGATGCATCATAGATGGATCATTGATGCATCATAGATGAATCATAGATGCATCATAGATGCATCAAAGATGGATCATTGATGCATCATAGATGAATCATAGATGCATCATAGATGCATCAAAGGATGGATCATTAGATGCATCAAAGATGGATCATTGATGCATCATAGATGAATCATAGATGCATCATAGATGAATCATAGATGCATCATTGATGCATCATAGATGCATCAAAGATGGATCATTGATGCATCATAGATGAATCATAGATGCATCATAGATGCATCAAAGATGGATCATTGATGCATCATAGATGCATCAAAGATGGATCATTGATGCATCATAGATGCATCAAAGATGGATCATTGATGCATCATAGATGAATCATAGATGCATCATAGATGCATCAAAGATGGATCATTGATGCATCTTAGATGCATCAAAGATGGGTCATTGATGCATCATAGATGCATCAAATATGGATCATTGATGCATCATAGATGAATCATAGATGAATCATAGATGCATCATAGATGCATCAAAGATGGATCATTGATGCATCATAGATGCATCAAAGATGGATCATTGATGCATCATAGATGCATTAAAGATGGATCATTGATGCATCATAGATGAATCATAGATGCATCATAGATGAATCATAGATTCCATCCTTTGATGCATCTATGATGCATCTATGATTCATCTATTATGCATCAATGATCCATCTTTGATGCATCAATGATCCATCTTTGATGCATCTATGATGCATCTATGATGCATCTTTGATTCATCTATGTTCCATCTATGATGCATCTTTGATGCATCTATGTTCCATCTATGATGCATCTATGCGCCATCTATGATGCATCTTTGATCCATATATGATGCATCTATGTTCCATTTTTGCTATGATGCATCAATGATCCTATGATGCATCTATGATGCACCTATGATGCATCTATGATGCACCTATGATGCATCTATGATGCACCTATGATGCATCTATGATGCACCTATAATGCATCTATGATGCACCTATGATGCATCTATGATGCACCTATGATCCATCTTTGATTCATTTGTGATGCATTTATGATGCATCTATGATCCATCTGTGATCCATCTATGATCCATCTATGATCCATCTATGATTCATCTATGATCCATCTGTGATCCATCTATGATGCACCTATGATGCATCTTTGATGCACCTATGATGCATCTATGATCCATCTATGATTCATCTATGATCCATCTATGATCCATCTATGATTCATCTATGATCCATCTATGATCCATCTGTGATCCATCTATGATACATCTATGATGCACCTATGATGCACATATGATGCACCTATGATGCACATATGATGCACCAATGATGCATCTATGATGCACCTATGATGCATCTATGATGCACCTATGATGCATCTATGATGCACCTATGATGCATCTATGATGCACCTATGATGCATCTATGATGCACCTATGATGAACCTATGATGCATCTATGATGCACCTATGATGCACATATGATGCACCAATGATGCATCTATGATGCACCTATGATGCATCTATGATGCACCTATGATGCATCTATGATGCACCTATGATGCATCTATGATGCACCTATGATGCATCTATGATGCACCTATGATGCATCTATGATGCACCTATGATGCACCTATGATGCATCTATGATGCACCTATGATGCATCTATGATCCATCTATGATGCACCTATGATCCATCTACGATGCACCTATGATCCATCTATGATGCACCTATGATCCATCTATGATCTATCTTTGATCCATTTGTGATGCATTTATGATGCATCTATGATCCATCTGTGATACATCTATGATACATCTATGATGCACCTATGATCCATCTATGATGCACCTATGATCCATCTATGATCTATCTTTGATCCATTTGTGATGCATTTATGATGCATCTATGATCCATCTGTGATACATCTATGATACATCTATGATTCATCTATGATCCTTCTATGATCCATCTGTGATCCATCTATGATACATCTATGATCTATCTTTGATTCATCTATGATGCACCTATGATGCACATATGATGCACCTATGATGCACATATGATGCACCTATGATGCATCTATGATGCAACTATGATGCATCTATGATGCACCTATGATGCATCTATCATGCACCTATGATGCATCTATGATGCACCTATGATGCACCTATGATGCATCTATGATGCACCTATGATGCACATATGATGCACCTATGATGCACATATGATGCACCTATGATGCATCTATGATGCACCTATGATCCATCTATGATCTATCTTTGATCCATTTGTGATGCATTTATGATGCATCTATGATCTATCTGTGATAGGATCATAGATGGATCATAGATGAATCATAGATGTATCATAGATGTATCACAGATGGATCATAGATGCATCATAAATGCATCACAAATGGATCACAGATAGATCATAGATGGATCTTAGGTGCATCGTAGATGCATCATTGGTGCATCATATGTGCATCATAGGTGCATCATAGATGCATCTTAGGTGCATCATAGGTGCATCATAGATGCATCACAGGTGCATCATAGATGCATCATAGGTGCATCATAGATGCATCATAGGTGCATCATAGATGCATCATAGGTGCATCATAGATGCATCATTGGTGCATCATATGTGCATCATAGGTGCATCATAGATGCATCATAGGTTCATCATAGGTGCATCATAGATGCATCATTGGTGCATCATATGTGCATCATAGGTGCATCATAGATGCATCTTAGGTGCATCATAGGTGCATCATAGATGCATCTATGATGCACCTATGATGCATCTATGATGCACCTATGATGCATCTATGATGCACCTATGATGCATCTATGATGCACCTATGATGCATCTATGATGCACCTGTGATGCATCTATGATGCACCTATGATGCACCTAAGATGCATCTATGATGCGACTATGATGCACATATGATGCACCAATGATGCATCTACGATGCACCTAAGATCCATCTATGATCTATCTGTGATCCATTTGTGATGCATTTATGATGCATCTATGATCCATCTGTGATACATCTATGATACATCTATGATTCATCTATGATCCATCTATGATCCTATCACAGATAGATCATAGATGCATCATAAATGCATCACAAATGGATCAAAGATAGATCATAGATGGATCATAGGTGCATCATAGATGCATCATAGGTGCATCATATGTGCATCATAGGTGCATCATATGTGCATCATAGGTGCATCATAGATGCATCATAGGTGCATCATAGGTGCATCATAGATGCATCATAGATGCATCATAGGTGCATCATAGATGCATCATAGATGCATCATAGGTGCATCATAGATGCATCATAGGTGCATCATAGATGCATCATAGGTGCATCATATGTGCATCATAGGTGCATCATATGTGCATCATAGGTGCATCATAGATGCATCATAGATGTATCATAGATGGATCACAGATGGATCATAGATGGATCATAGATGAATCATAGATGGATCATAGATGGATCATAGATGAATCATAGATGGATCATAGATGGATCATTGATGCATCATAGATGAATCATAGATGCATCATAGATGCATCAAAGATGGATCATTGATGCATCATAGATGAATCATAGATGCATCAAAGGATGGATCATTGATGCATCATAGATGCATCAAAGATGGATCATTGATGCATCATAGATGAATCATAGATGCATCATAGATGCATCAAAGATGGATCATTGATGCATCAAAGATGGATCATTGATGCATAATAGATGAATCATAGATGCATCATAGATGCATCAAAGGATGGATCATTGATGCATCATAGATGCATCAAAGATGGATCTTTGATGCATCATAGATGAATCATAGATGCATCATAGATGCATCAAAGATGGATCAAAGATGGATCATTGATGGATCATAGATGCATCAAAGATGGATCTTTGATGCATCTATGATGCATCAATGATCCATCCTTTGATGCATCTATGATGCATCTATGATTCATCTATGATTCATCTATGATGCATCAATGATCCATCTTTGATGCATCTATGATGCATCTATGATTCATCTATGATGCATCAATGATCCATCTATGATGCATCTATGATTCATCTATGATGGATCAATGATCCATCTATGATGCATCTATGTTCCATCTATGATGCATCTATGTTCCATCTTTGATGCATCTATGATGCATCAATGATCCATCCTTTGATGCATCTATGATGCATCATAGATGCATCAAAGATGGATCATTGATGCATCATAGATGAATCATAGATGCATCATAGATGCATCAAAGGATGGATCATTGATGCATCATAGATGCATCAAAGGATGGATCATTGATGCATCATAGATGCATCAAAGGATGGATCATTGATGCATCATAGATGCATCAAAGATGGATCATTGATGAATCATAGATGCATCAAAGATGGATCATTGATGCATCATAGATGAATCATAGATGCATCATAGATGGATCATTGATCCATCATAGATGAATCATAGATGCATCATAGATGGATCATTGATGCATCATAGATGAATCATAGATGCATCATAGATGCATCAAAGATGGATCATTGATGCATCATAGATGCATCAAAGATGGATCATTGATGCATCATAGATGAATCATAGATGCATCATAGATGCATCAAAGATGGATCATTGATGCATCATAGATGCATCAAAGATGGATCATTGATGCATCATAGATGCATCAAAGATGGATCATTGATGCATCATAGATGCATCAAAGATGGATCATTGATGCATCATAGATGAATCATAGATGCATCAAAGATGGATCATTGATGCATCATAGATGAATCATAGATGCATCATAGATGCATCATAGATGCATCAAAGTTGGATCATTGATGCATCATAGATGCATCAAAGATGGATCATTGATGCATCATAGATGCATTAAAGATGGATCATTGATGCATCATAGATGAATCATAGATGCATCATAGATGAATCATAGATGCATTATATATGCATCAAAGATGGATCATTGATGCATCATAGATGCATCAAAGATGGATCATTGATGCATCATAGATGAATCATAGATGCATCATAGATGCATCAAAGATGGATCATTGATGCATCATAGATGAATCATAGATGCATTATAGATGCATCAAAGATGGATCATTGATGCATCATAGATGCATCAATGATCCATCTTTGATGCATCTATGATGGAACATAGATGAATCAAAGATGCATCATAGATGCATCATAGATGCATCAAAGATGGATCATTGATGCATCAAAGATGGATCATTGATGCATAATAGATGAATCATAGATGCATCATAGATGCATCAAAGGATGGATCATTGATGCATCATAGATGCATCAAAGATGGATCTTTGATGCATCATAGATGAATCATAGATGCATCATAGATGCATCAAAGATGGATCAAAGATGGATCATTGATGGATCATAGATGCATCAAAGATGGATCTTTGATGCATCTATGATGCACCTATGATGCACCTAAGATGCATCTATGATGCGACTATGATGCACATATGATGCACCAATGATGCATCTACGATGCACCTAAGATCCATCTATGATCTATCTGTGATCCATTTGTGATGCATTTATGATGCATCTATGATCCATCTGTGATACATCTATGATACATCTATGATTCATCTATGATCCATCTATGATCCTATCACAGATAGATCATAGATGCATCATAAATGCATCACAAATGGATCAAAGATAGATCATAGATGGATCATAGGTGCATCATAGATGCATCATAGGTGCATCATATGTGCATCATAGGTGCATCATATGTGCATCATAGGTGCATCATAGATGCATCATAGGTGCATCATAGGTGCATCATAGATGCATCATAGATGCATCATAGGTGCATCATAGATGCATCATAGATGCATCATAGGTGCATCATAGATGCATCATAGGTGCATCATAGATGCATCATAGGTGCATCATATGTGCATCATAGGTGCATCATATGTGCATCATAGGTGCATCATAGATGCATCATAGATGTATCATAGATGGATCACAGATGGATCATAGATGGATCATAGATGAATCATAGATGGATCATAGATGGATCATAGATGAATCATAGATGGATCATAGATGGATCATTGATGCATCATAGATGAATCATAGATGCATCATAGATGCATCAAAGATGGATCATTGATGCATCATAGATGCATCAAAGATGGATCATTGATGCATCATAGATGAATCATAGATGCATCAAAGGATGGATCATTGATGCATCATAGATGCATCAAAGATGGATCATTGATGCATCATAGATGAATCATAGATGCATCATAGATGCATCAAAGATGGATCATTGATGCATCAAAGATGGATCATTGATGCATAATAGATGAATCATAGATGCATCATAGATGCATCAAAGGATGGATCATTGATGCATCATAGATGCATCAAAGATGGATCTTTGATGCATCATAGATGAATCATAGATGCATCATAGATGCATCAAAGATGGATCAAAGATGGATCATTGATGGATCATAGATGCATCAAAGATGGATCTTTGATGCATCTATGATGCATCAATGATCCATCTTTGATGCATCTATGATGCATCTATGATTCATCTATGATGCATCAATGATCCATCTATGATGCATCTATGATTCATCTATGATGGATCAATGATCCATCTATGATGCATCTATGTTCCATCTATGATGCATCTATGTTCCATCTTTGATGCATCTATGATGCATCAATGATCCATCCTTTGATGCATCTATGATGCATCATAGATGCATCAAAGATGGATCATTGATGCATCATAGATGAATCATAGATGCATCATAGATGCATCAAAGGATGGATCATTGATGCATCATAGATGCATCAAAGGATGGATCATTGATGCATCATAGATGCATCAAAGGATGGATCATTGATGCATCATAGATGCATCAAAGATGGATCATTGATGAATCATAGATGCATCAAAGATGGATCATTGATGCATCATAGATGAATCATAGATGCATCATAGATGGATCATTGATCCATCATAGATGAATCATAGATGCATCATAGATGGATCATTGATGCATCATAGATGAATCATAGATGCATCATAGATGCATCAAAGATGGATCATTGATGCATCATAGATGCATCAAAGATGGATCATTGATGCATCATAGATGAATCATAGATGCATCATAGATGCATCAAAGATGGATCATTGATGCATCATAGATGAATCATAGATGCATCATAGATGCATCAAAGATGGATCATTGATGCATCATAGATGAATCATAGATGCATCATAGATGCATCAAAGATGGATCATTGATGCATCATAGATGCATCAAAGATGGATCATTGATGCATCATAGATGCATTAAAGATGGATCATTGATGCATCATAGATGAATCATAGATGCATCATAGATGAATCATAGATGCATTATATATGCATCAAAGATGGATCATTGATGCATCATAGATGCATCAAAGATGGATCATTGATGCATCATAGATGAATCATAGATGCATCATAGATGCATCAAAGATGGATCATTGATGCATCATAGATGAATCATAGATGCATTATAGATGCATCAAAGATGGATCATTGATGCATCATAGATGCATCAAAGATGGATCATTGATGCATCATAGATGCATCAAAGATGGATCACAGATGCATCATAGATGCAACATAGATGCATCATAGATGGATCATAGATGCATCATAGATGCATCATAGATTCATCATATATACATCATAGATGCTTCATAGATGGAACATAGATGCGTCATAGATGGAATGCATCATAGATGGAACATAGATGCATCATAGATGGAACATAGATGCATTATAGATGGATCATTGATCCATCATAGATGAATCATAGATGCATCATAGATGGATCATTGATGCATCATAGATGCATCAAAGATGGATCATTGATGCATCATAGATGAATCATAGATGCATCATAGATGCATCAAAGGATGGATCATTGATGCATCATAGATGCATCAAAGATGGATCATTGATGCATCATAGATGAATCATAGATGCATCATAGATGCATCATAGATGCATCATAGATGCATCAAAGATGGATCATTGATGCATCATAGATGCATCAAAGATGGATCATTGATGCATCATAGATGCATCAAAGATGGATCATTAATGCATCATAGATGAATCATAGATGCATCATAGATGCATCAAAGGATGGATCATTGATGCATCATAGATGCATCAAAGATGGATCATTGATGCATCATAGATGAATCATAGATGCATCATAGATGCATCAAAGATGGATCATTGATGCATCATAGATGCATCATTGACGAATCGCATCATAGATAGTGCATAGATGCATCAAAAATGGAACATAGATGCATCATATATGGATCAAAGATGCATCATAGATGGCGCATAGATGCATCATAGATGGAACATAGATGCAACATAGATGAATCAAAGATGCATCATAGATGCATCAAAGATGCATCATAGATGCATCAAAGATGGATCATTGATGCATCATAGATGCATCAAAGATGCATCATAGATGAATCATAGATGCATCATAGATGAATCATAGATGCATCAAAGATGGATCATTGATGCATCATAGATGCATCAAAGATGGATCATTGATGCATCATAGATGAATCAAAGATGGATCATTGATGCATCATAGATGCATCAAAGATGGATCATTGATGCATCATAGATGAATCATAGATGCATCATAGATGCATCAAAGGATGGATCATTGATGCATCATAGATGAATCATAGATGCATCATAGATGCATCAAAGATGGATCATTGATGCATCATAGATGCATCATAGACGAATCGCATCATAGATAGTGCATAGATGCATCAAAAATGGAACATAGATGCATCATATATGGATCAAAGATGCATCATAGATGGCGCATAGATGCATCATAGATGGAACATAGATGCATCAAAGATGCATCATAGATGGAACATAGATGAATCAAAGATGCATCATGATGCATCATAGATGGAACATAGATGCATCATAGATGGATCATTGATCCATCATAGATGCATCAAAGATGCATCATAGATTCATCATAGATACATCATAGATGCTTCATAGATGGAACATAGATGCGTCATAGATGGAATGCATCATAGATGGAACATAGATGCATCATAGATGGAACATAGATGCATCATAGATGGATCATTGATCCATCATAGATGAATCATAGATGCATCATAGATGGATCATTGATGCATCATAGATGAATCATAGATGCATCATAGATGCATCAAAGATGGATCATTGATGCATCATAGATGCATCAAAGATGGATCATTGATGCATCATAGATGAATCATAGATGCATCAAAGGATGGATCATTGATGCATCATAGATGCATCAAAGATGGATCATTGATGCATCATAGATGAATCATAGATGCATCATAGATGCATCAAAGATGGATCATTGATGCATCAAAGATGGATCATTGATGCATAATAGATGAATCATAGATGCATCATAGATGCATCAAAGGATGGATCATTGATGCATCATAGATGCATCAAAGATGGATCTTTGATGCATCATAGATGAATCATAGATGCATCATAGATGCATCAAAGATGGATCAAAGATGGATCATTGATGGATCATAGATGCATCAAAGATGGATCTTTGATGCATCTATGATGCATCAATGATCCATCCTTTGATGCATCTATGATGCATCTATGATTCATCTATGATGCATCAATGATCCATCTTTGATGCATCTATGATGCATCTATGATTCATCTATGATGCATCAATGATCCATCTATGATGCATCTATGATTCATCTATGATGGATCAATGATCCATCTATGATGCATCTATGTTCCATCTATGATGCATCTATGTTCCATCTTTGATGCATCTATGATGCATCAATGATCCATCCTTTGATGCATCTATGATGCATCATAGATGCATCAAAGATGGATCATTGATGCATCATAGATGAATCATAGATGCATCATAGATGCATCAAAGGATGGATCATTGATGCATCATAGATGCATCAAAGGATGGATCATTGATGCATCATAGATGCATCAAAGATGGATCATTGATGAATCATAGATGCATCAAAGATGGATCATTGATGCATCATAGATGAATCATAGATGCATCATAGATGGATCATTGATCCATCATAGATGAATCATAGATGCATCATAGATGGATCATTGATGCATCATAGATGAATCATAGATGCATCATAGATGCATCAAAGATGGATCATTGATGCATCATAGATGCATCAAAGATGGATCATTGATGCATCATAGATGCATCAAAGATGGATCATTGATGCATCATAGATGAATCATAGATGCATCATAGATGCATCAAAGATGGATCATTGATGCATCATAGATGCATCAAAGATGGATCATTGATGCATCATAGATGCATCAAAGATGGATTATTGATGCATCATAGATGAATCATAGATGCATCAAAGATGGATCATTGATGCATCATAGATGAATCATAGATGCATCATAGATGCATCATAGATGCATCAAAGATGGATCATTGATGCATCATAGATGCATCAAAGATGGATCATTGATGCATCATAGATGCATTAAAGATGGATCATTGATGCATCATAGATGAATCATAGATGCATCATAGATGAATCATAGATGCATTATATATGCATCAAAGATGGATCATTGATGCATCATAGATGCATCAAAGATGGATCATTGATGCATCATAGATGAATCATAGATGCATCATAGATGCATCAAAGATGGATCATTGATGCATCATAGATGAATCATAGATGCATTATAGATGCATCAAAGATGGATCATTGATGCATCATAGATGCATCAATGATCCATCTTTGATGCATCTATGATGGAACATAGATGAATCAAAGATGCATCATAGATGCATCATAGATGCATCAAAGATGGATCATTGATGCATCAAAGATGGATCATTGATGCATAATAGATGAATCATAGATGCATCATAGATGCATCAAAGGATGGATCATTGATGCATCATAGATGCATCAAAGATGGATCTTTGATGCATCATAGATGAATCATAGATGCATCATAGATGCATCAAAGATGGATCAAAGATGGATCATTGATGGATCATAGATGCATCAAAGATGGATCTTTGATGCATCTATGATGCATCAATGATCCATCCTTTGATGCATCTATGATGCATCTATGATTCATCTATGATGCATCAATGATCCATCTTTGATGCATCTATGATGCATCAATGATCCATCTTTGATGCATCTATGATGCATCTATGATTCATCTATGATGCATCAATGATCCATCTATGATGCATCTATGATTCATCTATGATGGATCAATGATCCATCTATGATGCATCTATGTTCCATCTATGATGCATCTATGTTTCATCTTTGATGCATCTATGATGCATCAATGATCCATCCTTTGATGCATCTATGATGCATCATAGATGCATCAAAGATGGATCATTGATGCATCATAGATGAATCATAGATGCATCATAGATGCATCAAAGGATGGATCATTGATGCATCATAGATGCATCAAAGGATGGATCATTGATGCATCATAGATGCATCAAAGGATGGATCATTGATGCATCATAGATGCATCAAAGATGGATCATTGATGAATCATAGATGCATCAAAGATGGATCATTGATGCATCATAGATGAATCATAGATGCATCATAGATGGATCATTGATCCATCATAGATGAATCATAGATGCATCATAGATGGATCATTGATGCATCATAGATGAATCATAGATGCATCATAGATGCATCAAAGATGGATCATTGATGCATCATAGATGCATCAAAGATGGATCATTGATGCATCATAGATGAATCATAGATGCATCATAGATGCATCAAAGATGGATCATTGATGCATCATAGATGCATCAAAGATGGATCATTGATGCATCATAGATGCATCAAAGTTGGATCATTGATGCATCATAGATGAATCATAGATGCATCATAGATGCATCAAAGATGGATCATTGATGCATCATAGATGCATCAAAGATGGATCATTGATGCATCATAGATGAATCATAGATGCATCATAGATGCATCAAAGATGGATCATTGATGCATCATAGATGCATCAAAGATGGATCATTGATGCATCATAGATGCATTAAAGATGGATCATTGATGCATCATAGATGAATCATAGATGCATCATAGATGAATCATAGATGCATTATATATGCATCAAAGATGGATCATTGATGCATCATAGATGCATCAAAGATGGATCATTGATGCATCATAGATGAATCATAGATGCATCATAGATGCATCAAAGATGGATCATTGATGCATCATAGATGAATCATAGATGCATTATAGATGCATCAAAGATGGATCATTGATGCATCATAGATGCATCAAAGATGGATCATTGATGCATCATAGATGCATCAAAGATGGATCACAGATGCATCATAGATGCAACATAGATGCATCATAGATGGATCATAGATGCATCATAGATGCATCATAGATGCATCATAGATTCATCATATATACATCATAGATGCTTCATAGATGGAACATAGATGCGTCATAGATGGAATGCATCATAGATGGAACATAGATGCATCATAGATGGAACATAGATGCATCATAGATGGATCATTGATCCATCATAGATGAATCATAGATGCATCATAGATGGATCATTGATGCATCATAGATGCATCAAAGATGGATCATTGATGCATCATAGATGCATCAAAGATGGATCATTGATGCATCATAGACGAATCATAGATGCATCATAGATGCATCAAAGGATGGATCATTGATGCATCATAGATGCATCAAAGATGGATCATTGATGCATCATAGATGAATCATAGATGCATCATAGATGCATCATAGATGCATCAAAGATGGATCATAGGTGCATCATAGATGCATCAAAGATGGATCATTGATGCATCATAGATGAATCAAAGATGGATCATTGATGCATCATAGATGCATCAAAGATGGATCATTAATGCATCATAGATGAATCATAGATGCATCATAGATGCATCAAAGATGGATCATTGATGCATCATAGATGCATCATAGACGAATCGCATCATAGATAGTGCATAGATGCATCAAAAATGGAACATAGATGCATCATATATGGATCAAAGATGCATCATAGATGGCGCATAGATGCATCATAGATGGAACATAGATGCAACATAGATGAATCAAAGATGCATCATAGATGCATCAAAGATGCATCATAGATGCATCAAAGATTGATCATTGATGCATCATAGATGCATCAAAGATGCATCATAGATGAATCATAGATGCATCATAGATGAATCATAGATGCATCAAAGATGGATCATTGATGCATCATAGATGCATCAAAGATGGATCATTGATGCATCATAGATGCATCAAAGATGGATCATTGATGCATCATAGATGAATCAAAGATGGATCATTGATGCATCATAGATGCATCAAAGATGGATCATTGATGCATCATAGATGAATCATAGATGCATCATAGATGCATCAAAGGATGGATCATTGATGCATCATAGATGCATCAAAGATGGATCATTGATGCATCATAGATGAATCATAGATGCATCATAGATGCATCAAAGATGGATCATTGATGCATCATAGATGCATCATAGACGAATCGCATCATAGATAGTGCATAGATGCATCAAAAATGGAACATAGATGCATCATATATGGATCAAAGATGCATCATAGATGGCGCATAGATGCATCATAGATGGAACATAGATGCATCAAAGATGCATCATAGATGGAACATAGATGAATCAAAGATGCATCATAGATGCATCAAAGATGGATCATTGATGCATCATAGATGCATCAAAGATGGATCATAGATGCATCATAGATGCATCAAAGATGGATCATTGATGCATCAATGATCCATCTTTGATGCATCTATGATTCATCAATGATCCATCCTTTGATGCATCTATGATGCATCAATGATCCATCCTTTGATGCATCTATGATGCATCTATGATTCATCTATGATGCATCAATGATCCATCTTTGATGCATCTATGATGCATCATAGATGCATCAAAGGATGGATCATTGATGCATCATAGATGCATCAAAGATGGAACATAGATGCATCATAGATGGAACATAGATGCATCATAGATGGATCATTGATCCATCATAGATGAATCATAGATGCATCATAGATGGATCATTGATGCATCAAAGATGAATCATAGATGCATCATAGATGCATCAAAGATGGATCATTGATGCATCATAGATGCATCAAAGATGGATCATTGATGCATCATAGATGAATCATAGATGCATCATAGATGCATCAAAGGATGGATCATTGATGCATCATAGATGCATCAAAGATCCATCTTTGATGCATCTATGATCCATCAATGATCCATCTTTGATCCATCTTTGATGCATCTATGATGCATCTATGATTCATCTATGATGCATCAAAGATCCATCTTTGATGCATCTATGATGCATCAATGATCCATCCTTTGATGCATCTATGATGCATCTATGATTCATCTATTATGCATCAATGATCCATCTTTGATGCATCAATGATCCATCTTTGATGCATCTATGATGCATCTATGATGCATCTTTGATTCATCTATGTTCCATCTATGATGCATCTTTGATGCATCTATGTTCCATCTATGATGCATCTATGCGCCATCTATGATGCATCTTTGATCCATATATGATGCATCTATGTTCCATTTTTGCTATGATGCATCAATGATCCTATGATGCATCTATGATGCACCTATGATGCACCTAAGATGCATCTATGATGCACCTATGATGCACATATGATGCACCAATGATGCATCTATGATGCACCTATGATGAACCTATGATGCATCTATGATGCACCTATGATGCACATATGATGCACCAATGATGCATCTATGATGCACCTATGATGCATCTATGATGCACCTATGATGCATCTATGATGCACCTATGATGCATCTATGATGCACCTGTGATGCATCTATGATGCACCTATGATGCACCTAAGATGCATCTATGATGCACCTATGATGCACATATGATGCACCAATGATGCATCTACGATGCACCTAAGATCCATCTATGATCTATCTGTGATCCATTTGTGATGCATTTATGATGCATCTATGATCCATCTGTGATACATCTATGATACATCTATGATTCATCTATGATCCATCTATGATCCTATCACAGATAGATCATAGATGCATCATAAATGCATCACAAATGGATCAAAGATAGATCATAGATGGATCATAGGTGCATCATAGATGCATCATAGGTGCATCATAGGTGCATCATAGATGCATCATAGGTGCATGATAGATGCATCATAGGTGCATCATAGATGCATCATAGGTGCATCATAGATGCATCATAGGTGCATCATATGTGCATCATAGGTGCATCATATGTGCATCATAGGTGCATCATAGATGAATCAAAGATAGATCATAGATGTATCATAGATGGATCACAGATGGATCATAGAAGGATCATAGATGAATCATAGATGTATCATAGATGTATCACAGATGGATCATAGATGCATCATAAATGCATCACAAATGGATCAAAGATAGATCATAGATGGATCATAGGTGCATCATAGATGGATCATAGGTGCATCATAGATGTATCATAGATGTATCACAGATGGATCATAGATGCATCATAAATGCATCACAAATGGATCAAAGATAGATCATAGATGGATCATAGGTGCATCATAGATGGATCATAGGTGCATCATAGATGGATCATAGGTGCATCATAGATGGATCATAGGTGCATCATAGATACATCATAGATGCTTCATAGATGGAACATAGATGCGTCATAGATGGAATGCATCATAGATGGAACATAGATGCATCATAGATGGAACATAGATGCATCATAGATGGATCATTGATCCATCATAGATGAATCATAGATGCATCATAGATGGATCATTGATGCATCATAGATGAATCATAGATGCATCATAGATGCATCAAAGATGGATCATTGATGCATCATAGATGCATCAAAGATGGATCATTGATGCATCATAGATGAATCATAGATGCATCAAAGGATGGATCATTGATGCATCATAGATGCATCAAAGATGGATCATTGATGCATCATAGATGAATCATAGATGCATCATAGATGCATCAAAGATGGATCATTGATGCATCAAAGATGGATCATTGATGCATAATAGATGAATCATAGATGCATCATAGATGCATCAAAGGATGGATCATTGATGCATCATAGATGCATCAAAGATGGATCTTTGATGCATCATAGATGAATCATAGATGCATCATAGATGCATCAAAGATGGATCAAAGATGGATCATTGATGGATCATAGATGCATCAAAGATGGATCTTTGATGCATCTATGATGCATCAATGATCCATCCTTTGATGCATCTATGATGCATCTATGATTCATCTATGATGCATCAATGATCCATCTTTGATGCATCTATGATGCATCTATGATTCATCTATGATGCATCAATGATCCATCTATGATGCATCTATGATTCATCTATGATGGATCAATGATCCATCTATGATGCATCTATGTTCCATCTATGATGCATCTATGTTCCATCTTTGATGCATCTATGATGCATCAATGATCCATCCTTTGATGCATCTATGATGCATCATAGATGCATCAAAGATGGATCATTGATGCATCATAGATGAATCATAGATGCATCATAGATGCATCAAAGGATGGATCATTGATGCATCATAGATGCATCAAAGGATGGATCATTGATGCATCATAGATGCATCAAAGATGGATCATTGATGAATCATAGATGCATCAAAGATGGATCATTGATGCATCATAGATGAATCATAGATGCATCATAGATGGATCATTGATCCATCATAGATGAATCATAGATGCATCATAGATGGATCATTGATGCATCATAGATGAATCATAGATGCATCATAGATGCATCAAAGATGGATCATTGATGCATCATAGATGCATCAAAGATGGATCATTGATGCATCATAGATGCATCAAAGATGGATCATTGATGCATCATAGATGAATCATAGATGCATCATAGATGCATCAAAGATGGATCATTGATGCATCATAGATGCATCAAAGATGGATCATTGATGCATCATAGATGCATCAAAGATGGATTATTGATGCATCATAGATGAATCATAGATGCATCAAAGATGGATCATTGATGCATCATAGATGAATCATAGATGCATCATAGATGCATCATAGATGCATCAAAGATGGATCATTGATGCATCATAGATGCATCAAAGATGGATCATTGATGCATCATAGATGCATTAAAGATGGATCATTGATGCATCATAGATGAATCATAGATGCATCATAGATGAATCATAGATGCATTATATATGCATCAAAGATGGATCATTGATGCATCATAGATGCATCAAAGATGGATCATTGATGCATCATAGATGAATCATAGATGCATCATAGATGCATCAAAGATGGATCATTGATGCATCATAGATGAATCATAGATGCATTATAGATGCATCAAAGATGGATCATTGATGCATCATAGATGCATCAATGATCCATCTTTGATGCATCTATGATGGAACATAGATGAATCAAAGATGCATCATAGATGCATCATAGATGCATCAAAGATGGATCATTGATGCATCAAAGATGGATCATTGATGCATAATAGATGAATCATAGATGCATCATAGATGCATCAAAGGATGGATCATTGATGCATCATAGATGCATCAAAGATGGATCTTTGATGCATCATAGATGAATCATAGATGCATCATAGATGCATCAAAGATGGATCAAAGATGGATCATTGATGGATCATAGATGCATCAAAGATGGATCTTTGATGCATCTATGATGCATCAATGATCCATCCTTTGATGCATCTATGATGCATCTATGATTCATCTATGATGCATCAATGATCCATCTTTGATGCATCTATGATGCATCAATGATCCATCTTTGATGCATCTATGATGCATCTATGATTCATCTATGATGCATCAATGATCCATCTATGATGCATCTATGATTCATCTATGATGGATCAATGATCCATCTATGATGCATCTATGTTCCATCTATGATGCATCTATGTTCCATCTTTGATGCATCTATGATGCATCAATGATCCATCCTTTGATGCATCTATGATGCATCATAGATGCATCAAAGATGGATCATTGATGCATCATAGATGAATCATAGATGCATCATAGATGCATCAAAGGATGGATCATTGATGCATCATAGATGCATCAAAGGATGGATCATTGATGCATCATAGATGCATCAAAGGATGGATCATTGATGCATCATAGATGCATCAAAGATGGATCATTGATGAATCATAGATGCATCAAAGATGGATCATTGATGCATCATAGATGAATCATAGATGCATCATAGATGGATCATTGATCCATCATAGATGAATCATAGATGCATCATAGATGGATCATTGATGCATCATAGATGAATCATAGATGCATCTTAGATGCATCAAAGATGGATCATTGATGCATCATAGATGCATCAAAGATGGATCATTGATGCATCATAGATGAATCATAGATGCATCATAGATGCATCAAAGATGGATCATTGATGCATCATAGATGCATCAAAGATGGATCATTGATGCATCATAGATGCATCAAAGTTGGATCATTGATGCATCATAGATGAATCATAGATGCATCATAGATGCATCAAAGATGGATCATTGATGCATCATAGATGCATCAAAGATGGATCATTGATGCATCATAGATGAATCATAGATGCATCATAGATGCATCAAAGATGGATCATTGATGCATCATAGATGCATCAAAGATGGATCATTGATGCATCATAGATGCATTAAAGATGGATCATTGATGCATCATAGATGAATCATAGATGCATCATAGATGAATCATAGATGCATTATATATGCATCAAAGATGGATCATTGATGCATCATAGATGCATCAAAGATGGATCATTGATGCATCATAGATGAATCATAGATGCATCATAGATGCATCAAAGATGGATCATTGATGCATCATAGATGAATCATAGATGCATTATAGATGCATCAAAGATGGATCATTGATGCATCATAGATGCATCAAAGATGGATCATTGATGCATCATAGATGCATCAAAGATGGATCACAGATGCATCATAGATGCAACATAGATGCATCATAGATGGATCATAGATGCATCATAGATGCATCATAGATTCATCATATATACATCATAGATGCTTCATAGATGGAACATAGATGCGTCATAGATGGAATGCATCATAGATGGAACATAGATGCATCATAGATGGAACATAGATGCATCATAGATGGATCATTGATCCATCATAGATGAATCATAGATGCATCATAGATGGATCATTGATGCATCATAGATGCATCAAAGATGGATCATTGATGCATCATAGATGCATCAAAGATGGATCATTGATGCATCATAGATGAATCATAGATGCATCATAGATGCATCAAAGGATGGATCATTGATGCATCATAGATGCATCAAAGATGGATCATTGATGCATCATAGATGAATCATAGATGCATCATAGATGCATCATAGATGCATCAAAGATGGATCATAGGTGCATCATAGATGCATCAAAGATGGATCATTGATGCATCATAGATGAATCAAAGATGGATCATTGATGCATCATAGATGCATCAAAGATGGATCATTAATGCATCATAGATGAATCATAGATGCATCATAGATGCATCAAAGATGGATCATTGATGCATCATAGATGCATCATAGACGAATCGCATCATAGATAGTGCATAGATGCATCAAAAATGGAACATAGATGCATCATATATGGATCAAAGATGCATCATAGATGGCGCATAGATGCATCATAGATGGAACATAGATGCAACATAGATGAATCAAAGATGCATCATAGATGCATCAAAGATGCATCATAGATGCATCAAAGATTGATCATTGATGCATCATAGATGCATCAAAGATGCATCATAGATGAATCATAGATGCATCATAGATGAATCATAGATGCATCAAAGATGGATCATTGATGCATCATAGATGCATCAAAGATGGATCATTGATGCATCATAGATGCATCAAAGATGGATCATTGATGCATCATAGATGAATCAAAGATGGATCATTGATGCATCATAGATGCATCAAAGATGGATCATTGATGCATCATAGATGAATCATAGATGCATCATAGATGCATCAAAGGATGGATCATTGATGCATCATAGATGCATCAAAGATGGATCATTGATGCATCATAGATGAATCATAGATGCATCATAGATGCATCAAAGATGGATCATTGATGCATCATAGATGCATCATAGACGAATCGCATCATAGATAGTGCATAGATGCATCAAAAATGGAACATAGATGCATCATATATGGATCAAAGATGCATCATAGATGGCGCATAGATGCATCATAGATGGAACATAGATGCATCAAAGATGCATCATAGATGGAACATAGATGAATCAAAGATGCATCATAGATGCATCAAAGATGGATCATTGATGCATCATAGATGCATCAAAGATGGATCATAGATGCATCATAGATGCATCAAAGATGGATCATTGATGCATCAATGATCCATCTTTGATGCATCTATGATTCATCAATGATCCATCCTTTGATGCATCTATGATGCATCTATGATTCATCTATGATGCATCAATGATCCATCTTTGATGCATCTATGATGCATCATAGATGCATCAAAGGATGGATCATTGATGCATCATAGATGCATCAAAGATGGAACATAGATGCATCAAAGATGCATCATAGATGAATCATAGATGCATCATAGATGAATCATAGATGCATCAAAGATGGATCATTGATGCATCATAGATGCATCAAAGATGGATCATTGATGCATCATAGATGCATCAAAGATGGATCATTGATGCATCATAGATGAATCAAAGATGGATCATTGATGCATCATAGATGCATCAAAGATGGATCATTGATGCATCATAGATGCATCATAGACGAATCGCATCATAGATAGTGCATAGATGCATCAAAAATGGAACATAGATGCATCATATATGGATCAAAGATGCATCATAGATGGCGCATAGATGCATCATAGATGGAACATAGATGCAACATAGATGAATCAAAGATGCATCATAGATGCATCAAAGATGCATCATAGATGCATCAAAGATTGATCATTGATGCATCATAGATGCATCAAAGATGCATCATAGATGAATCATAGATGCATCATAGATGAATCATAGATGCATCAAAGATGGATCATTGATGCATCATAGATGCATCAAAGATGGATCATTGATGCATCATAGATGCATCAAAGATGGATCATTGATGCATCATAGATGAATCAAAGATGGATCATTGATGCATCATAGATGCATCAAAGATGGATCATTGATGCATCATAGATGAATCATAGATGCATCATAGATGCATCAAAGGATGGATCATTGATGCATCATAGATGCATCAAAGATGGATCATTGATGCATCATAGATGAATCATAGATGCATCATAGATGCATCAAAGATGGATCATTGATGCATCATAGATGCATCATAGACGAATCGCATCATAGATAGTGCATAGATGCATCAAAAATGGAACATAGATGCATCATATATGGATCAAAGATGCATCATAGATGGCGCATAGATGCATCATAGATGGAACATAGATGCATCAAAGATGCATCATAGATGGAACATAGATGAATCAAAGATGCATCATGATGCATCATAGATGGAACATAGATGCATCATAGATGGATCATTGATCCATCATAGATGCATCAAAGATGCATCATAGATTCATCATAGATACATCATAGATGCTTCATAGATGGAACATAGATGCGTCATAGATGGAATGCATCATAGATGGAACATAGATGCATCATAGATGGAACATAGATGCATCATAGATGGATCATTGATCCATCATAGATGAATCATAGATGCATCATAGATGGATCATTGATGCATCATAGATGAATCATAGATGCATCATAGATGCATCAAAGATGGATCATTGATGCATCATAGATGCATCAAAGATGGATCATTGATGCATCATAGATGAATCATAGATGCATCAAAGGATGGATCATTGATGCATCATAGATGCATCAAAGATGGATCATTGATGCATCATAGATGAATCATAGATGCATCATAGATGCATCAAAGATGGATCATTGATGCATCAAAGATGGATCATTGATGCATAATAGATGAATCATAGATGCATCATAGATGCATCAAAGGATGGATCATTGATGCATCATAGATGCATCAAAGATGGATCTTTGATGCATCATAGATGAATCATAGATGCATCATAGATGCATCAAAGATGGATCAAAGATGGATCATTGATGGATCATAGATGCATCAAAGATGGATCTTTGATGCATCTATGATGCATCAATGATCCATCCTTTGATGCATCTATGATGCATCTATGATTCATCTATGATGCATCAATGATCCATCTTTGATGCATCTATGATGCATCTATGATTCATCTATGATGCATCAATGATCCATCTATGATGCATCTATGATTCATCTATGATGGATCAATGATCCATCTATGATGCATCTATGTTCCATCTATGATGCATCTATGTTCCATCTTTGATGCATCTATGATGCATCAATGATCCATCCTTTGATGCATCTATGATGCATCATAGATGCATCAAAGATGGATCATTGATGCATCATAGATGAATCATAGATGCATCATAGATGCATCAAAGGATGGATCATTGATGCATCATAGATGCATCAAAGGATGGATCATTGATGCATCATAGATGCATCAAAGATGGATCATTGATGAATCATAGATGCATCAAAGATGGATCATTGATGCATCATAGATGAATCATAGATGCATCATAGATGGATCATTGATCCATCATAGATGAATCATAGATGCATCATAGATGGATCATTGATGCATCATAGATGAATCATAGATGCATCATAGATGCATCAAAGATGGATCATTGATGCATCATAGATGCATCAAAGATGGATCATTGATGCATCATAGATGCATCAAAGATGGATCATTGATGCATCATAGATGAATCATAGATGCATCATAGATGCATCAAAGATGGATCATTGATGCATCATAGATGCATCAAAGATGGATCATTGATGCATCATAGATGCATCAAAGATGGATTATTGATGCATCATAGATGAATCATAGATGCATCAAAGATGGATCATTGATGCATCATAGATGAATCATAGATGCATCATAGATGCATCATAGATGCATCAAAGATGGATCATTGATGCATCATAGATGCATCAAAGATGGATCATTGATGCATCATAGATGCATTAAAGATGGATCATTGATGCATCATAGATGAATCATAGATGCATCATAGATGAATCATAGATGCATTATATATGCATCAAAGATGGATCATTGATGCATCATAGATGCATCAAAGATGGATCATTGATGCATCATAGATGAATCATAGATGCATCATAGATGCATCAAAGATGGATCATTGATGCATCATAGATGAATCATAGATGCATTATAGATGCATCAAAGATGGATCATTGATGCATCATAGATGCATCAATGATCCATCTTTGATGCATCTATGATGGAACATAGATGAATCAAAGATGCATCATAGATGCATCATAGATGCATCAAAGATGGATCATTGATGCATCAAAGATGGATCATTGATGCATAATAGATGAATCATAGATGCATCATAGATGCATCAAAGGATGGATCATTGATGCATCATAGATGCATCAAAGATGGATCTTTGATGCATCATAGATGAATCATAGATGCATCATAGATGCATCAAAGATGGATCAAAGATGGATCATTGATGGATCATAGATGCATCAAAGATGGATCTTTGATGCATCTATGATGCATCAATGATCCATCCTTTGATGCATCTATGATGCATCTATGATTCATCTATGATGCATCAATGATCCATCTTTGATGCATCTATGATGCATCAATGATCCATCTTTGATGCATCTATGATGCATCTATGATTCATCTATGATGCATCAATGATCCATCTATGATGCATCTATGATTCATCTATGATGGATCAATGATCCATCTATGATGCATCTATGTTCCATCTATGATGCATCTATGTTTCATCTTTGATGCATCTATGATGCATCAATGATCCATCCTTTGATGCATCTATGATGCATCATAGATGCATCAAAGATGGATCATTGATGCATCATAGATGAATCATAGATGCATCATAGATGCATCAAAGGATGGATCATTGATGCATCATAGATGCATCAAAGGATGGATCATTGATGCATCATAGATGCATCAAAGGATGGATCATTGATGCATCATAGATGCATCAAAGATGGATCATTGATGAATCATAGATGCATCAAAGATGGATCATTGATGCATCATAGATGAATCATAGATGCATCATAGATGGATCATTGATCCATCATAGATGAATCATAGATGCATCATAGATGGATCATTGATGCATTATAGATGAATCATAGATGCATCATAGATGCATCAAAGATGGATCATTGATGCATCATAGATGCATCAAAGATGGATCATTGATGCATCATAGATGAATCATAGATGCATCATAGATGCATCAAAGATGGATCATTGATGCATCATAGATGCATCAAAGATGGATCATTGATGCATCATAGATGCATCAAAGTTGGATCATTGATGCATCATAGATGAATCATAGATGCATCATAGATGCATCAAAGATGGATCATTGATGCATCATAGATGCATCAAAGATGGATCATTGATGCATCATAGATGAATCATAGATGCATCATAGATGCATCAAAGATGGATCATTGATGCATCATAGATGCATCAAAGATGGATCATTGATGCATCATAGATGCATTAAAGATGGATCATTGATGCATCATAGATGAATCATAGATGCATCATAGATGAATCATAGATGCATTATATATGCATCAAAGATGGATCATTGATGCATCATAGATGCATCAAAGATGGATCATTGATGCATCATAGATGAATCATAGATGCATCATAGATGCATCAAAGATGGATCATTGATGCATCATAGATGAATCATAGATGCATTATAGATGCATCAAAGATGGATCATTGATGCATCATAGATGCATCAAAGATGGATCATTGATGCATCATAGATGCATCAAAGATGGATCACAGATGCATCATAGATGCAACATAGATGCATCATAGATGGATCATAGATGCATCATAGATGCATCATAGATTCATCATATATACATCATAGATGCTTCATAGATGGAACATAGATGCGTCATAGATGGAATGCATCATAGATGGAACATAGATGCATCATAGATGGAACATAGATGCATCATAGATGGATCATTGATCCATCATAGATGAATCATAGATGCATCATAGATGGATCATTGATGCATCATAGATGCATCAAAGATGGATCATTGATGCATCATAGATGCATCAAAGATGGATCATTGATGCATCATAGACGAATCATAGATGCATCATAGATGCATCAAAGGATGGATCATTGATGCATCATAGATGCATCAAAGATGGATCATTGATGCATCATAGATGAATCATAGATGCATCATAGATGCATCATAGATGCATCAAAGATGGATCATAGGTGCATCATAGATGCATCAAAGATGGATCATTGATGCATCATAGATGAATCAAAGATGGATCATTGATGCATCATAGATGCATCAAAGATGGATCATTAATGCATCATAGATGAATCATAGATGCATCATAGATGCATCAAAGATGGATCATTGATGCATCATAGATGCATCATAGACGAATCGCATCATAGATAGTGCATAGATGCATCAAAAATGGAACATAGATGCATCATATATGGATCAAAGATGCATCATAGATGGCGCATAGATGCATCATAGATGGAACATAGATGCAACATAGATGAATCAAAGATGCATCATAGATGCATCAAAGATGCATCATAGATGCATCAAAGATTGATCATTGATGCATCATAGATGCATCAAAGATGCATCATAGATGAATCATAGATGCATCATAGATGAATCATAGATGCATCAAAGATGGATCATTGATGCATCATAGATGCATCAAAGATGGATCATTGATGCATCATAGATGCATCAAAGATGGATCATTGATGCATCATAGATGAATCAAAGATGGATCATTGATGCATCATAGATGCATCAAAGATGGATCATTGATGCATCATAGATGAATCATAGATGCATCATAGATGCATCAAAGGATGGATCATTGATGCATCATAGATGCATCAAAGATGGATCATTGATGCATCATAGATGAATCATAGATGCATCATAGATGCATCAAAGATGGATCATTGATGCATCATAGATGCATCATAGACGAATCGCATCATAGATAGTGCATAGATGCATCAAAAATGGAACATAGATGCATCATATATGGATCAAAGATGCATCATAGATGGCGCATAGATGCATCATAGATGGAACATAGATGCATCAAAGATGCATCATAGATGGAACATAGATGAATCAAAGATGCATCATAGATGCATCAAAGATGGATCATTGATGCATCATAGATGCATCAAAGATGGATCATAGATGCATCATAGATGCATCAAAGATGGATCATTGATGCATCAATGATCCATCTTTGATGCATCTATGATTCATCAATGATCCATCCTTTGATGCATCTATGATGCATCAATGATCCATCCTTTGATGCATCTATGATGCATCTATGATTCATCTATGATGCATCAATGATCCATCTTTGATGCATCTATGATGCATCATAGATGCATCAAAGGATGGATCATTGATGCATCATAGATGCATCAAAGATGGAACATAGATGCATCATAGATGGAACATAGATGCATCATAGATGGATCATTGATCCATCATAGATGAATCATAGATGCATCATAGATGGATCATTGATGCATCAAAGATGAATCATAGATGCATCATAGATGCATCAAAGATGGATCATTGATGCATCATAGATGCATCAAAGATGGATCATTGATGCATCATAGATGAATCATAGATGCATCATAGATGCATCAAAGGATGGATCATTGATGCATCATAGATGCATCAAAGATCCATCTTTGATGCATCTATGATCCATCAATGATCCATCTTTGATCCATCTTTGATGCATCTATGATGCATCTATGATTCATCTATGATGCATCAAAGATCCATCTTTGATGCATCTATGATGCATCAATGATCCATCCTTTGATGCATCTATGATGCATCTATGATTCATCTATTATGCATCAATGATCCATCTTTGATGCATCAATGATCCATCTTTGATGCATCTATGATGCATCTATGATGCATCTTTGATTCATCTATGTTCCATCTATGATGCATCTTTGATGCATCTATGTTCCATCTATGATGCATCTATGCGCCATCTATGATGCATCTTTGATCCATATATGATGCATCTATGTTCCATTTTTGCTATGATGCATCAATGATCCTATGATGCATCTATGATGCACCTATGATGCACCTAAGATGCATCTATGATGCACCTATGATGCACATATGATGCACCAATGATGCATCTATGATGCACCTATGATGAACCTATGATGCATCTATGATGCACCTATGATGCACATATGATGCACCAATGATGCATCTATGATGCACCTATGATGCATCTATGATGCACCTATGATGCATCTATGATGCACCTATGATGCATCTATGATGCACCTGTGATGCATCTATGATGCACCTATGATGCACCTAAGATGCATCTATGATGCACCTATGATGCACATATGATGCACCAATGATGCATCTACGATGCACCTAAGATCCATCTATGATCTATCTGTGATCCATTTGTGATGCATTTATGATGCATCTATGATCCATCTGTGATACATCTATGATACATCTATGATTCATCTATGATCCATCTATGATCCTATCACAGATAGATCATAGATGCATCATAAATGCATCACAAATGGATCAAAGATAGATCATAGATGGATCATAGGTGCATCATAGATGCATCATAGGTGCATCATAGGTGCATCATAGATGCATCATAGGTGCATGATAGATGCATCATAGGTGCATCATAGATGCATCATAGGTGCATCATAGATGCATCATAGGTGCATCATATGTGCATCATAGGTGCATCATATGTGCATCATAGGTGCATCATAGATGAATCAAAGATAGATCATAGATGTATCATAGATGGATCACAGATGGATCATAGAAGGATCATAGATGAATCATAGATGTATCATAGATGTATCACAGATGGATCATAGATGCATCATAAATGCATCACAAATGGATCAAAGATAGATCATAGATGGATCATAGGTGCATCATAGATGGATCATAGGTGCATCATAGATGTATCATAGATGTATCACAGATGGATCATAGATGCATCATAAATGCATCACAAATGGATCAAAGATAGATCATAGATGGATCATAGGTGCATCATAGATGGATCATAGGTGCATCATAGATGGATCATAGGTGCATCATAGATGGATCATAGATGCATCATAGGTGCATCATAGATGCATCATAGGTGCATCATAGATACATCATAGATGCTTCATAGATGGAACATAGATGCGTCATAGATGGAATGCATCATAGATGGAACATAGATGCATCATAGATGGAACATAGATGCATCATAGATGGATCATTGATCCATCATAGATGAATCATAGATGCATCATAGATGGATCATTGATGCATCATAGATGAATCATAGATGCATCATAGATGCATCAAAGATGGATCATTGATGCATCATAGATGCATCAAAGATGGATCATTGATGCATCATAGATGAATCATAGATGCATCAAAGGATGGATCATTGATGCATCATAGATGCATCAAAGATGGATCATTGATGCATCATAGATGAATCATAGATGCATCATAGATGCATCAAAGATGGATCATTGATGCATCAAAGATGGATCATTGATGCATAATAGATGAATCATAGATGCATCATAGATGCATCAAAGGATGGATCATTGATGCATCATAGATGCATCAAAGATGGATCTTTGATGCATCATAGATGAATCATAGATGCATCATAGATGCATCAAAGATGGATCAAAGATGGATCATTGATGGATCATAGATGCATCAAAGATGGATCTTTGATGCATCTATGATGCATCAATGATCCATCCTTTGATGCATCTATGATGCATCTATGATTCATCTATGATGCATCAATGATCCATCTTTGATGCATCTATGATGCATCTATGATTCATCTATGATGCATCAATGATCCATCTATGATGCATCTATGATTCATCTATGATGGATCAATGATCCATCTATGATGCATCTATGTTCCATCTATGATGCATCTATGTTCCATCTTTGATGCATCTATGATGCATCAATGATCCATCCTTTGATGCATCTATGATGCATCATAGATGCATCAAAGATGGATCATTGATGCATCATAGATGAATCATAGATGCATCATAGATGCATCAAAGGATGGATCATTGATGCATCATAGATGCATCAAAGGATGGATCATTGATGCATCATAGATGCATCAAAGATGGATCATTGATGAATCATAGATGCATCAAAGATGGATCATTGATGCATCATAGATGAATCATAGATGCATCATAGATGGATCATTGATCCATCATAGATGAATCATAGATGCATCATAGATGGATCATTGATGCATCATAGATGAATCATAGATGCATCATAGATGCATCAAAGATGGATCATTGATGCATCATAGATGCATCAAAGATGGATCATTGATGCATCATAGATGCATCAAAGATGGATCATTGATGCATCATAGATGAATCATAGATGCATCATAGATGCATCAAAGATGGATCATTGATGCATCATAGATGCATCAAAGATGGATCATTGATGCATCATAGATGCATCAAAGATGGATTATTGATGCATCATAGATGAATCATAGATGCATCAAAGATGGATCATTGATGCATCATAGATGAATCATAGATGCATCATAGATGCATCATAGATGCATCAAAGATGGATCATTGATGCATCATAGATGCATCAAAGATGGATCATTGATGCATCATAGATGCATTAAAGATGGATCATTGATGCATCATAGATGAATCATAGATGCATCATAGATGAATCATAGATGCATTATATATGCATCAAAGATGGATCATTGATGCATCATAGATGCATCAAAGATGGATCATTGATGCATCATAGATGAATCATAGATGCATCATAGATGCATCAAAGATGGATCATTGATGCATCATAGATGAATCATAGATGCATTATAGATGCATCAAAGATGGATCATTGATGCATCATAGATGCATCAATGATCCATCTTTGATGCATCTATGATGGAACATAGATGAATCAAAGATGCATCATAGATGCATCATAGATGCATCAAAGATGGATCATTGATGCATCAAAGATGGATCATTGATGCATAATAGATGAATCATAGATGCATCATAGATGCATCAAAGGATGGATCATTGATGCATCATAGATGCATCAAAGATGGATCTTTGATGCATCATAGATGAATCATAGATGCATCATAGATGCATCAAAGATGGATCAAAGATGGATCATTGATGGATCATAGATGCATCAAAGATGGATCTTTGATGCATCTATGATGCATCAATGATCCATCCTTTGATGCATCTATGATGCATCTATGATTCATCTATGATGCATCAATGATCCATCTTTGATGCATCTATGATGCATCAATGATCCATCTTTGATGCATCTATGATGCATCTATGATTCATCTATGATGCATCAATGATCCATCTATGATGCATCTATGATTCATCTATGATGGATCAATGATCCATCTATGATGCATCTATGTTCCATCTATGATGCATCTATGTTCCATCTTTGATGCATCTATGATGCATCAATGATCCATCCTTTGATGCATCTATGATGCATCATAGATGCATCAAAGATGGATCATTGATGCATCATAGATGAATCATAGATGCATCATAGATGCATCAAAGGATGGATCATTGATGCATCATAGATGCATCAAAGGATGGATCATTGATGCATCATAGATGCATCAAAGGATGGATCATTGATGCATCATAGATGCATCAAAGATGGATCATTGATGAATCATAGATGCATCAAAGATGGATCATTGATGCATCATAGATGAATCATAGATGCATCATAGATGGATCATTGATCCATCATAGATGAATCATAGATGCATCATAGATGGATCATTGATGCATCATAGATGAATCATAGATGCATCTTAGATGCATCAAAGATGGATCATTGATGCATCATAGATGCATCAAAGATGGATCATTGATGCATCATAGATGAATCATAGATGCATCATAGATGCATCAAAGATGGATCATTGATGCATCATAGATGCATCAAAGATGGATCATTGATGCATCATAGATGCATCAAAGTTGGATCATTGATGCATCATAGATGAATCATAGATGCATCATAGATGCATCAAAGATGGATCATTGATGCATCATAGATGCATCAAAGATGGATCATTGATGCATCATAGATGAATCATAGATGCATCATAGATGCATCAAAGATGGATCATTGATGCATCATAGATGCATCAAAGATGGATCATTGATGCATCATAGATGCATTAAAGATGGATCATTGATGCATCATAGATGAATCATAGATGCATCATAGATGAATCATAGATGCATTATATATGCATCAAAGATGGATCATTGATGCATCATAGATGCATCAAAGATGGATCATTGATGCATCATAGATGAATCATAGATGCATCATAGATGCATCAAAGATGGATCATTGATGCATCATAGATGAATCATAGATGCATTATAGATGCATCAAAGATGGATCATTGATGCATCATAGATGCATCAAAGATGGATCATTGATGCATCATAGATGCATCAAAGATGGATCACAGATGCATCATAGATGCAACATAGATGCATCATAGATGGATCATAGATGCATCATAGATGCATCATAGATTCATCATATATACATCATAGATGCTTCATAGATGGAACATAGATGCGTCATAGATGGAATGCATCATAGATGGAACATAGATGCATCATAGATGGAACATAGATGCATCATAGATGGATCATTGATCCATCATAGATGAATCATAGATGCATCATAGATGGATCATTGATGCATCATAGATGCATCAAAGATGGATCATTGATGCATCATAGATGCATCAAAGATGGATCATTGATGCATCATAGATGAATCATAGATGCATCATAGATGCATCAAAGGATGGATCATTGATGCATCATAGATGCATCAAAGATGGATCATTGATGCATCATAGATGAATCATAGATGCATCATAGATGCATCATAGATGCATCAAAGATGGATCATAGGTGCATCATAGATGCATCAAAGATGGATCATTGATGCATCATAGATGAATCAAAGATGGATCATTGATGCATCATAGATGCATCAAAGATGGATCATTAATGCATCATAGATGAATCATAGATGCATCATAGATGCATCAAAGATGGATCATTGATGCATCATAGATGCATCATAGACGAATCGCATCATAGATAGTGCATAGATGCATCAAAAATGGAACATAGATGCATCATATATGGATCAAAGATGCATCATAGATGGCGCATAGATGCATCATAGATGGAACATAGATGCAACATAGATGAATCAAAGATGCATCATAGATGCATCAAAGATGCATCATAGATGCATCAAAGATTGATCATTGATGCATCATAGATGCATCAAAGATGCATCATAGATGAATCATAGATGCATCATAGATGAATCATAGATGCATCAAAGATGGATCATTGATGCATCATAGATGCATCAAAGATGGATCATTGATGCATCATAGATGCATCAAAGATGGATCATTGATGCATCATAGATGAATCAAAGATGGATCATTGATGCATCATAGATGCATCAAAGATGGATCATTGATGCATCATAGATGAATCATAGATGCATCATAGATGCATCAAAGGATGGATCATTGATGCATCATAGATGCATCAAAGATGGATCATTGATGCATCATAGATGAATCATAGATGCATCATAGATGCATCAAAGATGGATCATTGATGCATCATAGATGCATCATAGACGAATCGCATCATAGATAGTGCATAGATGCATCAAAAATGGAACATAGATGCATCATATATGGATCAAAGATGCATCATAGATGGCGCATAGATGCATCATAGATGGAACATAGATGCATCAAAGATGCATCATAGATGGAACATAGATGAATCAAAGATGCATCATAGATGCATCAAAGATGGATCATTGATGCATCATAGATGCATCAAAGATGGATCATAGATGCATCATAGATGCATCAAAGATGGATCATTGATGCATCAATGATCCATCTTTGATGCATCTATGATTCATCAATGATCCATCCTTTGATGCATCTATGATGCATCAATGATCCATCCTTTGATGCATCTATGATGCATCTATGATTCATCTATGATGCATCAATGATCCATCTTTGATGCATCTATGATGCATCATAGATGCATCAAAGGATGGATCATTGATGCATCATAGATGCATCAAAGATGGAACATAGATGCATCATAGATGGAACATAGATGCATCATAGATGGATCATTGATCCATCATAGATGAATCATAGATGCATCATAGATGGATCATTGATGCATCAAAGATGAATCATAGATGCATCATAGATGCATCAAAGATGGATCATTGATGCATCATAGATGCATCAAAGATGGATCATTGATGCATCATAGATGAATCATAGATGCATCATAGATGCATCAAAGGATGGATCATTGATGCATCATAGATGCATCAAAGATCCATCTTTGATGCATCTATGATCCATCAATGATCCATCTTTGATCCATCTTTGATGCATCTATGATGCATCTATGATTCATCTATGATGCATCAAAGATCCATCTTTGATGCATCTATGATGCATCAATGATCCATCCTTTGATGCATCTATGATGCATCTATGATTCATCTATTATGCATCAATGATCCATCTTTGATGCATCAATGATCCATCTTTGATGCATCTATGATGCATCTATGATGCATCTTTGATGCATCTATGTTCCATCTATGATGCATCTATGCGCCATCTATGATGCATCTTTGATCCATATATGATGCATCTATGTTCCATTTTTGCTATGATGCATCAATGATCCTATGATGCATCTATGATGCACCTATGATGCACCTAAGATGCATCTATGATGCACCTATGATGCACATATGATGCACCAATGATGCATCTATGATGCACCTATGATGAACCTATGATGCATCTATGATGCACCTATGATGCACATATGATGCACCAATGATGCATCTATGATGCACCTATGATGCATCTATGATGCACCTATGATGCATCTATGATGCACCTATGATGCATCTATGATGCACCTGTGATGCATCTATGATGCACCTATGATGCACCTAAGATGCATCTATGATGCACCTATGATGCACATATGATGCACCAATGATGCATCTACGATGCACCTAAGATCCATCTATGATCTATCTGTGATCCATTTGTGATGCATTTATGATGCATCTATGATCCATCTGTGATACATCTATGATACATCTATGATTCATCTATGATCCATCTATGATCCTATCACAGATAGATCATAGATGCATCATAAATGCATCACAAATGGATCAAAGATAGATCATAGATGGATCATAGGTGCATCATAGATGCATCATAGGTGCATCATAGGTGCATCATAGATGCATCATAGGTGCATGATAGATGCATCATAGGTGCATCATAGATGCATCATAGGTGCATCATAGATGCATCATAGGTGCATCATATGTGCATCATAGGTGCATCATATGTGCATCATAGGTGCATCATAGATGAATCAAAGATAGATCATAGATGTATCATAGATGGATCACAGATGGATCATAGAAGGATCATAGATGAATCATAGATGTATCATAGATGTATCACAGATGGATCATAGATGCATCATAAATGCATCACAAATGGATCAAAGATAGATCATAGATGGATCATAGGTGCATCATAGATGGATCATAGGTGCATCATAGATGTATCATAGATGTATCACAGATGGATCATAGATGCATCATAAATGCATCACAAATGGATCAAAGATAGATCATAGATGGATCATAGGTGCATCATAGATGGATCATAGGTGCATCATAGATGGATCATAGGTGCATCATAGATGGATCATAGATGCATCATAGGTGCATCATAGATGCATCATAGGTGCATCATAGGTGCATCATAGATGCATCATAGGTGCATCATAGATGCATCATAGGTGCATCATAGATGCATCATAGGTGCATCATAGATGCATCATAGGTGCATCATAGATGCATCATTGGTGCATCATATGTGCATCATAGGTGCATCATAGATGCATCATAGGTTCATCATAGGTGCATCATAGATGCATCATAGGTGCATCATAGATGCATCATAGGTGCATCATAGATGCATCATAGGTGCATCATAGATGCATCATAGGTGCATCATAGATGCATCATTGGTGCATCATATGTGCATCATAGGTGCATCATATGTGCATCATAGGTGCATCATAGATGTATCATAGATGGATCACAGATGGATCATAGATGGATCATAGATGAATCATAGATGGATCATAGATGGATCATAGATGAATCATAGATGGATCATAGATGCATCATAGGTGCATCAAAGATGCATCATAGGTGCATCATAGATGGATCACAGATGGATCATAGATGAATCATAGATGGATCATAGATGGATCATAGATGGATCACAGATGGATCATAGATGCATCATAAATGCATCACAAATGAATCAAAGATGGATCATAGGTGCATCATAGATGCATCATAGGTGCATCATAGATGCATTATAGGTGCATCATAGATGCATCATAGGTGCATCATAGATGCATCATAGGTGCATCATAGATGCATCATAGGATCATTGATGCATCATAGCAAAAATGGAACATAGATGCATCATATATGGATCAAAGATGCATCATAGATGGCGCATAGATGCATCATAGATGGAACATAGATGCATCAAAGATGCATCATAGATGGAACATAGATGAATCAAAGATGCATCATAGATGCATCATAGATGCATCAAAGATGGATCATTGATGCATCAAAGATGGATCATTGATGCATAATAGATGAATCATAGATGCATCATAGATGCATCAAAGGATGGAATCTATGATTCATCTATGATGCATCTATGATTCATCTATGATGCATCAATGATCCATCTTTAATGCATCTATGATGCATCAATGATCCATCTTTGATGCATCTATGATGCATCAATGATCCATCTTTGATGCATCTATGATGCATCTATGATTCATCTATGATGCATCAATGATCCATATTTGATGCATCTATGATGCATCAATGACCCATCTTTGATGCATCTAAGATGCATCAATGATCCATCTTTGATGCATCTATGATGCATCTATGATTCATCTATGATGCATCAATGATCCATCTTTGATGCATCTATGATGCATCTATGATGCATCAATGATCCATCTTTGATGCATCTATGATGCATCTATGATTCATCTATGATGCATCAATGATCCATCTTTGATGCATCTATGATGCATCAATGATGCATCTATGATTCATCTATGATGCATCTATGATTCATCTATGATGCATCAATGATCCATCTTTGATGCATCTAATGATCCATCCTTTGATGCATCTATGATGCATCTATGATTCATCTATGATGCATCAATGATCCATCTTTGATGCATCTATGATGCATCTATGATTCATCTATGATGCATCAATGATCCATCTATGATGCATCTATGATTCATCTATGATGGATCAATGATCCATCTATGATGCATCTATGTTCCATCTATGATGCATCTATGATGCATCTATGATGCATCTATGATTCATCTATGATGCATCGATGATCCATCCTTTGATGCATCTATGATGCATCTATGATTCATCTATGATGCATCAATGATCCATCTTTGATGCATCTATGATGCATCAATGATCCATCTTTGATGTATCTATGATGCATCAATGATCCATCTTTGATGCATCTATGATGCATCTATGATTCATCTATGATGCATCAATGACCCATCTTTGATGCATCTATGATGCATCTATGATTCATCTATGATGCATCAAAGATGGATCATTGATGCATCATAGATGAATCATAGATGCATCATAGATGCATCAAAGATGGATCATTGATGCATCAAAGATGGATCATAGATGCATCATAGATGCATCAAAGGATGGATCATTGATGCATCATAGATGAATCATTGATGCATCATAGATGAATCATAGATGCATCATAGATGCATCAAAGATGGATCATTGATGCATCATAGATGAATCATAGATGCATCATAGATGCATCAAAGATGGATCATTGATGCATCATAGATGCATCAAAGATGGATCATTGATGCATCATAGATACATCAAAGATGGATCATTGATGCATCATAGATGAATCAAAGATGGATCATTGATGCATCATAGATGAATCATAGATGCATCATAGATGCATCAAAGGATGGATCATCGATGCATCATAGATGAATCATAGATGCATCATAGATGCATCATAGATGCATCATTGATTCATCTATGATGCATCAATGATCCATCTTTGATGCATCTATGATGCATCAATGATCCATCTTTGATGCATCTACGATGCATCAATGATGCATCTATGATGCATCTATGATGCATCTATGATTCATCTATGATGCATCGATGATCCATCCTTTGATGCATCTATGATGCATCTATGATTCATCTATGATGCATCAATGATCCATCTTTGATTCATCTATGATGCATCAATGACCCATCTTTGATGCATCTATGATGCATCAATTATTCATCTATGATGCATCAATGATCCATCTTTGATGCATCTATGATGCATCAATGATCCATCTTTGATGCATCTATGATGCATCTATGATTCATCTATGATGCATCAATGATTCATCTATGATGCATCAATGATCCATCCTTTGATGCATCTATGATCCATCTTTGATGCATCAATGATCCATCTTTGATGCATCTATGATGCATCTATGATGCATCTATGATGCACCTATGATGCACCTATGATGCATCTATGATGCACCTATGATGCATCTATGATGCACCTATGATGCATCTATGATGCACCTATGATGCATCTATGATGCACCTATGATGCATCTATGATGCACCTATGATGCATCTATGATGCACCTATGATGCATCTATGATGCACCTATGATGCATCTATGATGCACCTATGATGCATCTATGATGCACCTATGATGCATCTATGATGCACCTATGATCCATCTTTGATTCATTTGTGATGCATTTATGATGCACCTATGATGCATCTATGATGCACCTATGATCCATCTATGATTCATCTATGATCCATCTATGATTCATCTATGATCCATCTATGATTCATCTATGATCCATCTATGATTCATCTATGATCCATCTATGATCCATCTATGATTCATCTATGATCCATCTATGATCCATCTGTGATCCATCTATGATACATCTATGATCTATCTTTGATTCATCTATGATCCATCTATGATTCATCTATGATCCATCTATGATCCATCTATGATTCATCTATGATCCATCTGTGATCCATCTATGATGCATCTATTATCCATCTATGATGCACCTATGATGCATCTATGATGCACCTATGATCCATCTATGATCCATCTATGATCCATCTATGATTCATCTATGATCCATCTATGATTCATCTATGATCCATCTATGATTCATCTATGATCCATCTATGATCCATCTATGATTCATCTATGATCCATCTATGATCCATCTGTGATCCATCTATGATACATCTATGATCTATCTTTGATTCATCTATGATTCATCTATGATCCATCTATGATTCATCTATGATCCATCTATGATCCATCTATGATTCATCTATGATCCATCTATGATCCATCTGTGATCCATCTATGATACATCTATGATGCACCTATGATGCACATATGATGCACCTATGATGCACATATGATGCACCAATGATGCACCTATGATGCATCTATGATGCACCTATGATGCATATATGATGCACCTATGATGCATCTATGATGCACCTATGATGAACCTATGATGCATCTATGATGCACCTATGATGCACATATGATGCACCAATGATGCATCTATGATGCACCTATGATGCATATATGATGCACCTATGATGCATCTATGATGCACCTATGATGAACCTATGATGCATCTATGATGCACCTATGATGCACATATGATGCACCAATGATGCATCTATGATGCACCTATGATGCATCTATGATGCACCTATAATGCATCTATGATGCACCTATGATGCATCTATGATGCACCTATGATGCATCTATGATGCATCTATGATGCACCTATGATGCATCTATGATGCACCTATGATGCACCTATGATGCATCTATGATGCACCTATGATGCATCTATGATGCATCTATGATCCATCTATGATGCACCAATGATCCATCTATGATGCACCTATATGCACCTATGATGCATCTATGATGCACCTATGATGCATCTATGATGCATCTATGATCCATCTATGATGCACCAATGATCCATCTATGATGCACCTATGATCCATCTATGATCTATCTTTGATCCATTTGTGATGCATTTATGATGCACCTATGATGCACCTATGATGCATCTATGATGCACCTATGATGCATCTATGATGCATCTATGATGCACCTATGATGCACATATGATGCACCTATGATGCACATATGATGCACCTATGATGCACCTATGATGCATCTATGATGCACCTATGATGCATCTATGATGCACCTATGATGCATCTATGATGCACCTATGATGCATCTATGATGCACCTATGATGCATCTATGATCCATCTATGATGCACCTATGATCCATCTATGATGCACCTATGATCCATCTATGATGCACCTATGATCCATCTATGGTCTATCTTTGATCCATTTGTGATGCATTTATGATGCATCTATGATCCATCTGTGATAGGATGATCTATGATGCACCTATGATGCATCTATGATGCACCTATGATGCATCTATGATGCACCTTTGATGCATCTATGATGCACCTATGATGCATCTATGATGCATCTATGATGCACCTATGATGCATCTATGATCCATCTATGATCCATCTATGATTCATCTATGATCCATCTGTGATCCATCTATGATGCACCTATGATGCATCTATGATCCATCTATGATCCATCTATGATTCATCTATGATCCATCTGTGATCCATCTATGATGCACCTATGATGCATCTATGATGCACCTATGATGCATCTATGATGCACCTATGATGCATCTATGATGCACCTATGATGCATCTATGATGCACCTATGATGCATCTATGATGCACCTATGATGCATCTATGATGCACCTATGATGCATCTATGATGCACCTATGATGCATCTATGATGCATCTATGATGCACCTATGATGCATCTATGATGCACCTATGATGCATCTATGATGCACCTATGATGCATCTATGATGCACCTATAATGCATCTATGATGCACCTATGATCCATCTTTGATTCATTTGTGATGCATTTATGATGCATCTATGATCCATCTGTGATCCATCTATGATCCATCTATGATCCATCTATGATTCATCTATGATCCATCTGTGATCAATCTATGATGCATCTATTATCCATCTATGATGCACCTATGATGCATCTATGATGCACCTATGATCCATCTATGATTCATCTATGATCCATCTATGATGCACCTATGATGCATCTATGATGCACCTATGATCCATCTATGATTCATCTATGATCCATCTATGATTCATCTATGATCCATCTATGATTCATCTATGATCCATCTATGATTCATCTATGATCCATCTATAATCCATCTATGATTCATCTATGATCCATCTATGATCCATCTGTGATCCATCTATGATACATCTATGATCTATCTTTGATTCATCTATGATCCATCTATGATTCATCTATGATCCATCTATGATCCATCTATGATTCATCTATGATCCATCTATGATCCATCTGTGATCCATCTATGATACATCTATGATGCACCTATGATGCACATATGATGCACCTATGATGCACATATGATGCACCAATGATGCATCTATGATGCACCTATGATGCTTCTATGATGCACCTATGATGAACCTATGATGCATCTATGATGCACCTATGATGAACCTATGATGCATCTATGATGCACCTATGATGCACATATGATGCACCAATGATGCATCTATGATGCACCTATGATGCATCTATGATGCACCTATGATGCATCTATGATGCACCTATGATGCATCTATGATGCACCTATGATGCACCTATGATGCATCTATGATGCACCTATGATGCTTCTATGATGCACCTATGATGAACCTATGATGCATCTATGATGCACCTATGATGAACCTATGATCCATCTATGATGCACCTATGATCCATCTATGATGCACCTATGATCCATCTATGATCTATCTTTGATCCATTTGTGATGCATTTATGATGCATCTATGATCCATCTGTGATACATCTATGATACATCTATGATTCATCTATGATCCTTCTATGATCCATCTGTGATCCATCTATGATACATCTATGATCTATCTTTGATTCATCTATGATTCATCTATGATCCATCTATGATTCATCTATGATCCATCTATGATCCATCTATGATTCATCTATGATCCATCTATGATCCATCTGTGATCCATCTATGATACATCTATGATGCATCTATGATGCACCTATGATGCACATATGATGCACCTATGATGCACATATGATGCACCTATGATGCATCTATGATGCACCTATGATGCATCTATGATGCACCTATGATGCATCTATGATGCATCTATGATGCACCTATGATGCATCTATGATGCATCTATGATGCACCTATGATGCACCTATGATGCATCTATGATGCACCTATGATGCACATATGATGCACCTATGATGCACATATGATGCACCTATGATGCATCTATGATGCACCTATGATCCATCTATGATCTATCTTTGATCCATTTGTGATGCATTTATGATGCATCTATGATCTATCTGTGATAGGATCATGGATGGATCATAGATGAATCATAGATGTATCATAGATGTATCACAGATGGATCATAGATGCATCATAAATGCATCACAAATGGATCACAGATAGATCATAGATGGATCTTAGGTGCATCGTAGATGCATCATTGGTGCATCATATGTGCATCATAGTCGCATCATAGATGCATCTTAGGTGCATCATAGGTGCATCATAGATGCATCACAGGTGCATCATAGATGCATCATAGGTGCATCATAGATGCATCATAGGTGCATCATAGATGCATCATAGGTGCATCATAGATGCATCATAGGTGCATCATATGTGCATCTATGATGCACCTATGATGCACCTAAGATGCATCTATGATGCACCTATGATGCACATATGATGCACCAATGATGCATCTATGATGCACCTATGATGAACCTATGATGCATCTATGATGCACCTATGATGCACATATGATGCACCTATGATGCATCTATGATGCACCTATGATGCATCTATGATGCACCTATGATGCATCTATGATGCACCTGTGATGCATCTATGATGCACCTATGATGCACCTAAGATGCATCTATGATGCACCTATGATGCACATATGATGCACCAATGATGCATCTACGATGCACCTAAGATCCATCTATGATCTATCTGTGATCCAACCTTTGATGCATCTATGATGCATCTATGATTCATCTATGATGCATCAATGATCCATCTTTGATGCATCTATGATGCATCAATGATCCATCTTTGATGCATCTATGATGCATCTATGATTCATCTTTGATGCATCAATGATCCATCTATGATGCATCTATGATTCATCTATGATGGATCAATGATCCATCTATGATGCATCTATGTTCCATCTATGATGCATCTATGTTCCATCTTTGATGCATCTATGATGCATCAATGATCCATCCTTTGATGCATCTATGATGCATCATAGATGCATCAAAGATGGATCATTGATGCATCATAGATGAATCATAGATGCATCATAGATGCATCAAAGGATGGATCATTGATGCATCATAGATGCATCAAAGGATGGATCATTGATGCATCATAGATGCATCAAAGATGGATCATTGATGAATCATAGATGCATCAAAGATGGATCATTGATGCATCAATGATCCATCTTTGATGCATCTATGATGCATCTATGATCCATCTTTGATGCATCTATGATGCATCAATGATCCATCTTTGATGCATCTATGATGCATCTTTGATTCATCTATGTTCCATCTATGATGCATCTTTGATGCATCTATGTTCCATCTATGATGCATCTATGCGCCATCTATGATGCATCTTTGATCCATATATGATGCATCTATGTTCCATTTTTGATGCATCTATGCACTATCTATGATGCAATTCGTCTATGATGCATCTATGATGCATCAATGATCCATCTTTGATGCATCTATGATGCATCTATGATTCATCTATGATGCATCAATGATCCATCTTTGATGCATCTATGATGCATCAATGATCCATCCTTTGATGCATCTATGATGCATCTATGATTCATCTATGATGCATCAATGATCCATCTTTGATGCATCTATGATGCATCAATGATCCATCTTTGATTCATCTATGATGCATCAATGATCCATCTTTGATGCATCTATGATGCATCAATGATCCATCTTTGATGCATCTATGATTCATCTATGATGCATCTATGATTCATCTATGATGCATCTTTGATGCATCTATGATGCATCAATGATCCATCTTTGATGCATCTATGATGCATCTTTGATGCATCTATGATGCATCTTTGATTCATCTATGTTGCATCTATGTTCCATCTATGATGCATCTATGCGCCATCTATGATGCATCTTTGATCCATATATGATGCATCTATGTTCCATTTTTGATGCATCTATGCACTATCTATGATGCGATTCGTCTATGATGCATCTATGATGCATCAATGATCCATCTTTGATGCATCTATGATGCATCTATGATTCATCTATGATGCATCAATGATCCATCTTTGATGCATCTATGATGCATCAATGATCCATCCTTTGATGCATCTATGATGCATCTATGATTCATCTATGATGCATTAATGATCCATCTTTGATGCATCTATGATGCATCAATGATCCATCTTTGATTCATCAATGATGCATCAATGATCCATCTTTGATTCATCAATGATGCATCAATGATCCATCTTTGATGCATCTATGATGCATCAATGATCCATCTTTGATTCATCTATGATGCATCAATGATCCATCTTTGATGCATCTATGATGCATCAATGATCCATCTTTGATGCATTTATGATGCATCTATGATGCATCTATGATGCATCTATGATTCATCTATGATGCATCAATGATCCATCTTTGATGCATCTATGATGCATCAATGATCCATCCTTTGATGCATCTATGATGCATCTATGATTCATCTATGATGCATCAATGATCCATCTTTGATGCATCTATGATGCATCAATGATCCATCTTTGATGCATCTATGATGCATCAATGATCCATCTATGATGCATCTATGATTCATCTATGATGGATCAATGATCCATCTATGATGCATCTATGTTCCATCTATGATGCATCTATGTTCCATCTATGATGCATTCCATCTATGACGCATCTATGTTCCATCTATGAAGCATCTATGATGTATATATGATGAATCTATGATGCATCTATGATGCATCTATGATCCATCTATGATGCATCTATGTTGCATCTATGATGCATCTGTGATCCATCTTTGATGCATCTATGATGCATCAATGATCCATCTTTGATGCATCTATGATGCATCAATGATCCATCTTTGATGCATCTATAATGCATCTATGATTCATCTATGATGCATCAATGATCCATCTTTGATGCATCTATGATGCATCTATGATTCATCTATGATGCATCAATGATCCATCTTTGATGCATCTATGATGCATCAATGATCCATCTTTGATGCATATATAATGCATCTATGATTCATCTATGATGCATCTATGATTCATCTATGATGCATCAATGATCCATCTTTAATGCATCTATGATGCATCAATGATCCATCTTTGATGCATCTATGATGCATCAATGATCCATCTTTGATGCATCTATGATGCATCTATGATTCATCTATGATGCATCAATGATCCATCTTTGATGCATCTATGATGCATCAATGATCCATCTTTGATGCATCTATGATGCATCTATGATTCATCTATGATGCATCAATGATCCAACTTTGATGCATCTATGATGCATCAATGATCCATCTTTGATGCATCTATGATGCATCAATGATCCATCTTTGATGCATCTATGATGCATCTATGATTCATCTATGATGCATCAATGATCCATCTTTGATGCATCTATGATGCATCAATGATCCATCTTTGATGCATCTATGATGCATCTATGATTCATCTATGATGCATCAATGATCCATCTATGATGCATCTATGATTCATCTATGATGGATCAATGATCCATCTATGATGCATCTATGATTCATCTATGATGCATCAATGATCCATCTTTGATGCATCTATGATTCATCAATGATCCATCTTTGATGCATCTACGATGCATCAATGATCCATCCTTTGATGCATCTATGATGCATCAATGATCCATCCTTTGATGCATCTATGATGCATCTATGATTCATCTATGATGCATCAATGATCCATCTTTGATGCATCTATGATGCATCATAGATGCATCAAAGGATGGATCATTGATGCATCATAGATGCATCAAAGATGGAACATAGATGCATCATAGATGGAACATAGATGCATCATAGATGGATCATTGATCCATCATAGATGAATCATAGATGCATCATAGATGGATCATTGATGCATCATAGATGAATCATAGATGCATCATAGATGCATCAAAGATGGATCATTGATGCATCATAGATGCATCAAAGATGGATCATTGATGCATCATAGATGAATCATAGATGCATCATAGATGCATCAAAGGATGGATCATTGATGCATCATAGATGCATCAAAGATCCATCTTTGATGCATCTATGATCCATCAATGATCCATCTTTGATCCATCTTTGATGCATCTATGATGCATCTATGATTCATCTATGATGCATCAAAGATCCATCTTTGATGCATCTATGATGCATCAATGATCCATCCTTTGATGCATCTATGATGCATCTATGATTCATCTATTATGCATCAATGATCCATCTTTGATGCATCAATGATCCATCTTTGATGCATGTATGATGCATCTATGATGCATCTTTGATTCATCTATGTTCCATCATAGATGCATCAAAGATGGATCATTGATGCATCTATGATGCATCAATGATCCATCTTTGATGCATCTATAATGCATCTATGATTCATCAATGATCCATCTTTGATGCATCTATGATGCATCTATGATGCATCTATGATTCATCTATGATGCATCAATGATCCATCTTTGATGCATCTATGATGCATCAATGATCCATCTTTGATGCATATATAATGCATCTATGATTCATCTATGATGCATCTATGATCCATCTATGATGCATCAATGATCCATCTTTAATGCATCTATGATGCATCAATGATCCATCTTTGATGCATCTATGATGCATCAATGATCCATCTTTGATGCATCTATGATGCATCTATGATGCATCTATGATTCATCTATGATGCATCAATGATCCATCTTTGATGCATCTATGATTCATCTATGATGCATCAATGATCCATCTTTGATGCATCTATGATGCATCAATGATCCATCTTTGATGCATCTATGATGCATCTATGATTCATCTATGATGCATCAATGATCCATCTATGATGCATCTATGATTCATCTATGATGGATCAATGATCCATCTATGATGCATCTATGATTCATCTATGATGCATCAATGATCCATCTTTGATGCATCTATGATTCATCAATGATCCATCTTTGATGCATCTATGATGCATCAATGATCCATCCTTTGATGCATCTATGATGAACCTATGATGCATCTATGATGCACCTATGATGAACCTATGATGCATCTATGATGCACCTATGATGCACATATGATGCACCAATGATGCATCTATGATGCACCTATGATGCATCTATGATGCACCTATGATGCATCTATGATGCACCTATGATGCATCTATGATGCACCTATGATGCACCTATGATGCATCTATGATGCACCTATGATGCATCTATGATCCATCTATGATGCACCTATGATCCATCTATGATGCACCTATGATCCATCTATGATGCACCTATGATCCATCTATGATCTATCTTTGATCCATTTGTGATGCATTTATGATGCATCTATGATCCATCTGTGATACATCTATGATACATCTATGATTCATCTATGATCCTTCTATGATCCATCTGTGATCCATCTATGATACATCTATGATCTATCTTTGATTCATCTATGATTCATCTATGATCCATCTATGATTCATCTATGATCCATCTATGATCCATCTATGATTCATCTATGATCCATCTATGATCCATCTGTGATCCATCTATGATACATCTATGATGCATCTATGATGCACCTATGATGCACATATGATGCACCTATGATGCACATATGATGCACCTATGATGCATCTATGATGCACCTATGATGCATCTATGATGCACCTATGATGCATCTATGATGCATCTATGATGCACCTATGATGCATCTATGATGCATCTATGATGCACCTATGATGCACCTATGATGCATCTATGATGCACCTATGATGCACATATGATGCACCTATGATGCACATATGATGCACCTATGATGCATCTATGATGCACCTATGATCCATCTATGATCTATCTTTGATCCATTTGTGATGCATTTATGATGCATCTATGATCTATCTGTGATAGGATCATAGATGGATCATAGATGAATCATAGATGTATCATAGATGTATCACAGATGGATCATAGATGCATCATAAATGCATCACAAATGGATCACAGATAGATCATAGATGGATCTTAGGTGCATCGTAGATGCATCATTGGTGCATCATATGTGCATCATAGTCGCATCATAGATGCATCTTAGGTGCATCATAGGTGCATCATAGATGCATCACAGGTGCATCATAGATGCATCATAGGTGCATCATAGATGCATCATAGGTGCATCATAGATGCATCATAGGTGCATCATAGATGCATCATAGGTGCATCATAGATGCATCTATGATGCACCTATGATGCACCTAAGATGCATCTATGATGCACCTATGATGCACATATGATGCACCAATGATGCATCTATGATGCACCTATGATGAACCTATGATGCATCTATGATGCACCTATGATGCACGTATGATGCACCAATGATGCATCTATGATGCACCTATGATGCATCTATGATGCACCTATGATGCATCTATGATGCACCTATGATGCATCTATGATGCACCTATGATGCATCTATGATGCACCTGTGATGCATCTATGATGCACCTATGATGCACCTAAGATGCATCTATGATGCACCTATGATGCACATATGATGCACCAATGATGCATCTACGATGCACCTAAGATCCATCTATGATCTATCTGTGATCCATTTGTGATGCATTTATGATGCATCTATGATCCATCTGTGATACATCTATGATACATCTATGATTCATCTATGATCCATCTATGATCCTATCACAGATAGATCATAGATGCATCATAAATGCATCACAAATGGATCAAAGATAGATCATAGATGGATCATAGGTGCATCATAGATGCATCATAGGTGCATCATATGTGCATCATAGGTGCATCATATGTGCATCATAGGTGCATCATAGATGCATCATAGGTGCATCATAGGTGCATCATAGATGCATCATAGGTGCATGATAGATGCATCATAGGTGCATCATAGATGCATCATAGGTGCATCATAGATGCATCATAGGTGCATCATATGTGCATCATAGGTGCATCATATGTGCATCATAGGTGCATCATAGATGAATCAAAGATAGATCATAGATGTATCATAGATGGATCACAGATGGATCATAGAAGGATCATAGATGAATCATAGATGTATCATAGATGTATCACAGATGGATCATAGATGCATCATAAATGCATCACAAATGGATCAAAGATAGATCATAGATGGATCATAGGTGCATCATAGATGGATCATAGGTGCATCATAGATGTATCATAGATGTATCACAGATGGATCATAGATGCATCATAAATGCATCACAAATGGATCAAAGATAGATCATAGATGGATCATAGGTGCATCATAGATGGATCATAGGTGCATCATAGATGGATCATAGGTGCATCATAGATGGATCATAGATGCATCATAGGTGCATCATAGATGCATCATAGGTGCATCATAGGTGCATCATAGATGCATCATAGGTGCATCATAGATGCATCATAGGTGCATCATAGATGCATCATAGGTGCATCATAGATGCATCATAGATGCATCATAGGTTCATCATAGGTGCATCATAGATGCATCATAGATGCATCATAGGTTCATCATAGGTGCATCATAGATGCATCATAGGTGCATCATAGATGCATCATAGGTGCATCATAGATGCATCATAGGTGCATCATAGATGCATCATAGGTGCATCATAGATGCATCATTGGTGCATCATATGTGCATCATAGGTGCATCATATGTGCATCATAGGTGCATCATAGATGTATCATAGATGGATCACAGATGGATCATAGATGGATCATAGATGAATCATAGATGGATCATAGATGGATCATAGATGAATCATAGATGGATCATAGATGCATCATAGGTGCATCAAAGATGCATCATAGGTGCATCATAGATGGATCACAGATGGATCATAGATGAATCATAGATGGATCATAGATGGATCATAGATGGATCACAGATGGATCATAGATGCATCATAAATGCATCACAAATGAATCAAAGATGGATCATAGGTGCATCATAGATGCATCATAGGTGCATCATAGATGCATTATAGGTGCATCATAGATGCATCATAGGTGCATCATAGATGCATCATAGGTGCATCATAGATGCATCATAGGATCATTGATGCATCATAGCAAAAATGGAACATAGATGCATCATATATGGATCAAAGATGCATCATAGATGGCGCATAGATGCATCATAGATGGAACATAGATGCATCAAAGATGCATCATAGATGGAACATAGATGAATCAAAGATGCATCATAGATGCATCATAGATGCATCAAAGATGGATCATTGATGCATCAAAGATGGATCATTGATGCATAATAGATGAATCATAGATGCATCATAGATGCATCAAAGGATGGATCATTGATGCATCATAGATGCATCAAAGATGGATCTTTGATGCATCATAGATGAATCATAGATGCATCATAGATGCATCAAAGATGGATCAAAGATGGATCATTGATGGATCATAGATGCATCAAAGATGGATCTTTGATGCATCTATGATGCATCAATGATCCATCCTTTGATGCATCTATGATGCATCTATGATTCATCTATGATGCATCAATGATCCATCTTTGATGCATCTATGATGCATCAATGATCCATCTTTGATGCATCTATGATGCATCTATGATTCATCTTTGATGCATCAATGATCCATCTATGATGCATCTATGATTCATCTATGATGGATCAATGATCCATCTATGATGCATCTATGTTCCATCTATGATGCATCTATGTTCCATCTTTGATGCATCTATGATGCATCAATGATCCATCCTTTGATGCATCTATGATGCATCATAGATGCATCAAAGATGGATCATTGATGCATCATAGATGAATCATAGATGCATCATAGATGCATCAAAGGATGGATCATTGATGCATCATAGATGCATCAAAGGATGGATCATTGATGAATCATAGATGCATCAAAGATGGATCATTGATGCATCAATGATCCATCTTTGATGCATCTATGATGCATCTATGATCCATCTTTGATGCATCTATGATGCATCAATGATCCATCTTTGATGCATCTATGATGCATCTTTGATTCATCTATGTTCCATCTATGATGCATCTTTGATGCATCTATGTTCCATCTATGATGCATCTATGCGCCATCTATGATGCATCTTTGATCCATATATGATGCATCTATGTTCCATTTTTGATGCATCTATGCACTATCTATGATGCGATTCGTCTATGATGCATCTATGATGCATCAATGATCCATCTTTGATGCATCTATGATGCATCTATGATTCATCTATGATGCATCAATGATCCATCTTTGATGCATCTATGATGCATCAATGATCCATCCTTTGATGCATCTATGATGCATCTATGATTCATCTATGATGCATCAATGATCCATCTTTGATGCATCTATGATGCATCAATGATCCATCTTTGATTCATCTATGATGCATCAATGATCCATCTTTGATGCATCTATGATGCATCAATGATCCATCTTTGATGCATCTATGATGCATCAATGATCCATCTTTGATGCATCTATGATTCATCTATGATGCATCTATGATTCATCTATGATGCATCTTTGATGCATCTATGATGCATCAATGATCAATCTTTGATGCATCTATGATGCATCTTTGATGCATCTATGATGCATCTTTGATTCATCTATGTTGCATCTATGTTCCATCTATGATGCATCTATGCGCCATCTATGATGCATCTTTGATCCATATATGATGCATCTATGTTCCATTTTTGATGCATCTATGCACTATCTATGATGCGATTCGTCTATGATGCATCTATGATGCATCAATGATCCATCTTTGATGCATCTATGATGCATCTATGATTCATCTATGATGCATTAATGATCCATCTTTGATGCATCTATGATGCATCAATGATCCATCTTTGATTCATCTATGATGCATCAATGATCCATCTTTGATGCATCTATGATGCACCTATGATCCATCTTTGATGCATCTATGATGCATCTATGATGCATCTATGATTCATCTATGATGCATCAATGATCCATCTTTGATGCATCTATGATGCATCAATGATCCATCCTTTGATGCATCTATGATGCATCTATGATTCATCTATGATGCATCAATGATCCATCTTTGATGCATCATAGATTCATCATATATACATCATAGATGCTTCATAGATGGAACATAGATGCGTCATAGATGGAATGCATCATAGATGGAACATAGATGCATCATAGATGGAACATAGATGCATCATAGATGGATCATTGATCCATCATAGATGAATCATAGATGCATCATAGATGGATCATTGATGCATCATAGATGCATCAAAGATGGATCATTGATGCATCATAGATGCATCAAAGATGGATCATTGATGCATCATAGATGAATCATAGATGCATCATAGATGCATCAAAGGATGGATCATTGATGCATCATAGATGCATCAAAGATGGATCATTGATGCATCATAGATGAATCATAGATGCATCATAGATGCATCATAGATGCATCAAAGATGGATCATAGGTGCATCATAGATGCATCAAAGATGGATCATTGATGCATCATAGATGAATCAAAGATGGATCATTGATGCATCATAGATGCATCAAAGATGGATCATTAATGCATCATAGATGAATCATAGATGCATCATAGATGCATCAAAGATGGATCATTGATGCATCATAGATGCATCATAGACGAATCGCATCATAGATAGTGCATAGATGCATCAAAAATGGAACATAGATGCATCATATATGGATCAAAGATGCATCATAGATGGCGCATAGATGCATCATAGATGGAACATAGATGCAACATAGATGAATCAAAGATGCATCATAGATGCATCAAAGATGCATCATAGATGCATCAAAGATTGATCATTGATGCATCATAGATGCATCAAAGATGCATCATAGATGAATCATAGATGCATCATAGATGAATCATAGATGCATCAAAGATGGATCATTGATGCATCATAGATGCATCAAAGATGGATCATTGATGCATCATAGATGCATCAAAGATGGATCATTGATGCATCATAGATGAATCAAAGATGGATCATTGATGCATCATAGATGCATCAAAGATGGATCATTGATGCATCATAGATGAATCATAGATGCATCATAGATGCATCAAAGGATGGATCATTGATGCATCATAGATGCATCAAAGATGGATCATTGATGCATCATAGATGAATCATAGATGCATCATAGATGCATCAAAGATGGATCATTGATGCATCATAGATGCATCATAGACGAATCGCATCATAGATAGTGCATAGATGCATCAAAAATGGAACATAGATGCATCATATATGGATCAAAGATGCATCATAGATGGCGCATAGATGCATCATAGATGGAACATAGATGCATCAAAGATGCATCATAGATGGAACATAGATGAATCAAAGATGCATCATAGATGCATCAAAGATGGATCATTGATGCATCATAGATGCATCAAAGATGGATCATAGATGCATCATAGATGCATCAAAGATGGATCATTGATGCATCAATGATCCATCTTTGATGCATCTATGATTCATCAATGATCCATCCTTTGATGCATCTATGATGCATCAATGATCCATCCTTTGATGCATCTATGATGCATCTATGATTCATCTATGATGCATCAATGATCCATCTTTGATGCATCTATGATGCATCATAGATGCATCAAAGGATGGATCATTGATGCATCATAGATGCATCAAAGATGGAACATAGATGCATCATAGATGGAACATAGATGCATCATAGATGGATCATTGATCCATCATAGATGAATCATAGATGCATCATAGATGGATCATTGATGCATCAAAGATGAATCATAGATGCATCATAGATGCATCAAAGATGGATCATTGATGCATCATAGATGCATCAAAGATGGATCATTGATGCATCATAGATGAATCATAGATGCATCATAGATGCATCAAAGGATGGATCATTGATGCATCATAGATGCATCAAAGATCCATCTTTGATGCATCTATGATCCATCAATGATCCATCTTTGATCCATCTTTGATGCATCTATGATGCATCTATGATTCATCTATGATGCATCAAAGATCCATCTTTGATGCATCTATGATGCATCAATGATCCATCCTTTGATGCATCTATGATGCATCTATGATTCATCTATTATGCATCAATGATCCATCTTTGATGCATCAATGATCCATCTTTGATGCATCTATGATGCATCTATGATGCATCTTTGATTCATCTATGTTCCATCTATGATGCATCTTTGATGCATCTATGTTCCATCTATGATGCATCTATGCGCCATCTATGATGCATCTTTGATCCATATATGATGCATCTATGTTCCATTTTTGCTATGATGCATCAATGATCCTATGATGCATCTATGATGCACCTATGATGCATCTATGATGCACCTATGATGCATCTATGATGCACCTATAATGCATCTATGATGCACCTATGATGCATCTATGATGCACCTATGATCCATCTTTGATTCATTTGTGATGCATTTATGATGCATCTATGATCCATCTGTGATCCATCTATGATCCATCTATGATCCATCTATGATTCATCTATGATCCATCTGTGATCCATCTATGATGCACCTATGATGCATCTTTGATGCACCTATGATGCATCTATGATCCATCTATGATTCATCTATGATCCATCTATGATCCATCTATGATTCATCTATGATCCATCTATGATCCATCTGTGATCCATCTATGATACATCTATGATGCACCTATGATGCACATATGATGCACCTATGATGCACATATGATGCACCAATGATGCATCTATGATGCACCTATGATGCATCTATGATGCACCTATGATGCATCTATGATGCACCTATGATGCATCTATGATGCACCTATGATGCATCTATGATGCACCTATGATGAACCTATGATGCATCTATGATGCATCTATGATGCACCTATGATGCATCTATGATGCACCTATGATGCATCTATGATGCACCTATGATGCACCTATGATGCATCTATGATGCACCTATGATGCATCTATGATCCATCTATGATGCACCTATGATCCATCTATGATGCACCTATGATCCATCTATGATGCACCTATGATCCATCTATGATCTATCTTTGATCCATTTGTGATGCATTTATGATGCATCTATGATCCATCTGTGATACATCTATGATACATCTATGATGCACCTATGATCCATCTATGATGCACCTATGATCCATCTATGATCTATCTTTGATCCATTTGTGATGCATTTATGATGCATCTATGATCCATCTGTGATACATCTATGATACATCTATGATTCATCTATGATCCTTCTATGATCCATCTGTGATCCATCTATGATACATCTATGATCTATCTTTGATTCATCTATGATGCACCTATGATGCACATATGATGCACCTATGATGCACATATGATGCACCTATGATGCATCTATGATGCACCTATGATGCATCTATGATGCACCTATGATGCATCTATCATGCACCTATGATGCATCTATGATGCACCTATGATGCACCTATGATGCATCTATGATGCACCTATGATGCACATATGATGCACCTATGATGCACATATGATGCACCTATGATGCATCTATGATGCACCTATGATCCATCTATGATCTATCTTTGATCCATTTGTGATGCATTTATGATGCATCTATGATCTATCTGTGATAGGATCATAGATGGATCATAGATGAATCATAGATGTATCATAGATGTATCACAGATGGATCATAGATGCATCATAAATGCATCACAAATGGATCACAGATAGATCATAGATGGATCTTAGGTGCATCGTAGATGCATCATTGGTGCATCATATGTGCATCATAGGTGCATCATAGATGCATCTTAGGTGCATCATAGGTGCATCATAGATGCATCACAGGTGCATCATAGATGCATCATAGGTGCATCATAGATGCATCATAGGTGCATCATAGATGCATCATAGGTGCATCATAGATGCATCATAGGTGCATCATAGATGCATCATTGGTGCATCATACGTGCATCATAGGTGCATCATAGATGCATCATAGGTTCATCATAGGTGCATCATAGATGCATCATTGGTGCATCATATGTGCATCATAGGTGCATCATAGATGCATCTTAGGTGCATCATAGGTGCATCATAGATGCATCTATGATGCACCTATGATGCATCTATGATGCACCTATGATGCATCTATGATGCACCTATGATGCATCTATGATGCACCTATGATGCATCTATGATGCACCTGTGATGCATCTATGATGCACCTATGATGCACCTAAGATGCATCTATGATGCGACTATGATGCACATATGATGCACCAATGATGCATCTACGATGCACCTAAGATCCATCTATGATCTATCTGTGATCCATTTGTGATGCATTTATGATGCATCTATGATCCATCTGTGATACATCTATGATACATCTATGATTCATCTATGATCCATCTATGATCCTATCACAGATAGATCATAGATGCATCATAAATGCATCACAAATGGATCAAAGATAGATCATAGATGGATCATAGGTGCATCATAGATGCATCATAGGTGCATCATATGTGCATCATAGGTGCATCATATGTGCATCATAGGTGCATCATAGATGCATCATAGGTGCATCATAGGTGCATCATAGATGCATCATAGATGCATCATAGGTGCATCATAGATGCATCATAGATGCATCATAGGTGCATCATAGATGCATCATAGGTGCATCATAGATGCATCATAGGTGCATCATATGTGCATCATAGGTGCATCATATGTGCATCATAGGTGCATCATAGATGCATCATAGATGTATCATAGATGGATCACAGATGGATCATAGATGGATCATAGATGAATCATAGATGGATCATAGATGGATCATAGATGAATCATAGATGGATCATAGATGAATCATAGATGAATCAAAGATAGATCATAGATGTATCATAGATGGATCACAGATGGATCATAGAAGGATCATAGATGAATCATAGATGTATCATAGATGTATCACAGATGGATCATAGATGCATCATAAATGCATCACAAATGGATCAAAGATAGATCATAGATGGATCATAGGTGCATCATAGATGGATCATAGGTGCATCATAGATGGATCATAGGTGCATCATAGATGGATCATAGATGCATCATAGGTGCATCATAGATGCATCATAGGTGCATCATAGGTGCATCATAGATGCATCATAGGTGCATCATAGGTGCATCATAGATGCATCATAGGTGCATCATAGATGCATCATTGGTGCATCATATGTGCATCATAGGTGCATCATAGATGCATCATAGGTTCATCATAGGTGCATCATAGATGCATCATAGGTTCATCATAGATGCATCAAAGGATGGATCATTGATGCATCATAGATGCATCAAAGATGGATCATTGATGAATCATAGATGCATCAAAGATGGATCATTGATGCATCATAGATGAATCATAGATGCATCATAGATGGATCATTGATCCATCATAGATGAATCATAGATGCATCATAGATGGATCATTGATGCATCATAGATGAATCATAGATGCATCATAGATGCATCAAAGATGGATCATTGATGCATCATAGATGCATCAAAGATGGATCATTGATGCATCATAGATGAATCATAGATGCATCAAAGATGGATCATTGATGCATCATAGATGAATCATAGATGCATCATAGATGCATCATAGATGCATCAAAGATGGATCATTGATGCATCATAGATGCATCAAAGATGGATCATTGATGCATCATAGATGCATTAAAGATGGATCATTGATGCATCATAGATGGATCATAGATGCATCATAGATGAATCATAGATGCATTATATATGCATCAAAGATGGATCATTGATGCATCATAGATGCATCAAAGATGGATCATTGATGCATCATAGATGAATCATAGATGCATCATAGATGCATCAAAGATGGATCATTGATGCATCATAGATGAATCATAGATGCATTATAGATGCATCAAAGATGGATCATTGATGCATCATAGATGCATCAATGATCCATCTTTGATGCATCTATGATGGAACATAGATGAATCAAAGATGCATCATAGATGCATCATACATGCATCAAAGATGGATCATTGATGCATCAAAGATGGATCATTGATGCATAATAGATGAATCATAGATGCATCATAGATGCATCAAAGGATGGATCATTGATGCATCATAGATGCATCAAAGATGGATCTTTGATGCATCATAGATGAATCATAGATGCATCATAGATGCATCAAAGATGGATCAAAGATGGATCATTGATGGATCATAGATGCATCAAAGATGGATCTTTGATGCATCTATGATGCATCAATGATCCATCCTTTGATGCATCTATGATGCATCTATGATTCATCTATGATGCATCAATGATCCATCTTTGATGCATCTATGATGCATCAATGATCCATCTTTGATGCATCTATGATGCATCTATGATTCATCTATGATGCATCAATGATCCATCTATGATGCATCTATGATTCATCTATGATGGATCAATGATCCATCTATGATGCATCTATGTTCCATCTATGATGCATCTATGTTCCATCTTTGATGCATCTATGATGCATCAATGATCCATCCTTTGATGCATCTATGATGCATCATAGATGCATCAAAGATGGATCATTGATGCATCATAGATGAATCATAGATGCATCATAGATGCATCAAAGGATGGATCATTGATGCATCATAGATGCATCAAAGGATGGATCATTGATGCATCATAGATGCATCAAAGGATGGATCATTGATGCATCGTAGATGCATCAAAGATGGATCATTGATGAATCATAGATGCATCAAAGATGGATCATTGATGCATCAAAGATGGATCATTGATGCATCATAGATGAATCATAGATGCATCATAGATGGATCATTGATCCATCATAGATGAATCATAGATGCATCATAGATGGATCATTGATGCATCATAGATGAATCATAGATGCATCATAGATGCATCAAAGATGGATCATTGATGCATCATAGATGCATCAAAGAAGGATCATTGATGCATCATAGATGAATCATAGATGCATCATAGATGCATCAAAGGTTGGATCACAGATAGATCATAGATGGATCTTAGGTGCATTCATTTGTGATGCATTTATGATGCATCTATGATCCATCTGTGATACATCTATGATACATCTATGATTCATCTATGATCCTTCTATGATCCATCTGTGATCCATCTATGATACATCTATGATCTATCTTTGATTCATCTATGATTCATCTATGATCCATCTATGATTCATCTATGATCCATCTATGATCCATCTATGATTCATCTATGATCCATCTATGATCCATCTGTGATCCATCTATGATGCATCTATGATTCATCTATGATGCATCAATGATCCATCTTTGATGCATCTATGATGCATCATAGATGCATCAAAGGATGGATCATTGATGCATCATAGATGCATCAAAGATGGAACATAGATGCATCATAGATGGAACATAGATGCATCATAGATGGATCATTGATCCATCATAGATGAATCATAGATGCATCATAGATGGATCATTGATGCATCAAAGATGAATCATAGATGCATCATAGATGCATCAAAGATGGATCATTGATGCATCATAGATGCATCAAAGATGGATCATTGATGCATCATAGATGAATCATAGATGCATCATAGATGCATCAAAGGTTGGATCACAGATAGATCATAGATGGATCTTAGGTGCATCGTAGATGCATCATTGGTGCATCATATGTGCATCATAGGTGCATCATAGATGCATCTTAGGTGCATCATAGGTGCATCATAGATGCATCACAGGTGCATCATAGATGCATCATAGGTGCATCATAGATGCATCATAGGTGCATCATAGATGCATCATAGGTGCATCATATGTGCATCATAGGTGCATCATAGATGCATCATAGGTTCATCATAGGTGCATCATAGATGCATCATTGGTGCATCATATGTGCATCATAGGTGCATCATAGATGCATCTTAGGTGCATCATAGGTGCATCATAGATGCACATATGATGCACCTATGATGCATCTATGATGCACCTATGATGCATCTATGATGCACCTATGATGCATCTATGATGCACCTATGATGCATCTATGATGCACCTGTGATGCATCTATGATGCACCTATGATGCACCTAAGATGCATCTATGATGCGACTATGATGCACATATGATGCACCAATGATGCATCTACGATGCACCTAAGATCCATCTATGATCTATCTGTGATCCATTTGTGATGCATTTATGATGCATCTATGATCCATCTGTGATACATCTATGATACATCTATGATTCATCTATGATCCATCTATAATCCTATCACAGATAGATCATAGATGCATCATAAATGCATCACAAATGGATCAAAGATAGATCATAGATGGATCATAGGTGCATCATAGATGCATCATAGGTGCATCATATGTGCATCATAGGTGCATCATATGTGCATCATAGGTGCATCATAGATGCATCATAGGTGCATCATAGGTGCATCATAGATGCATCATAGATGCATCATAGGTGCATCATAGATGCATCATAGATGCATCATAGGTGCATCATAGATGCATCATAGGTGCATCATAGATGCATCATAGGTGCATCATATGTGCATCATAGGTGCATCATATGTGCATCATAGGTGCATCATAGATGCATCATAGATGTATCATAGATGGATCACAGATGGATCATAGATGGATCATAGATGAATCATAGATGGATCATAGATGGATCATAGATGAATCATAGATGGATCATAGATGAATCATAGATGAATCAAAGATAGATCATAGATGTATCATAGATGGATCACAGATGGATCATAGAAGGATCATAGATGAATCATAGATGTATCATAGATGTATCACAGATGGATCATAGATGCATCATAAATGCATCACAAATGGATCAAAGATAGATCATAGATGGATCATAGGTGCATCATAGATGGATCATAGGTGCATCATAGATGGATCATAGGTTCATCATAGGTGCATCATAGATGCATCATAGGTTCATCATAGGTGCATCATAGAAGCATCATAGGTGCATCATAGATGCATCATAGGTGCATCATAGGTGCATCATAGATGCATCATAGGTGCATCATAGATGCATCATAGGTGCATCATAGATGCATCATAGGTGCATCATAGATGCATCATTGGTGCATCATATGTGCATCATAGGTGCATCATAGATGCATCATAGGTTCATCATAGGTGCATCATAGATGCATCATAGGTTCATCATAGGTGCATCATAGAAGCATCATAGGTGCATCATAGATGCATCATTGGTGCATCATATGTGCATCATAGGTGCATCATATGTGCATCATAGGTGCATCATAGATGTATCATAGATGGATCACAGATGGATCATAGATGGATCATAGATGAATCATAGATGGATCATAGATGGATCATAGATGAATCATAGATGGATCATAGATGAATCAAAGATAGATCATAGATGTATCATAGATGGATCACAGATGGATCATAGATGGATCATAGATGAATCATAGATGGATTATAGATGGATCATAGATGAATCATAGATGGATCATAGATGAATCATAGATGGATCATAGATGAATCATAGATGGATCATAGATGAATCATAGATGGATCATAGGTGCATCATAGATGCATCATAGGTGCATCATAGATGGATCATAGATGAATCATAGATGGATCATAGGTGCATCATAGATGCATCATAGGTGCATCATAGATGGATAATAGATGCATCATAGATTGATCACAGATGGATCATAGATGAATCATAGATGGATCATAGATGGATCATAGATGGATCACAGATGGATCATAGATGCATCATAAATGCATCACAAATGAATCAAAGATGGATCATAGGTGCATCATAGATGCATCATAGGTGCATCATAGATGCATCATAGGTGCATCATAGATGCATCATAGGTGCATCATAGATGCATCATAGATGCATCATAGGTGCATCATAGATGCATCATAGGTGCATCATAGATGCATCATAGGTGCATCATAGATGCATCATAGGTGCATCATAGATGCATCATAGGTGCATCATAGATGCATCATAGGTGCATCATAGATGCATCATAGGTGCATCATAGATGGATCACAGATGGATCATAGATGAATCATAGATGGATCATAGATGGATCATAGATGCATCATAGGTGCATCATAGATGGATCACAGATGGATCATAGATGAATCATAGATGGATCATAGATGGATCATAGATGCATCATAGGTGCATCATAGATGCATCATAGATGCATCATAGGTGCATCATAGATGCATCAAAGGTGCATCATAGATGCATCATAGGTGCATCATAGATGCATCATAGGTGCATCATAGATCATCCTATCACAGATGGATCATAGATGCATCATAAATGCATCACAAATGGATCAAAGATAGATCATAGATGGATCATAGGTGCATCATAGATGGATCATAGGTGCATCATAGATGGATCATAGGTGCATCATAGATGGATCATAGATGCATCATAGGTGCATCATAGATGCATCATAGGTGCATCATAGATGCATCATAGGTGCATCATAGATGCATCATAGGTGCATCATAGATGCATCATAGGTGCATCATAGGTGCATCATATGTGCATCATAGGTGCATCATATGTGCATCATAGGTGCATCATAGATGCATCATAGATGCATCATAGGTGCATCATAGATGCATCATAGGTGCATCATAGGTGCATCATAAATGCATCACAAATGGATCAAAGATAGATCATAGATGGATCATAGGTGCATCATAGATGGATCATTGGTGCATCATAGATGGATCATAGATGCATCATAGATGCATCATAGGTGCATCATAGATGCATCATAGGTGCATATAGGTGCATCATAGATGGATCATTGGTGCATCATAGATGGATCATAGATGCATCATAGATGCATCATAGGTGCATCATAGATGCATCATAGGTGCATCATAGGTGCATCATAGATGCATCATAGGTGCATCATAGATGCATCATAGATGCATCATAGGTGCATCATAGATGCATCATAGGTGCATCATAGATGCATTATAGGTGCATCATAGATGCATCATAGGTGCATCATAGATGCATCATTGGTGCATCATATGTGCATCATAGGTGCATCATAGATGCATCATAGGTTCATCATAGGTGCATCATAGATGCATCATAGGTGCATCATATATGCATCATAGGTGCATCATAGATGCATCATTGGTGCATCATATGTGCATCATAGGTGCATCATAGATGCATCATAGGTTCATCATAGGTGCATCATAGATGCATCATAGGTGCATCATATATGCATCATAGGTGCATCATAGATGCATCATAGGTGCATCATTGGTGCATCATATGTGCATCATAGGTGCATCATATGTGCATCATAGGTGCATCATAGATGTATCATAGATGGATCACAGATGGATCATAGATGGATCATAGATGAATCATAGATGGATCATAGATGGATCATAGATGAATCATAGATGGATCATAGATGAATCATAGATGAATCAAAGATAGATCATAGATGTATCATAGATGGATCACAGATGGATCATAGATGGATCATAGATGAATCATAGATGGATCATAGATGGATCATAGATGAATCATAGATGGATCATAGATGAATCATAGATGGATCATAGATGAATCATAGATGGATCATAGATGGATCATAGATGGATCATAGGTGCATCATAGATGCATCATAGGTGCATCATAGATGGATAATAGATGCATCATAGATGGATCACAGATGGATCATAGATGAATCATAGATGGATCATAGATGGATCATAGATGAATCATAGATGGATCATAGATGAATCAAAGATAGATCATAGATGTATCATAGATGGATCACAGATGGATCATAGATGGATCATAGATGAATCATAGATGGATCATAGATGGATCATAGATGAATCATAGATGGATCATAGATGAATCATAGATGGATCATAGATGAATCATAGATGGATCATAGATGAATCATAGATGGATCATAGGTGCATCATAGATGCATCATAGGTGCATCATAAATGCATCACAAATGAATCAAAGATGGATCATAGGTGCATCATAGATGCATCATAGGTGCATCATAGATGCATCATAGGTGCATCATAGATGCATCATAGGTGCATCATAGATGCATCATAGGTGCATCATAGATGCATCATAGGTGCATCATAGATGCATCATAGGTGCATCATAGATGCATCATAGGTGCATCATAGATGCATCATAGGTGCATCATAGATGCATCATAGGTGCATCATAGATGCATCATAGGTGCATCATAGGTGCATCATAGATGCATCATAGATGCATCATAGATGCATCAAAGATGGATCATTGATGCATCAAAGATGGATCATAGATGCATCAAAGGATGGATCATTGATGCATCATAGATGAATCATTGATGCATCATAGATGAATCATAGATGCATCATAGATGCATCAAAGATGGATCATTGATGCATCATAGATGCATCAAAGATGGATCATTGATGCATCATAGATGAATAATTGATGCATCATAGATGCATCAAAGATGGGTCATTGATGCATCATAGATGAATCAAAGATGGATCATTGATGCATCATAGATGAATCATAGATGCATCATAGATGCATCAAAGGATGGATCATCGATGCATCATAGATGAATCATAGATGCATCATAGATGCATCATAGATGCATCATTGATGCATCGTAGATGCATCAAAGATGGATCATTGATGCATCATAGATGCATCAAAGATGGATCATTGATGCATCATAGATGAATCAATGATGCATCTATGATGCATCTATGATGCATCTATGATTCATCTATGATGCATCGATGATCCATCCTTTGATGCATCTATGATGCATCTATGATTCATCTATGATGCATCAATGATCCATCTTTGATTCATCTATGATGCATCAATGATCCATCTTTGATGTATCTATGATGCATCAATGATCCATCTTTGATGCATCTATGATGCATCAATGATCCATCTTTGATGCATCTATGATGCATCTATGATTCATCTATGATGCATCAATGATCCATCTTTGATGCATCTATGATGCATCAATGATCCATCTTTGATGCATCTATGATGCATCTATGATTCATCTATGATGCATCAATGATTCATCTATGATGCATCAATGATCCATCCTTTGATGCATCTATGATGCATCTATGATCCATCTTTGATGCATCAATGATCCATCTTTGATGCATCTATGATGCATCTATGATTCATCTATGATGCATCAATGATCCATCTTTGATGCATCATAGATGAATCATAGATGCATCATAGATGCATCAAAGATGGGTCATTGATGCATCATAGATGAATCATAGATGCATCATAGATGCATCAAAGATGGATCATTGATGCATCATAGATACATCAAAGATGGATCATTGATGCATCATAGATGCATCAAAGATGGATCATTGATGCATCATAGATGAATCATAGATGCATCATAGATGCATCAAAGGATGGATCATCGATGCATCATAGATGAATCATAGATGCATCATAGATGCATCATAGATGCATCATAGATGGAACATAGATGCATCATAGATGGATCATTGATCCATCATAGATGAATCATAGATGCATCATAGATGGATCATTGATGCATCATAGATGAATCATAGATGCATCATAGATGCATCAAAGATGGATCATTGATGCATCATAGATGAATCATAGATGCATCATAGATGCATCAAAGGATGGATCATTAGATGCATCAAAGATGGATCATTGATGCATCATAGATGAATCATAGATGCATCATAGATGAATCATAGATGCATCATTGATGCATCATAGATGCATCAAAGATGGATCATTGATGCATCATAGATGAATCATAGATGCATCATAGATGCATCAAAGATGGATCATTGATGCATCATAGATGCATCATAGATGCATCAAAGATGGATCATTGATGCATCATAGATGAATCATAGATGCATCATAGATGCATCAAAGATGGATCATTGATGCATCTTAGATGCATCAAAGATGGGTCATTGATGCATCATAGATGCATCAAATATGGATCATTGATGCATCATAGATGAATCATAGATGCATCATAGATGCATCAAAGATGGATCATTGATGCATCATAGATGCATCAAAGATGGATCATTGATGCATCATAGATGCATTAAAGATGGATCATTGATGCATCATAGATGAATCATAGATGCATCATAGATGAATCATAGATTCCATCCTTTGATGCATCTATGATGCATCTATGATTCATCTATTATGCATCAATGATCCATCTTTGATGCATCAATGATCCATCTTTGATGCATCTATGATGCATCTATGATGCATCTTTGATTCATCTATGTTCCATCTATGATGCATCTTTGATGCATCTATGTTCCATCTATGATGCATCTATGCGCCATCTATGATGCATCTTTGATCCATATATGATGCATCTATGTTCCATTTTTGCTATGATGCATCAATGATCCTATGATGCATCTATGATGCACCTATGATGCATCTATGATGCACCTATGATGCATCTATGATGCACCTATAATGCATCTATGATGCACCTATGATGCATCTATGATGCACCTATGATCCATCTTTGATTCATTTGTGATGCATTTATGATGCATCTATGATCCATCTGTGATCCATCTATGATCCATCTATGATCCATCTATGATTCATCTATGATCCATCTGTGATCCATCTATGATGCACCTATGATGCATCTTTGATGCACCTATGATGCATCTATGATCCATCTATGATTCATCTATGATCCATCTATGATCCATCTATGATTCATCTATGATCCATCTATGATCCATCTGTGATCCATCTATGATACATCTATGATGCACCTATGATGCACATATGATGCACCTATGATGCACATATGATGCACCAATGATGCATCTATGATGCACCTATGATGCATCTATGATGCACCTATGATGCATCTATGATGCACCTATGATGCATCTATGATGCACCTATGATGCATCTATGATGCACCTATGATGAACCTATGATGCATCTATGATGCACCTATGATGCACATATGATGCACCAATGATGCATCTATGATGCACCTATGATGCATCTATGATGCACCTATGATGCATCTATGATGCACCTATGATGCATCTATGATGCACCTATGATGCATCTATGATGCACCTATGATGCACCTATGATGCATCTATGATGCACCTATGATGCATCTATGATCCATCTATGATGCACCTATGATCCATCTATGATGCACCTATGATCCATCTATGATGCACCTATGATCCATCTATGATCTATCTTTGATCCATTTGTGATGCATTTATGATGCATCTATGATCCATCTGTGATACATCTATGATACATCTATGATGCACCTATGATCCATCTATGATGCACCTATGATCCATCTATGATCTATCTTTGATCCATTTGTGATGCATTTATGATGCATCTATGATCCATCTGTGATACATCTATGATACATCTATGATTCATCTATGATCCTTCTATGATCCATCTGTGATCCATCTATGATACATCTATGATCTATCTTTGATTCATCTATGATGCACCTATGATGCACATATGATGCACCTATGATGCACATATGATGCACCTATGATGCATCTATGATGCACCTATGATGCATCTATGATGCACCTATGATGCATCTATCATGCACCTATGATGCATCTATGATGCACCTATGATGCACCTATGATGCATCTATGATGCACCTATGATCCATCTATGATCTATCTTTGATCCATTTGTGATGCATTTATGATGCATCTATGATCTATCTGTGATAGGATCATAGATGGATCATAGATGAATCATAGATGTATCATAGATGTATCACAGATGGATCATAGATGCATCATAAATGCATCACAAATGGATCACAGATAGATCATAGATGGATCTTAGGTGCATCGTAGATGCATCATTGGTGCATCATATGTGCATCATAGGTGCATCATAGATGCATCTTAGGTGCATCATAGGTGCATCATAGATGCATCACAGGTGCATCATAGATGCATCATAGGTGCATCATAGATGCATCATAGGTGCATCATAGATGCATCATAGGTGCATCATAGATGCATCATTGGTGCATCATATGTGCATCATAGGTGCATCATAGATGCATCATAGGTTCATCATAGGTGCATCATAGATGCATCATTGGTGCATCATATGTGCATCATAGGTGCATCATAGATGCATCTTAGGTGCATCATAGGTGCATCATAGATGCATCTATGATGCACCTATGATGCATCTATGATGCACCTATGATGCATCTATGATGCACCTATGATGCATCTATGATGCACCTATGATGCATCTATGATGCACCTGTGATGCATCTATGATGCACCTATGATGCACCTAAGATGCATCTATGATGCGACTATGATGCACATATGATGCACCAATGATGCATCTACGATGCACCTAAGATCCATCTATGATCTATCTGTGATCCATTTGTGATGCATTTATGATGCATCTATGATCCATCTGTGATACATCTATGATACATCTATGATTCATCTATGATCCATCTATGATCCTATCACAGATAGATCATAGATGCATCATAAATGCATCACAAATGGATCAAAGATAGATCATAGATGGATCATAGGTGCATCATAGATGCATCATAGGTGCATCATATGTGCATCATAGGTGCATCATATGTGCATCATAGGTGCATCATAGATGCATCATAGGTGCATCATAGGTGCATCATAGATGCATCATAGATGCATCATAGGTGCATCATAGATGCATCATAGATGCATCATAGGTGCATCATAGATGCATCATAGGTGCATCATAGATGCATCATAGGTGCATCATATGTGCATCATAGGTGCATCATATGTGCATCATAAGTGCATCATAGATGCATCATAGATGTATCATAGATGGATCACAGATGGATCATAGATGGATCATAGATGAATCATAGATGGATCATAGATGGATCATAGATGAATCATAGATGGATCATAGATGGATCATTGATGCATCATAGATGAATCATAGATGCATCATAGATGCATCAAAGATGGATCATTGATGCATCATAGATGCATCAAAGATGGATCATTGATGCATCATAGATGAATCATAGATGCATCATAGATGCATCAAAGATGGATCATTGATGCATCATAGATGCATCAAAGATGGATCATTGATGCATCATAGATGAATCATAGATGCATCATAGATGCATCAAAGATGGATCATTGATGCATCAAAGATGGATCATTGATGCATAATAGATGAATCATAGATGCATCATAGATGCATCAAAGGATGGATCATTGATGCATCATAGATGCATCAAAGATGGATCTTTGATGCATCATAGATGAATCATAGATGCATCATAGATGCATCAAAGATGGATCAAAGATGGATCATTGATGGATCATAGATGCATCAAAGATGGATCTTTGATGCATCTATGATGCATCAATGATCCATCCTTTGATGCATCTATGATGCATCTATGATTCATCTATGATGCATCAATGATCCATCTTTGATGCATCTATGATGCATCTATGATTCATCTATGATGCATCAATGATCCATCTATGATGCATCTATGATTCATCTATGATGGATCAATGATCCATCTATGATGCATCTATGTTCCATCTATGATGCATCTATGTTCCATCTTTGATGCATCTATGATGCATCAATGATCCATCCTTTGATGCATCTATGATGCATCATAGATGCATCAAAGATGGATCATTGATGCATCATAGATGAATCATAGATGCATCATAGATGCATCAAAGGATGGATCATTGATGCATCATAGATGCATCAAAGGATGGATCATTGATGCATCATAGATGCATCAAAGGATGGATCATTGATGCATCATAGATGCATCAAAGATGGATCATTGATGAATCATAGATGCATCAAAGATGGATCATTGATGCATCATAGATGAATCATAGATGCATCATAGATGGATCATTGATCCATCATAGATGAATCATAGATGCATCATAGATGGATCATTGATGCATCATAGATGAATCATAGATGCATCATAGATGCATCAAAGATGGATCATTGATGCATCATAGATGCATCAAAGATGGATCATTGATGCATCATAGATGAATCATAGATGCATCATAGATGCATCAAAGATGGATCATTGATGCATCATAGATGCATCAAAGATGGATCATTGATGCATCATAGATGCATCAAAGATGGATCATTGATGCATCATAGATGAATCATAGATGCATCAAAGATGGATCATTGATGCATCATAGATGAATCATAGATGCATCATAGATGCATCATAGATGCATCAAATTTGGATCATTGATGCATCATAGATGCATCAAAGATGGATCATTGATGCATCATAGATGCATTAAAGATGGATCATTGATGCATCATAGATGAATCATAGATGCATCATAGATGAATCATAGATGCATTATATATGCATCAAAGATGGATCATTGATGCATCATAGATGCATCAAAGATGGATCATTGATGCATCATAGATGAATCATAGATGCATCATAGATGCATCAAAGATGGATCATTGATGCATCATAGATGAATCATAGATGCATTATAGATGCATCAAAGATGGATCATTGATGCATCATAGATGCATCAATGATCCATCTTTGATGCATCTATGATGGAACATAGATGAATCAAAGATGCATCATAGATGCATCATAGATGCATCAAAGATGGATCATTGATGCATCAAAGATGGATCATTGATGCATAATAGATGAATCATAGATGCATCATAGATGCATCAAAGGATGGATCATTGATGCATCATAGATGCATCAAAGATGGATCTTTGATGCATCATAGATGAATCATAGATGCATCATAGATGCATCAAAGATGGATCAAAGATGGATCATTGATGGATCATAGATGCATCAAAGATGGATCTTTGATGCATCTATGATGCACCTATGATGCACCTAAGATGCATCTATGATGCGACTATGATGCACATATGATGCACCAATGATGCATCTACGATGCACCTAAGATCCATCTATGATCTATCTGTGATCCATTTGTGATGCATTTATGATGCATCTATGATCCATCTGTGATACATCTATGATACATCTATGATTCATCTATGATCCATCTATGATCCTATCACAGATAGATCATAGATGCATCATAAATGCATCACAAATGGATCAAAGATAGATCATAGATGGATCATAGGTGCATCATAGATGCATCATAGGTGCATCATATGTGCATCATAGGTGCATCATATGTGCATCATAGGTGCATCATAGATGCATCATAGGTGCATCATAGGTGCATCATAGATGCATCATAGATGCATCATAGGTGCATCATAGATGCATCATAGATGCATCATAGGTGCATCATAGATGCATCATAGGTGCATCATAGATGCATCATAGGTGCATCATATGTGCATCATAGGTGCATCATATGTGCATCATAGGTGCATCATAGATGCATCATAGATGTATCATAGATGGATCACAGATGGATCATAGATGGATCATAGATGAATCATAGATGGATCATAGATGGATCATAGATGAATCATAGATGGATCATAGATGGATCATTGATGCATCATAGATGAATCATAGATGCATCATAGATGCATCAAAGATGGATCATTGATGCATCATAGATGCATCAAAGATGGATCATTGATGCATCATAGATGAATCATAGATGCATCAAAGGATGGATCATTGATGCATCATAGATGCATCAAAGATGGATCATTGATGCATCATAGATGAATCATAGATGCATCATAGATGCATCAAAGATGGATCATTGATGCATCAAAGATGGATCATTGATGCATAATAGATGAATCATAGATGCATCATAGATGCATCAAAGGATGGATCATTGATGCATCATAGATGCATCAAAGATGGATCTTTGATGCATCATAGATGAATCATAGATGCATCATAGATGCATCAAAGATGGATCAAAGATGGATCATTGATGGATCATAGATGCATCAAAGATGGATCTTTGATGCATCTATGATGCATCAATGATCCATCCTTTGATGCATCTATGATGCATCTATGATTCATCTATGATGCATCAATGATCCATCTTTGATGCATCTATGATGCATCTATGATTCATCTATGATGCATCAATGATCCATCTATGATGCATCTATGATTCATCTATGATGGATCAATGATCCATCTATGATGCATCTATGTTCCATCTATGATGCATCTATGTTCCATCTTTGATGCATCTATGATGCATCAATGATCCATCCTTTGATGCATCTATGATGCATCATAGATGCATCAAAGATGGATCATTGATGCATCATAGATGAATCATAGATGCATCATAGATGCATCAAAGGATGGATCATTGATGCATCATAGATGCATCAAAGGATGGATCATTGATGCATCATAGATGCATCAAAGGATGGATCATTGATGCATCATAGATGCATCAAAGATGGATCATTGATGAATCATAGATGCATCAAAGATGGATCATTGATGCATCATAGATGAATCATAGATGCATCATAGATGGATCATTGATCCATCATAGATGAATCATAGATGCATCATAGATGGATCATTGATGCATCATAGATGAATCATAGATGCATCATAGATGCATCAAAGATGGATCATTGATGCATCATAGATGCATCAAAGATGGATCATTGATGCATCATAGATGAATCATAGATGCATCATAGATGCATCAAAGATGGATCATTGATGCATCATAGATGCATCAAAGATGGATCATTGATGCATCATAGATGAATCATAGATGCATCAAAGATGGATCATTGATGCATCATAGATGAATCATAGATGCATCATAGATGCATCATAGATGCATCAAAGATGGATCATTGATGCATCATAGATGCATCAAAGATGGATCATTGATGCTTCATAGATGCATTAAAGATGGATCATTGATGCATCATAGATGAATCATAGATGCATCATAGATGAATCATAGATGCATTATATATGCATCAAAGATGGATCATTGATGCATCATAGATGCATCAAAGATGGATCATTGATGCATCATAGATGAATCATAGATGCATCATAGATGCATCAAAGATGGATCATTGATGCATCATAGATGAATCATAGATGCATTATAGATGCATCAAAGATGGATCATTGATGCATCATAGATGCATCAATGATCCATCTTTGATGCATCTATGATGGAACATAGATGAATCAAAGATGCATCATAGATGCATCATAGATGCATCAAAGATGGATCATTGATGCATCAAAGATGGATCATTGATGCATAATAGATGAATCATAGATGCATCATAGATGCATCAAAGGATGGATCATTGATGCATCATAGATGCATCAAAGATGGATCTTTGATGCATCATAGATGAATCATAGATGCATCATAGATGCATCAAAGATGGATCAAAGATGGATCATTGATGGATCATAGATGCATCAAAGATGGATCTTTGATGCATCTATGATGCATCAAAGATGGATCAAAGATGGATCATTGATGGATCATAGATGCATCAAAGATGGATCTTTGATGCATCTATGATGCATCAATGATCCATCTTTGATGCATCTATGATGCATCAATGATCCATCTTTGATGCATCTATGATGCATCTATGATTCATCTATGATGCATCAATGATCCATCTATGATGCATCTATGATTCATCTATGATGGATCAATGATCCATCTATGATGCATCTATGTTCCATCTATGATGCATCTATGTTCCATCTTTGATGCATCTATGATGCATCAATGATCCATCCTTTGATGCATCTATGATGCATCATAGATGCATCAAAGATGGATCATTGATGCATCATAGATGAATCATAGATGCATCATAGATGCATCAAAGGATGGATCATTGATGCATCATAGATGCATCAAAGGATGGATCATTGATGCATCATAGATGCATCAAAGGATGGATCATTGATGCATCATAGATGCATCAAAGATGGATCATTGATGAATCATAGATGCATCAAAGATGGATCATTGATGCATCATAGATGAATCATAGATGCATCATAGATGGATCATTGATCCATCATAGATGAATCATAGATGCATCATAGATGGATCATTGATGCATCATAGATGAATCATAGATGCATCATAGATGCATCAAAGATGGATCATTGATGCATCATAGATGCATCAAAGATGGATCATTGATGCATCATAGATGAATCATAGATGCATCATAGATGCATCAAAGATGGATCATAGATGCATCAAAGATGGATCATTGATGCATCATAGATGCATTAAAGATGGATCATTGATGCATCATAGATGAATCATAGATGCATCATAGATGAATCATAGATGCATTATATATGCATCAAAGATGGATCATTGATGCATCATAGATGCATCAAAGATGGATCATTGATGCATCATAGATGAATCATAGATGCATCATAGATGCATCAAAGATGGATCATTGATGCATCATAGATGAATCATAGATGCATTATAGATGCATCAAAGATGGATCATTGATGCATCATAGATGCATCAAAGATGGATCATTGATGCATCATAGATGCATCAAAGATGGATCACAGATGCATCATAGATGCAACATAGATGCATCATAGATGGATCATAGATGCATCATAGATGCATCATAGATTCATCATATATACATCATAGATGCTTCATAGATGGAACATAGATGCGTCATAGATGGAATGCATCATAGATGGAACATAGATGCATCATAGATGGAACATAGATGCATTATAGATGGATCATTGATCCATCATAGATGAATCATAGATGCATCATAGATGGATCATTGATGCATCATAGATGCATCAAAGATGGATCATTGATGCATCATAGATGAATCATAGATGCATCATAGATGCATCAAAGGATGGATCATTGATGCATCATAGATGCATCAAAGATGGATCATTGATGCATCATAGATGAATCATAGATGCATCATAGATGCATCATAGATGCATCATAGATGCATCATAGATGCATCAAAGATGGATCATTGATGCATCATAGATGCATCAAAGATGGATCATTGATGCATCATAGATGAATCAAAGATGGATCATTGATGCATCATAGATGCATCAAAGATGGATCATTGATGCATCATAGATGAATCATAGATGCATCATAGATGCATCAAAGGATGGATCATTGATGCATCATAGATGCATCAAAGATGGATCATTGATGCATCATAGATGAATCATAGATGCATCATAGATGCATCAAAGATGGATCATTGATGCATCATAGATGCATCATAGACGAATCGCATCATAGATAGTGCATAGATGCATCAAAAATGGAACATAGATGCATCATATATGGATCAAAGATGCATCATAGATGGCGCATAGATGCATCATAGATGGAACATAGATGCATCAAAGATGCATCATAGATGGAACATAGATGAATCAAAGATGCATCATAGATGCATCAAAGATGGATCATTGATGCATCATAGATGCATCAAAGATGGATCATAGATGCATCATAGATGCATCAAAGATGGATCATTGATGCATCAATGATCCATCTTTGATGCATCTATGATTCATCAATGATCCATCTTTGATGCATCTATGATGCATCAATGATCCATCCTTTGATGCATCTATGATGCATCAATGATCCATCCTTTGATGCATCTATGATGCATCTATGATTCATCTATGATGCATCAATGATCCATCTTTGATGCATCTATGATGCATCATAGATGCATCAAAGGATGGATCATTGATGCATCATAGATGCATCAAAGATGGAACATTGATGCATCATAGATGGAACATAGATGCATCATAGATGGATCATTGATCCATCATAGATGCATCAAAGATGCATCATAGATTCATCATAGATACATCATAGATGCTTCATAGATGGAACATAGATGCGTCATAGATGGAATGCATCATAGATGGAACATAGATGCATCATAGATGGAACATAGATGCATCATAGATGGATCATTGATCCATCATAGATGAATCATAGATGCATCATAGATGGATCATTGATGCATCATAGATGAATCATAGATGCATTATAGATGCATCAAAGATGGATCATTGATGCATCATAGATGCATCAAAGATGGATCATTGATGCATCATAGATGAATCATAGATGCATCAAAGGATGGATCATTGATGCATCATAGATGCATCAAAGATGGATCATTGATGCATCATAGATGAATCATAGATGCATCATAGATGCATCAAAGATGGATCATTGATGCATCAAAGATGGATCATTGATGCATAATAGATGAATCATAGATGCATCATAGATGCATCAAAGGATGGATCATTGATGCATCATAGATGCATCAAAGATGGATCTTTGATGCATCATAGATGAATCATAGATGCATCATAGATGCATCAAAGATGGATCAAAGATGGATCATTGATGGATCATAGATGCATCAAAGATGGATCTTTGATGCATCTATGATGCATCAATGATCCATCCTTTGATGCATCTATGATGCATCTATGATTCATCTATGATGCATCAATGATCCATCTTTGATGCATCTATGATGCATCTATGATTCATCTATGATGCATCAATGATCCATCTATGATGCATCTATGATTCATCTATGATGGATCAATGATCCATCTATGATGCATCTATGTTCCATCTATGATGCATCTATGTTCCATCTTTGATGCATCTATGATGCATCAATGATCCATCCTTTGATGCATCTATGATGCATCATAGATGCATCAAAGATGGATCATTGATGCATCATAGATGAATCATAGATGCATCATAGATGCATCAAAGGATGGATCATTGATGCATCATAGATGCATCAAAGGATGGATCATTGATGCATCATAGATGCATCAAAGATGGATCATTGATGAATCATAGATGCATCAAAGATGGATCATTGATGCATCATAGATGAATCATAGATGCATCATAGATGGATCATTGATCCATCATAGATGAATCATAGATGCATCATAGATGGATCATTGATGCATCATAGATGAATCATAGATGCATCATAGATGCATCAAAGATGGATCATTGATGCATCATAGATGCATCAAAGATGGATCATTGATGCATCATAGATGAATCATAGATGCATCATAGATGCATCAAAGATGGATCATTGATGCATCATAGATGCATCAAAGATGGATCATTGATGCATCATAGATGCATCAAAGATGGATTATTGATGCATCAAAGATGGATCATTGATGCATCATAGATGAATCATAGATGCATCATAGATGCATCATAGATGCATCAAAGATGGATCATTGATGCATCATAGATGCATCAAAGATGGATCATTGATGCATCATAGATGCATTAAAGATGGATCATTGATGCATCATAGATGAATCATAGATGCATCATAGATGAATCATAGATGCATTATATATGCATCAAAGATGGATCATTGATGCATCATAGATGCATCAAAGATGGATCATTGATGCATCATAGATGAATCATAGATGCATCATAGATGCATCAAAGATGGATCATTGATGCATCATAGATGAATCATAGATGCATTATAGATGCATCAAAGATGGATCATTGATGCATCATAGATGCATCAATGATCCATCTTTGATGCATCTATGATGGAACATAGATGAATCAAAGATGCATCATAGATGCATCATAGATGCATCAAAGATGGATCATTGATGCATCAAAGATGGATCATTGATGCATAATAGATGAATCATAGATGCATCATAGATGCATCAAAGGATGGATCATTGATGCATCATAGATGCATCAAAGATGGATCTTTGATGCATCATAGATGAATCATAGATGCATCATAGATGCATCAAAGATGGATCAAAGATGGATCATTGATGGATCATAGATGCATCAAAGATGGATCTTTGATGCATCTATGATGCATCAATGATCCATCCTTTGATGCATCTATGATGCATCTATGATTCATCTATGATGCATCAATGATCCATCTTTGATGCATCTATGATGCATCAATGATCCATCTTTGATGCATCTATGATGCATCTATGATTCATCTATGATGCATCAATGATCCATCTATGATGCATCTATGATTCATCTATGATGGATCAATGATCCATCTATGATGCATCTATGTTCCATCTATGATGCATCTATGTTCCATCTTTGATGCATCTATGATGCATCAATGATCCATCCTTTGATGCATCTATGATGCATCATAGATGCATCAAAGATGGATCATTGATGCATCATAGATGAATCATAGATGCATCATAGATGCATCAAAGGATGGATCATTGATGCATCATAGATGCATCAAAGGATGGATCATTGATGCATCATAGATGCATCAAAGGATGGATCATTGATGCATCATAGATGCATCAAAGATGGATCATTGATGAATCATAGATGCATCAAAGATGGATCATTGATGCATCATAGATGAATCATAGATGCATCATAGATGGATCATTGATCCATCATAGATGAATCATAGATGCATCATAGATGGATCATTGATGCATCATAGATGAATCATAGATGCATCATAGATGCATCAAAGATGGATCATTGATGCATCATAGATGCATCAAAGATGGATCATTGATGCATCATAGATGAATCATAGATGCATCATAGATGCATCAAAGATGGATCATTGATGCATCATAGATGCATCAAAGATGGATCATTGATGCATCATAGATGCATCAAAGTTGGATCATTGATGCATCATAGATGAATCATAGATGCATCATAGATGCATCAAAGATGGATCATTGATGCATCATAGATGCATCAAAGATGGATCATTGATGCATCATAGATGAATCATAGATGCATCATAGATGCATCAAAGATGGATCATTGATGCATCATAGATGCATCAAAGATGGATCATTGATGCATCATAGATGCATTAAAGATGGATCATTGATGCATCATAGATGAATCATAGATGCATCATAGATGAATCATAGATGCATTATATATGCATCAAAGATGGATCATTGATGCATCATAGATGCATCAAAGATGGATCATTGATGCATCATAGATGAATCATAGATGCATCATAGATGCATCAAAGATGGATCATTGATGCATCATAGATGAATCATAGATGCATTATAGATGCATCAAAGATGGATCATTGATGCATCATAGATGCATCAAAGATGGATCATTGATGCATCATAGATGCATCAAAGATGGATCACAGATGCATCATAGATGCAACATAGATGCATCATAGATGGATCATAGATGCATCATAGATGCATCATAGATTCATCATATATACATCATAGATGCTTCATAGATGGAACATAGATGCGTCATAGATGGAATGCATCATAGATGGAACATAGATGCATCATAGATGGAACATAGATGCATCATAGATGGATCATTGATCCATCATAGATGAATCATAGATGCATCATAGATGGATCATTGATGCATCATAGATGCATCAAAGATGGATCATTGATGCATCATAGATGCATCAAAGATGGATCATTGATGCATCATAGATGAATCATAGATGCATCATAGATGCATCAAAGGATGGATCATTGATGCATCATAGATGCATCAAAGATGGATCATTGATGCATCATAGATGAATCATAGATGCATCATAGATGCATCATAGATGCATCATAGATGCATCAAAGATGGATCATAGGTGCATCATAGATGCATCAAAGATGGATCATTGATGCATCATAGATGAATCAAAGATGGATCATTGATGCATCATAGATGCATCAAAGATGGATCATTAATGCATCATAGATGAATCATAGATGCATCATAGATGCATCAAAGATGGATCATTGATGCATCATAGATGCATCATAGACGAATCGCATCATAGATAGTGCATAGATGCATCAAAAATGGAACATAGATGCATCATAGATGCATCATAGATGCATCAAAGATGGATCACAGATGCATCATAGATGCAACATAGATGAATCAAAGATGCATCATAGATGCATCAAAGATGCATCATAGATGCATCAAAGATTGATCATTGATGCATCATAGATGAATCATAGATGCATCATAGATGAATCATAGATGCATCAAAGATGGATCATTGATGCATCATAGATGAATCAAAGATGGATCATTGATGCATCATAGATGCATCAAAGATGGATCATTGATGCATCATAGATGAATCATAGATGCATCATAGATGCATCAAAGGATGGATCATTGATGCATCATAGATGCATCAAAGATGGATCATTGATGCATCATAGATGAATCATAGATGCATCATAGATGCATCAAAGATGGATCATTGATGCATCATAGATGCATCATAGACGAATCGCATCATAGATAGTGCATAGATGCATCAAAAATGGAACATAGATGCATCATATATGGATCAAAGATGCATCATAGATGGCGCATAGATGCATCATAGATGGAACATAGATGCATCAAAGATGCATCATAGATGGAACATAGATGAATCAAAGATGCATCATAGATGCATCAAAGATGGATCATTGATGCATCATAGATGCATCAAAGATGGATCATAGATGCATCATAGATGCATCAAAGATGGATCATTGATGCATCAATGATCCATCTTTGATGCATCTATGATTCATCAATGATCCATCTTTGATGCATCTATGATGCATCAATGATCCATCCTTTGATGCATCTATGATGCATCAATGATCCATCCTTTGATGCATCTATGATGCATCTATGATTCATCTATGATGCATCAATGATCCATCTTTGATGCATCTATGATGCATCATAGATGCATCAAAGGATGGATCATTGATGCATCATAGATGCATCAAAGATGGAACATAGATGCATCATAGATGGAACATAGATGCATCATAGATGGATCATTGATCCATCATAGATGAATCATAGATGCATCATAGATGGATCATTGATGCATCAAAGATGAATCATAGATGCATCATAGATGCATCAAAGATGGATCATTGATGCATCATAGATGCATCAAAGTTGGATCATTGATGCATCATAGATGAATCATAGATGCATCATAGATGCATCAAAGGATGGATCATTGATGCATCATAGATGCATCAAAGATCCATCTTTGATGCATCTATGATCCATCAATGATCCATCTTTGATCCATCTTTGATGCATCTATGATGCATCTATGATTCATCTATGATGCATCAAAGATCCATCTTTGATGCATCTATGATGCATCAATGATCCATCCTTTGATGCATCTATGATGCATCTATGATTCATCTATTATGCATCAATGATCCATCTTTGATGCATCAATGATCCATCTTTGATGCATCTATGATGCATCTATGATGCATCTTTGATTCATCTATGTTCCATCTATGATGCATCTTTGATGCATCTATGTTCCATCTATGATGCATCTATGCGCCATCTATGATGCATCTTTGATCCATATATGATGCATCTATGTTCCATTTTTGCTATGATGCATCAATGATCCTATGATGCATCTATGATGCACCTATGATGCATCTATGATGCACCTATGATGCATCTATGATGCACCTATAATGCATCTATGATGCACCTATGATGCATCTATGATGCACCTATGATCCATCTTTGATTCATTTGTGATGCATTTATGATGCATCTATGATCCATCTGTGATCCATCTATGATCCATCTATGATCCATCTATGATTCATCTATGATCCATCTGTGATCCATCTATGATGCACCTATGATGCATCTTTGATGCACCTATGATGCATCTATGATCCATCTATGATTCATCTATGATCCATCTATGATCCATCTATGATTCATCTATGATCCATCTATGATCCATCTGTGATCCATCTATGATACATCTATGATGCACCTATGATGCACATATGATGCACCTATGATGCACATATGATGCACCAATGATGCATCTATGATGCACCTATGATGCATCTATGATGCACCTATGATGCATCTATGATGCACCTATGATGCATCTATGATGCACCTATGATGCATCTATGATGCACCTATGATGAACCTATGATGCATCTATGATGCACCTATGATGCACATATGATGCACCAATGATGCATCTATGATGCACCTATGATGCATCTATGATGCACCTATGATGCATCTATGATGCACCTATGATGCATCTATGATGCACCTATGATGCATCTATGATGCACCTATGATGCATCTATGATGCACCTATGATGCACCTATGATGCATCTATGATGCACCTATGATGCATCTATGATCCATCTATGATGCACCTATGATCCATCTATGATGCACCTATGATCCATCTATGATGCACCTATGATCCATCTATGATCTATCTTTGATCCATTTGTGATGCATTTATGATGCATCTATGATCCATCTGTGATACATCTATGATACATCTATGATGCACCTATGATCCATCTATGATGCACCTATGATCCATCTATGATCTATCTTTGATCCATTTGTGATGCATTTATGATGCATCTATGATCCATCTGTGATACATCTATGATACATCTATGATTCATCTATGATCCTTCTATGATCCATCTGTGATCCATCTATGATACATCTATGATCTATCTTTGATTCATCTATGATGCACCTATGATGCACATATGATGCACCTATGATGCACATATGATGCACCTATGATGCATCTATGATGCACCTATGATGCATCTATGATGCACCTATGATGCATCTATCATGCACCTATGATGCATCTATGATGCACCTATGATGCACCTATGATGCATCTATGATGCACCTATGATGCACATATGATGCACCTATGATGCACATATGATGCACCTATGATGCATCTATGATGCACCTATGATCCATCTATGATCTATCTTTGATCCATTTGTGATGCATTTATGATGCATCTATGATCTATCTGTGATAGGATCATAGATGGATCATAGATGAATCATAGATGTATCATAGATGTATCACAGATGGATCATAGATGCATCATAAATGCATCACAAATGGATCACAGATAGATCATAGATGGATCTTAGGTGCATCGTAGATGCATCATTGGTGCATCATATGTGCATCATAGGTGCATCATAGATGCATCTTAGGTGCATCATAGGTGCATCATAGATGCATCACAGGTGCATCATAGATGCATCTTAGGTGCATCGTAGATGCATCATTGGTGCATCATATGTGCATCATAGGTGCATCATAGATGCATCTTAGGTGCATCATAGGTGCATCATAGATGCATCACAGGTGCATCATAGATGCACCTATGATGCATCTATGATGCACCTATGATGCATCTATGATGCACCTGTGATGCATCTATGATGCACCTATGATGCACCTAAGATGCATCTATGATGCGACTATGATGCACATATGATGCACCAATGATGCATCTACGATGCACCTAAGATCCATCTATGATCTATCTGTGATCCATTTGTGATGCATTTATGATGCATCTATGTTCCATCTGTGATACATCTATGATACATCTATGATTCATCTATGATCCATCTATGATCCTATCACAGATAGATCATAGATGCATCATAAATGCATCACAAATGGATCAAAGATAGATCATAGATGGATCATAGGTGCATCATAGATGCATCATAGGTGCATCATATGTGCATCATAGGTGCATCATATGTGCATCATAGGTGCATCATAGATGCATCATAGGTGCATCATAGGTGCATCATAGATGCATCATAGATGCATCATAGGTGCATCATAGATGCATCATAGATGCATCATAGGTGCATCATAGATGCATCATAGGTGCATCATAGATGCATCATAGGTGCATCATATGTGCATCATAGGTGCATCATATGTGCATCATAGGTGCATCATAGATGCATCATAGATGTATCATAGATGGATCACAGATGGATCATAGATGGATCATAGATGAATCATAGATGGATCATAGATGGATCATAGATGAATCATAGATGGATCATAGATGAATCATAGATGAATCAAAGATAGATCATAGATGTATCATAGATGGATCACAGATGGATCATAGAAGGATCATAGATGAATCATAGATGTATCATAGATGTATCACAGATGGATCATAGATGCATCATAAATGCATCACAAATGGATCAAAGATAGATCATAGATGGATCATAGGTGCATCATAGATGGATCATAGGTGCATCATAGATGGATCATAGGTGCATCATAGATGGATCATAGATGCATCATAGGTGCATCATAGATGCATCATAGGTGCATCATAGGTGCATCATAGATGCATCATAGGTGCATCATAGATGCATCATAGGTGCATCATAGATGCATCATAGGTGCATCATAGATGCATCATTGGTGCATCATATGTGCATCATAGGTGCATCATAGATGCATCATAGGTTCATCATAGGTGCATCATAGATGCATCATAGGTTCATCATAGATGCATCAAAGGATGGATCATTGATGCATCATAGATGCATCAAAGGATGGATCATTGATGCATCATAGATGCATCAAAGGATGGATCATTGATGCATCATAGATGCATCAAAGATGGATCATTGATGAATCATAGATGCATCAAAGATGGATCATTGATGCATCATAGATGAATCATAGATGCATCATAGATGGATCATTGATCCATCATAGATGAATCATAGATGCATCATAGATGGATCATTGATGCATCATAGATGCATCATAGATGCATCAAAGATGGATCATTGATGCATCATAGATGCATCAAAGATGGATCATTGATGCATCATAGATGAATCATAGATGCATCAAAGATGGATCATTGATGCATCATAGATGAATCATAGATGCATCATAGATGCATCATAGATGCATCAAAGATGGATCATTGATGCATCATAGATGCATCAAAGATGGATCATTGATGCATCATAGATGCATTAAAGATGGATCATTGATGCATCATAGATGAATCATAGATGCATCATAGATGAATCATAGATGCATTATATATGCATCAAAGATGGATCATTGATGCATCATAGATGCATCAAAGATGGATCATTGATGCATCATAGATGAATCATAGATGCATCATAGATGCATCAAAGATGGATCATTGATGCATCATAGATGAATCATAGATGCATTATAGATGCATCAAAGATGGATCATTGATGCATCATAGATGCATCAATGATCCATCTTTGATGCATCTATGATGGAACATAGATGAATCAAAGATGCATCATAGATGCATCATAGATGCATCAAAGATGGATCATTGATGCATCAAAGATGGATCATTGATGCATAATAGATGAATCATAGATGCATCATAGATGCATCAAAGGATGGATCATTGATGCATCATAGATGCATCAAAGATGGATCTTTGATGCATCATAGATGAATCATAGATGCATCATAGATGCATCAAAGATGGATCAAAGATGGATCATTGATGGATCATAGATGCATCAAAGATGGATCTTTGATGCATCTATGATGCATCAATGATCCATCCTTTGATGCATCTATGATGCATCTATGATTCATCTATGATGCATCAATGATCCATCTTTGATGCATCTATGATGCATCAATGATCCATCTTTGATGCATCTATGATGCATCTATGATTCATCTATGATGCATCAATGATCCATCTATGATGCATCTATGATTCATCTATGATGGATCAATGATCCATCTATGATGCATCTATGTTCCATCTATGATGCATCTATGTTCCATCTTTGATGCATCTATGATGCATCAATGATCCATCCTTTGATGCATCTATGATGCATCATAGATGCATCAAAGATGGATCATTGATGCATCATAGATGAATCATAGATGCATCATAGATGCATCAAAGGATGGATCATTGATGCATCATAGATGCATCAAAGGATGGATCATTGATGCATCATAGATGCATCAAAGGATGGATCATTGATGCATCATAGATGCATCAAAGGATGGATCATTGATGCATCGTAGATGCATCAAAGATGGATCATTGATGAATCATAGATGCATCAAAGATGGATCATTGATGCATCATAGATGAATCATAGATGCATCATAGATGGATCATTGATCCATCATAGATGAATCATAGATGCATCATAGATGGATCATTGATGCATCATAGATGAATCATAGATGCATCATAGATGCATCAAAGATGGATCATTGATGCATCATAGATGCATCAAAGATGGATCATTGATGCATCATAGATGAATCATAGATGCATCATAGATGCATCAAAGATGGATCATTGATGCATCATAGATGCATCAAAGATGGATCATTGATGCATCATAGATGCATCAAAGTTGGATCATTGATGCATCATAGATGAATCATAGATGAATCATAGATGCATCATAGATGCATCAAAGATGGATCATTGATGCATCATAGATGCATCAAAGATGGATCATTGATGCATCATAGATGAATCATAGATGCATCATAGATGCATCAAAGATGGATCATTGATGCATCATAGATGCATCAAAGATGGATCATTGATGCATCATAGATGCATTAAAGATGGATCATTGATGCATCATAGATGAATCATAGATGCATCATAGATGAATCATAGATGCATTATATATGCATCAAAGATGGATCATTGATGCATCATAGATGCATCAAAGATGGATCATTGATGCATCATAGATGAATCATAGATGCATCATAGATGCATCAAAGATGGATCATTGATGCATCATAGATGAATCATAGATGCATTATAGATGCATCAAAGATGGATCATTGATGCATCATAGATGCATCAAAGATGGATCATTGATGCATCATAGATGCATCAAAGATGGATCACAGATGCATCATAGATGCAACATAGATGCATCATAGATGGATCATAGATGCATCATAGATGCATCATAGATTCATCATATATACATCATAGATGCTTCATAGATGGAACATAGATGCGTCATAGATGGAATGCATCATAGATGGAACATAGATGCATCATAGATGGAACATAGATGCATCATAGATGGAACATAGATGCATCATAGATGGATCATTGATCCATCATAGATGAATCATAGATGCATCATAGATGGATCATTGATGCATCATAGATGCATCAAAGATGGATCATTGATGCATCATAGATGCATCAAAGATGGATCATTGATGCATCATAGATGAATCATAGATGCATCATAGATGCATCAAAGGATGGATTATTGATGCATTATAGATGCATCAAAGATGGATCATTGATGCATCATAGATGAATCATAGATGCATCATAGATGCATCATAGATGCATCATAGATGCATCAAAGATGGATCATTGATGCATCATAGATGCATCAAAGATGGATCATTGATGCATCATAGATGAATCAAAGATGGATCATTGATGCATCATAGATGCATCAAAGATGGATCATTGATGCATCATAGATGAATCAAAGATGGATCATTGATGCATCATAGATGCATCAAAGATGGATCATTAATGCATCATAGATGAATCATAGATGCATCATAGATGCATCAAAGGATGGATCATTGATGCATCATAGATGCATCAAAGATGGATCATTGATGCATCATAGATGAATCATAGATGCATCATAGATGCATCAAAGATGGATCATTGATGCATCATAGATGCATCATAGACGAATCGCATCATAGATAGTGCATAGATGCATCAAAAATGGAACATAGATGCATCATATATGGATCAAAGATGCATCATAGATGGCGCATAGATGCATCATAGATGGAACATAGATGCAACATAGATGAATCAAAGATGCATCATAGATGCATCAAAGATGCATCATAGATGCATCAAAGATGGATCATTGATTCATCATAGATGCATCAAAGATGCATCATAGATGAATCATAGATGCATCATAGATGAATCATAGATGCATCAAAGATGGATCATTGATGCATCATAGATGCATCAAAGATGGATCATTGATGCATCATAGATGAATCAAAGATGGATCATTGATGCATCATAGATGCATCAAAGATGGATCATTGATGCATCATAGATGAATCATAGATGCATCATAGATGCATCAAAGGATGGATCATTGATGCATCATAGATGCATCAAAGATGGATCATTGATGCATCATAGATGAATCATAGATGCATCATAGATGCATCAAAGATGGATCATTGATGCATCATAGATGCATCATAGACGAATTGCATCATAGATAGTGCATAGATGCATCAAAAATGGAACATAGATGCATCATATATGGATCAAAGATGCATCATAGATGGCGCATAGATGCATCATAGATGGAACATAGATGCATCAAAGATGCATCATAGATGGAACATAGATGAATCAAAGATGCATCATAGATGCATCAAAGATGGATCATTGATGCATCATAGATGCATCAAAGATGGATCATAGATGCATCATAGATGCATCAAAGATGGATCATTGATGCATCAATGATCCATCTTTGATGCATCTATGATTCATCAATGATCCATCTTTGATGCATCTATGATGCATCAATGATCCATCCTTTGATGCATCTATGATGCATCAATGATCCATCCTTTGATGCATCTATGATGCATCTATGATTCATCTATGATGCATCAATGATCCATCTTTGATGCATCTATGATGCATCATAGATGCATCAAAGGATGGATCATTGATGCATCATAGATGCATCAAAGATGGAACATAGATGCATCATAGATGGAACATAGATGCATCATAGATGGATCATTGATCCATCATAGATGAATCATAGATGCATCATAGATGGATCATTGATGCATCAAAGATGAATCATAGATGCATCATAGATGCATCAAAGATGGATCATTGATGCATCATAGATGCATCAAAGATGGATCATTGATGCATCATAGATGAATCATAGATGCATCATAGATGCATCAAAGGTTGGATCATTGATGCATCATAGATGCATCAAAGATCCATCTTTGATGCATCTATGATCCATCAATGATCCATCTTTGATCCATCTTTGATGCATCTATGATGCATCTATGATTCATCTATGATGCATCAAAGATCCATCTTTGATGCATCTATGATGCATCAATGATCCATCCTTTGATGCATCTATGATGCATCTATGATTCATCTATTATGCATCAATGATCCATCTTTGATGCATCAATGATCCATCTTTGATGCATCTATGATGCATCTATGATGCATCTTTGATTCATCTATGTTCCATCTATGATGCATCTTTGATGCATCTATGTTCCATCTATGATGCATCTATGCGCCATCTATGATGCATCTTTGATCCATATATGATGCATCTATGTTCCATTTTTGCTATGATGCATCAATGATCCTATGATGCATCTATGATGCACCTATGATGCATCTATGATGCACCTATGATGCATCTATGATGCACCTATAATGCATCTATGATGCACCTATGATGCATCTATGATGCACCTATGATCCATCTTTGATTCATTTGTGATGCATTTATGATGCATCTATGATCCATCTGTGATCCATCTATGATCCATCTATGATCCATCTATGATTCATCTATGATCCATCTGTGATCCATCTATGATGCACCTATGATGCATCTTTGATGCACCTATGATGCATCTATGATCCATCTATGATTCATCTATGATCCATCTATGATCCATCTATGATTCATCTATGATCCATCTATGATCCATCTGTGATCCATCTATGATACATCTATGATGCACCTATGATGCACATATGATGCACCTATGATGCACATATGATGCACCAATGATGCATCTATGATGCACCTATGATGCATCTATGATGCACCTATGATGCATCTATGATGCACCTATGATGCATCTATGATGCACCTATGATGCATCTATGATGCACCTATGATGAACCTATGATGCATCTATGATGCACCTATGATGCATCTATGATGCACCTATGATGCATCTATGATCCATCTATGATGCACCTATGATCCATCTATGATGCACCTATGATCCATCTATGATGCACCTATGATCCATCTATGATCTATCTTTGATCCATTTGTGATGCATTTATGATGCATCTATGATCCATCTGTGATACATCTATGATACATCTATGATGCACCTATGATCCATCTATGATGCACCTATGATCCATCTATGATCTATCTTTGATCCATTTGTGATGCATTTATGATGCATCTATGATCCATCTGTGATACATCTATGATACATCTATGATTCATCTATGATCCTTCTATGATCAATCTGTGATCCATCTATGATACATCTATGATCTATCTTTGATTCATCTATGATGCACCTATGATGCACATATGATGCACCTATGATGCACATATGATGCACCTATGATGCATCTATGATGCACCTATGATGCATCTATGATGCACCTATGATGCATCTATCATGCACCTATGATGCATCTATGATGCACCTATGATGCACCTATGATGCATCTATGATGCACCTATGATGCACATATGATGCACCTATGATGCACATATGATGCACCTATGATGCATCTATGATGCACCTATGATCCATCTATGATCTATCTTTGATCCATTTGTGATGCATTTATGATGCATCTATGATCTATCTGTGATAGGATCATAGATGGATCATAGATGAATCATAGATGTATCATAGATGTATCACAGATGGATCATAGATGCATCATAAATGCATCACAAATGGATCACAGATAGATCATAGATGGATCTTAGGTGCATCGTAGATGCATCATTGGTGCATCATATGTGCATCATAGGTGCATCATAGATGCATCTTAGGTGCATCATAGGTGCATCATAGATGCATCACAGGTGCATCATAGATGCATCATAGGTGCATCATAGATGCATCATAGGTGCATCATAGATGCATCATAGGTGCATCATAGATGCATCATTGGTGCATCATATGTGCATCATAGGTGCATCATAGATGCATCATAGGTTCATCATAGGTGCATCATAGATGCATCATTGGTGCATCATATGTGCATCATAGGTGCATCATAGATGCATCTTAGGTGCATCATAGGTGCATCATAGATGCACCTATGATGCACCTATGATGCATCTATGATGCACCTATGATGCATCTATGATGCACCTATGATGCATCTATGATGCACCTATGATGCATCTATGATGCACCTGTGATGCATCTATGATGCACCTATGATGCACCTAAGATGCATCTATGATGCGACTATGATGCACATATGATGCACCAATGATGCATCTACGATGCACCTAAGATCCATCTATGATCTATCTGTGATCCATTTGTGATGCATTTATGATGCATCTATGATCCATCTGTGATACATCTATGATACATCTATGATTCATCTATGATCCATCTATGATCCTATCACAGATAGATCATAGATGCATCATAAATGCATCACAAATGGATCAAAGATAGATCATAGATGGATCATAGGTGCATCATAGATGCATCATAGGTGCATCATATGTGCATCATAGGTGCATCATATGTGCATCATAGGTGCATCATAGATGCATCATAGGTGCATCATAGGTGCATCATAGATGCATCATAGATGCATCATAGGTGCATCATAGATGCATCATAGATGCATCATAGGTGCATCATAGATGCATCATAGGTGCATCATAGATGCATCATAGGTGCATCATATGTGCATCATAGGTGCATCATATGTGCATCATAGGTGCATCATAGATGCATCATAGATGTATCATAGATGGATCACAGATGGATCATAGATGGATCATAGATGAATCATAGATGGATCATAGATGGATCATAGATGAATCATAGATGGATCATAGATGAATCATAGATGAATCAAAGATAGATCATAGATGTATCATAGATGGATCACAGATGGATCATAGAAGGATCATAGATGAATCATAGATGTATCATAGATGGATCATAGGTGCATCATAGATGGATCATAGGTGCATCATAGATGGATCATAGATGCATCATAGGTGCATCATAGATGCATCATAGGTGCATCATAGGTGCATCATAGATGCATCATAGGTGCATCATAGATGCATCATAGGTGCATCATAGATGCATCATAGGTGCATCATAGATGCATCATTGGTGCATCATATGTGCATCATAGGTGCATCATAGATGCATCATAGGTTCATCATAGGTGCATCATAGATGCATCATAGGTTCATCATAGGTGCATCATAGAAGCATCATAGGTGCATCATAGATGCATCATTGGTGCATCATATGTGCATCATAGGTGCATCATATGTGCATCATAGGTGCATCATAGATGTATCATAGATGGATCACAGATGGATCATAGATGGATCATAGATGAATCATAGATGGATCATAGATGGATCATAGATGAATCATAGATGGATCATAGATGAATCAAAGATAGATCATAGATGTATCATAGATGGATCACAGATGGATCATAGATGGATCATAGATGAATCATAGATGGATTATAGATGGATCATAGATGAATCATAGATGGATCATAGATGAATCATAGATGGATCATAGATGAATCATAGATGGATCATAGATGAATCATAGATGGATCATAGGTGCATCATAGATGCATCATAGGTGCATCATAGATGGATCATAGATGAATCATAGATGGATCATAGGTGCATCATAGATGCATCATAGGTGCATCATAGATGGATAATAGATGCATCATAGATTGATCACAGATGGATCATAGATGAATCATAGATGGATCATAGATGGATCATAGATGGATCACAGATGGATCATAGATGCATCATAAATGCATCACAAATGAATCAAAGATGGATCATAGGTGCATCATAGATGCATCATAGGTGCATCATAGATGCATCATAGGTGCATCATAGATGCATCATAGGTGCATCATAGATGCATCATAGATGCATCATAGGTGCATCATAGATGCATCATAGGTGCATCATAGATGCATCATAGGTGCATCATAGATGCATCATAGGTGCATCATAGATGCATCATAGGTGCATCATAGATGCATCATAGGTGCATCATAGATGCATCATAGGTGCATCATAGATGCATCATAGGTGCATCATAGATGCATCATAGGTGCATCATAGATGGATCACAGATGGATCATAGATGAATCATAGATGGATCATAGATGGATCATAGATGCATCATAGGTGCATCATAGATGGATCACAGATGGATCATAGATGAATCATAGATGGATCATAGATGCATCATAGGTGCATCATAGATGCATCATAGATGCATCATAGGTGCATCATAGATGCATCAAAGGTGCATCATAGATGCATCATAGGTGCATCATAGATGCATCATAGGTGCATCATAGATCATCCTATCACAGATGGATCATAGATGCATCATAAATGCATCACAAATGGATCAAAGATAGATCATAGATGGATCATAGGTGCATCATAGATGGATCATAGGTGCATCATAGATGGATCATAGGTGCATCATAGATGGATCATAGATGCATCATAGGTGCATCATAGATGCATCATAGGTGCATCATAGATGCATCATAGGTGCATCATAGATGCATCATAGGTGCATCATAGATGCATCATAGGTGCATCATAGGTGCATCATATGTGCATCATAGGTGCATCATATGTGCATCATAGGTGCATCATAGATGCATCATAGGTGCATCATAGGTGCATCATAAATGCATCACAAATGGATCAAAGATAGATCATAGATGGATCATAGGTGCATCATAGATGGATCATTGGTGCATCATAGATGGATCATAGATGCATCATAGATGCATCATAGGTGCATCATAGATGCATCATAGGTGCATATAGGTGCATCATAGATGGATCATTGGTGCATCATAGATGGATCATAGATGCATCATAGATGCATCATAGGTGCATCATAGATGCATCATAGGTGCATCATAGGTGCATCATAGATGCATCATAGGTGCATCATAGATGCATCATAGATGCATCATAGGTACATCATAGATGCATCATAGGTGCATCATAGATGCATTATAGGTGCATCATAGATGCATCATAGGTGCATCATAGATGCATCATTGGTGCATCATATGTGCATCATAGGTGCATCATAGATGCATCATAGGTTCATCATAGGTGCATCATAGATGCATCATAGGTGCATCATATATGCATTATAGGTGCATCATAGATGCATCATTGGTGCATCATATGTGCATCATAGGTGCATCATAGATGCATCATAGGTTCATCATAGGTGCATCATAGATGCATCATAGGTGCATCATATATGCATCATAGGTGCATCATAGATGCATCATAGGTGCATCATTGGTGCATCATATGTGCATCATAGGTGCATCATATGTGCATCATAGGTGCATCATAGATGTATCATAGATGGATCACAGATGGATCATAGATGGATCATAGATGAATCATAGATGGATCATAGATGGATCATAGATGAATCATAGATGGATCATAGATGAATCATAGATGAATCAAAGATAGATCATAGATGTATCATAGATGGATCACAGATGGATCATAGATGGATCATAGATGAATCATAGATGGATCATAGATGGATCATAGATGAATCATAGATGGATCATAGATGAATCATAGATGGATCATAGATGAATCATAGATGGATCATAGATGGATCATAGATGGATCATAGGTGCATCATAGATGCATCATAGGTGCATCATAGATGGATAATAGATGCATCATAGATGGATCACAGATGGATCATAGATGAATCATAGATGGATCATAGATGGATCATAGATGAATCATAGATGGATCATAGATGAATCAAAGATAGATCATAGATGTATCATAGATGGATCACAGATGGATCATAGATGGATCATAGATGAATCATAGATGGATCATAGATGGATCATAGATGAATCATAGATGGATCATAGATGAATCATAGATGGATCATAGATGAATCATAGATGGATCATAGATGAATCATAGATGGATCATAGGTGCATCATAGATGCATCATAGGTGCATCATAAATGCATCACAAATGAATCAAAGATGGATCATAGGTGCATCATAGATGCATCATAGGTGCATCATAGATGCATCATAGGTGCATCATAGATGCATCATAGGTGCATCATAGATGCATCATAGGTGCATCATAGATGCATCATAGGTGCATCATAGATGCATCATAGGTGCATCATAGATGCATCATAGGTGCATCATAGATGCATCATAGGTGCATCATAGATGCATCATAGGTGCATCATAGATGCATCATAGGTGCATCATAGGTGCATCATAGATGCATCATAGGTGCATCATAGATGCATCATAGGTGCATCATAGATGGATCACAGATGGATCATAGATGAATCATAGATGGATCATAGATGGATCATAGATGCATCATAGGTGCATCATAGATGCATCATAGATGCGGCATAGGTGCATCATAGATGCATCAAAAGTGCATCATAGATGCATCATAGGTGCATCATAGATGCATCAAAGGTGCATCATAGATCATCCTATCACAGATGGATCATAGATGCATCATAAATGCATCACAAATGGATCAAAGATAGATCATAGATGGATCATAGGTGCATCATAGATGGATCATAGGTGCATCATAGATGGATCATAGGTGCATCATAGATGGATCATAGATGCATCATAGGTGCATCATAGATGCATCATAGGTGCATCATAGATGCATCATAGGTGCATCATAGATGCATCATAGGTGCATCATAGATGCATCATAGGTGCATCATAGATGCATCATAGGTGCATCATAGATGCATCATAGGTGCATCATAGGTGCATCATATGTGCATCATAGGTGCATCATAGATGCATCATAGATGCATCATAGGTGCATCATAGATGCATCATAGGTGCATCATAGGTGCATCATAAATGCATCACAAATGGATCAAAGATAGATCATAGATGGATCATAGGTGCATCATAGATGGATCATTGGTGCATCATAGATGGATCATAGATGCATCATAGATGCATCATAGGTGCATCATAGATGCATCATAGGTGCATATAGGTGCATCATAGATGGATCATTGGTGCATCATAGATGGATCATAGATGCATCATAGATGCATCATAGGTGCATCATAGATGCATCATAGGTGCATCATAGGTGCATCATAGATGCATCATAGGTGCATCATAGATGCATCATAGATGCATCATAGGTGCATCATAGATGCATCATAGGTGCATCATAGATGCATTATAGGTGCATCATAGATGCATCATAGGTGCATCATAGATGCATCATTGGTGCATCATATGTGCATCATAGGTGCATCATAGATGCATCATAGGTTCATCATAGGTGCATCATAGATGCATCATAGGTGCATCATATATGCATCATAGGTGCATCATAGATGCATCATTGGTGCATCATATGTGCATCATAGGTGCATCATAGATGCATCATAGGTTCATCATAGGTGCATCATAGATGCATCATAGGTGCATCATATATGCATCATAGGTGCATCATAGATGCATCATAGGTGCATCATTGGTGCATCATATGTGCATCATAGGTGCATCATATGTGCATCATAGGTGCATCATAGATGGATCATAGATGAATCATAGATGGATCATAGATGAATCATAGATGAATCAAAGATAGATCATAGATGTATCATAGATGGATCACAGATGGATCATAGATGGATCATAGATGAATCATAGATGGATCATAGATGGATCATAGATGAATCATAGATGGATCATAGATGAATCATAGATGGATCATAGATGAATCATAGATGGATCATAGATGGATCATAGATGGATCATAGGTGCATCATAGATGCATCATAGGTGCATCATAGATGGATAATAGATGCATCATAGATGGATCACAGATGGATCATAGATGAATCATAGATGGATCATAGATGGATCATAGATGAATCATAGATGGATCATAGATGAATCAAAGATAGATCATAGATGTATCATAGATGGATCACAGATGGATCATAGATGGATCATAGATGAATCATAGATGGATCATAGATGAATCATAGATGGATCATAGATGAATCATAGATGGATCATAGATGAATCATAGATGGATCATAGATGAATCATAGATGGATCATAGGTGCATCATAGATGCATCATAGGTGCATCATAAATGCATCACAAATGAATCAAAGATGGATCATAGGTGCATCATAGATGCATCATAGGTGCATCATAGATGCATCATAGGTGCATCATAGATGCATCATAGGTGCATCATAGATGCATCATAGGTGCATCATAGATGCATCATAGGTGCATCATAGATGCATCATAGGTGCATCATAGATGCATCATAGGTGCATCATAGATGCATCATAGGTGCATCATAGATGCATCATAGGTGCATCATAGATGCATCATAGGTGCATCATAGGTGCATCATAGATGCATCATAGGTGCATCATAGATGCATCATAGGTGCATCATAGGTGCATCATAGATGGATCACAGATGGATCATAGATGAATCATAGATGGATCATAGATGGATCATAGATGCATCATAGGTGCATCATAGATGCATCATAGATGCATCATAGGTGCATCATAGATGCATCAAAGGTGCATCATAGATGCATCATAGGTGCATCATAGATGCATCATAGGTGCATCATAGATCATCCTATCACAGATGGATCATAGATGCATCATAAATGCATCACAAATGGATCAAAGATAGATCATAGATGGATCATAGGTGCATCATAGATGGATCATAGGTGCATCATAGATGGATCATAGGTGCATCATAGATGGATCATAGATGCATCATAGGTGCATCATAGATGCATCATAGGTGCATCATAGATGCATCATAGGTGCATCATAGATGCATCATAGGTGCATCATAGATGCATCATAGGTGCATCATAGATGCATCATAGGTGCATCATAGATGCATCATAGGTGCATCATAGGTGCATCATATGTGCATCATAGGTGCATCATATGTGCATCATAGGTGCATCATAGATGCATCATAGATGCATCATAGGTGCATCATAGATGCATCATAGGTGCATCATAGGTGCATCATAAATGCATCACAAATGGATCAAAGATAGATCATAGATGGATCATAGGTGCATCATAGATGGATCATTGGTGCATCATAGATGGATCATAGATGCATCATAGATGCATCATAGGTGCATCATAGATGCATCATAGGTGCATATAGGTGCATCATAGATGGATCATTGGTGCATCATAGATGGATCATAGATGCATCATAGATGCATCATAGGTGCATCATAGATGCATCATAGGTGCATCATAGGTGCATCATAGATGCATCATAGGTGCATCATAGATGCATCATAGATGCATCATAGGTGCATCATAGATGCATCATAGGTGCATCATAGATGCATTATAGGTGCATCATAGATGCATCATAGGTGCATCATAGATGCATCATTGGTGCATCATATGTGCATCATAGGTGCATCATAGATGCATCATAGGTTCATCATAGGTGCATCATAGATGCATCATAGGTGCATCATATATGCATCATAGGTGCATCATAGATGCATCATTGGTGCATCATATGTGCATCATAGGTGCATCATAGATGCATCATAGGTTCATCATAGGTGCATCATAGATGCATCATAGGTGCATCATATATGCATCATAGGTGCATCATAGATGCATCATAGGTGCATCATTGGTGCATCATATGTGCATCATAGGTGCATCATATGTGCATCATAGGTGCATCATAGATGTATCATAGATGGATCACAGATGGATCATAGATGGATCATAGATGAATCATAGATGGATCATAGATGGATCATAGATGAATCATAGATGGATCATAGATGAATCATAGATGAATCAAAGATAGATCATAGATGTATCATAGATGGATCACAGATGGATCATAGATGGATCATAGATGAATCATAGATGGATCATAGATGGATCATAGATGAATCATAGATGGATCATAGATGAATCATAGATGGATCATAGATGAATCATAGATGGATCATAGATGGATCATAGGTGCATCATAGATGCATCATAGGTGCATCATAGATGGATAATAGATGCATCATAGATGGATCACAGATGGATCATAGATGAATCATAGATGGATCATAGATGGATCATAGATGAATCATAGATGAATCATAGATGGATCATAGATGAATCAAAGATAGATCATAGATGTATCATAGATGGATCACAGATGGATCATAGATGGATCATAGATGAATCATAGATGGATCATAGATGGATCATAGATGAATCATAGATGGATCATAGATGAATCATAGATGGATCATAGATGAATCATAGATGGATCATAGATGAATCATAGATGGATCATAGGTGCATCATAGATGCATCATAGGTGCATCATAGATGGATCATAGATGAATCATAGATGGATCATAGGTGCATCATAGATGCATCATAGGTGCATCATAGATGGATAAAAGATGCATCATAGATTGATCACAGATGGATCATAGATGAATCATAGATGGATCATAGATGGATCATAGATGGATCACAGATGGATCATAGATGCATCATAAATGCATCACAAATGAATCAAAGATGGATCATAGGTGCATCATAGATGCATCATAGGTTCATCATAGATGCATCATAGGTGCATCATAGATGCATCATAGGTGCATCATAGATGCATCATAGATGCATCATAGGTGCATCATAGATGCATCATAGGTGCATCATAGATGCATCATAGGTGCATCATAGATGCATCATAGGTGCATCATAGGTGCATCATAGATGCATCATAGGTGCATCATAGATGCATCATAGGTGCATCATAAATGCATCATAGGTGCATCATAGATGCATCATAGGTGCATCATAGATGGATCACAGATGGATCATAGATGAATCATAGATGGATCATAGATGGATCATAGATGGATCACAGATGGATCATAGATGCATCATAAATGCATCACAAATGAATCAAAGATGGATCATAGGTGCATCATAGATGCATCATAGGTGCATCATAGATGCATCATAGGTGCATCATAGATGCATCATAGGTGCATCATAGATGCATCATAGGTGCATCATAGATGCATCATAGGTGCATCATAGATGCATCATAGGTGCATCATAGATGCATCATAGATGCATCATAGGTGCATCATAGATGCATCAAAGGTGCATCATAGATGCATCATAGGTGCATCATAGATGGATCACAGATGGATCATAGATGAATCATAGATGGATCATAGATGGATCATAGATGGATCACAGATGGATCATAGATGCATCATAAATGCATCACAAATGAATCAAAGATGGATCATAGGTGCATCATAGATGCATCATAGGTGCATCATAGATGCATCATAGATGCATCATAGGTGCATCATAGATGCATCATAGATGCATCATAGGTGCATCATAGATGCATCAAAGGTGCATCATAGATGCATCATAGGTGCATCATAGATGCATCATAGGTGCATCATAGATCATCCTATCACAGATGGATCATAGATGCATCATAAATGCATCACAAATGGATCAAAGATAGATCATAGATGGATCATAGGTGCATCATAGATGGATCATAGGTGCATCATAGATGGATCATAGGTGCATCATAGATGGATCATAGATGCATCATAGGTGCATCATAGATGCATCATAGGTGCATCATAGATGCATCATAGGTGCATCATAGATGCATCATAGGTGCATCATAGGTGCATCATATGTGCATCATAGGTGCATCATATGTGCATCATAGGTGCATCATAGATGCATCATAGATGCATCATAGGTGCATCATAGATGCATCATAGGTGCATCATAGGTGCATCATAAATGCATCACAAATGGATCAAAGATAGATCATAGATGGATCATAGGTGCATCATAGATGGATCATTGGTGCATCATAGATGGATCATAGATGCATCATAGATGCATCATAGGTGCATCATAGATGCATCAAAGGTGCATCATAGATGCATCATAGGTGCATCATAGATGCATCATAGGTGCATCATAGATCATCCTATCACAGATGGATCATAGATGCATCATAAATGCATCACAAATGGATCAAAGATAGATCATAGATGGATCATAAGTGCATCATAGATGGATCATAGGTGCATCATAGATGGATCATAGGTGCATCATAGATGGATCATAGATGCATCATAGGTGCATCATAGATGCATCATAGGTGCATCATAGATGCATCATAGGTGCATCATAGATGCATCATAGGTGCATCATAGATGCATCATAGGTGCATCATAGATGCATCATAGGTGCATCATATGTGCATCATAGATGCATCATAGGTGCATCATAGGTGCATCATAGATGCATCATAGATGCTTTATAGGTGCATCATAGATGCATCATAGATGCTTTATAGGTGCATCATAGATGCATCATAGGTGCATCATAGATGCATTATAGGTGCATCATAGATGCATCATAGGTGCATCATAGATGCATCATTGGTGCATCATATGTGCATCATAGGTGCATCATAGATGCATCATAGGTTCATCATAGGTGCATCATAGATGCATCATAGGTGCATCATATATGCATCATAGGTGCATCATAGATGCATCATAGGTGCATCATAGATGCATCATTGGTGCATCTTATGTGCATCATAGGTGCATCATATGTGCATCATAGGTGCATCATAGATGTATCATAGATGGATCACAGATGAATCATAGATGGATCATAGATGAATCATAGATGGATCATAGATGAATCATAGATCGATCATAGGTGCATCATAGATGCATCATAGGTGCATCATATGTGCATCATAGGTGCATCATATGTGCATCATAGGTGCATCATAGATGTATCATAGATGGATCACAGATGGATCATAGATGGATCACAGATGGATCATAGATGCATCATAAATGCATCACAAATGAATCAAAGATGGATCATAGGTGCATCATAGATGCATCATAGGTGCATCATAGATGCATCATAGGTGCATCATAGATGCATTATAGGTGCATCATAGATGCATCATAGGTGCATCATATGTGCATCATAGGTGCATCATATGTGCATCATAGGTGCATCATAGATGTATCATAGATGGATCACAGATGGATCATAGATGGATCATAGATGAATCATAGATGGATCATAGATGAATCATAGATGGATCATAGGTGCACCTATGATGCATCTATGATGCATCTATGATGCATCTATGATGCATCTATGATGCACCTATGATGCATCTATGATGCACCTATGATGCATCTATGATGCACCTATGATGCATCTATGATGCACCTATGATGCATCTATGATGCACCTATGATCCATCTTTGATTCATTTGTGATGCATTTATGATGCATCTATGATCCATCTGTGATCCATCTATGATCCATAGATGCATCATAGGTGCATCATAGATGCATCAAAGGTGCATCATAGATGCATCATAGGTGCATCATAGATGCATCATAGGTGCATCATAGATCATCCTATCACAGATGGATCATAGATGCATCATAAATGCATCACAAATGGATCAAAGATAGATCATAGATGGATCATAGGTGCATCATAGATGGATCATAGGTGCATCATAGATGGATCATAGGTGCATCATAGATGGATCATAGATGCATCATAGGTGCATCATAGATGCATCATAGGTGCATCATAGATGCATCATAGGTTCATCATAGATGCATCATAGGTGCATCATAGATGCATCATAGGTGCATCATAGATGCATCATAGGTGCATCATAGGTGCATCATATGTGCATCATAGGTGCATCATATGTGCATCATAGGTGCATCATAGATGCATCATAGATGCATCATAGGTGCATCATAGATGCATCATAGGTGCATCATAGGTGCATCATAAATGCATCACAAATGGATCAAAGATAGATCATAGATGGATCATAGGTGCATCATAGATGGATCATTGGTGCATCATAGATGGATCATAGATGCATCATAGATGCATCATAGGTGCATCATAGATGCATCATAGGTGCATATAGGTGCATCATAGATGGATCATTGGTGCATCATAGATGGATCATAGATGCATCATAGATGCATCATAGGTGCATCATAGATGCATCATAGGTGCATCATAGGTGCATCATAGATGCATCATAGGTGCATCATAGATGCATCATAGATGCATCATAGGTGCATCATAGATGCATCATAGATGCATCATAGGTGCATCATAGATGCATCATAGGTGCATCATAGATGCATTATAGGTGCATCATAGATGCATCATAGGTTTATCATAGGTGCATCATAGATGCATCATAGGTGCATCATATATGCATCATAGGTGCATCATAGATGCATCATTGGTGCATCATATGTGCATCATAGGTGCATCATAGATGCATCATAGGTTCATCATAGGTGCATCATAGATGCATCATAGGTGCATCATATATGCATCATAGGTGCATCATAGATGCATCATAGGTGCATCATTGGTGCATCATATGTGCATCATAGGTGCATCATATGTGCATCATAGGTGCATCATAGATGTATCATAGATGGATCACAGATGGATCATAGATGGATCATAGATGAATCATAGATGGATCATAGATGGATCATAGATGAATCATAGATGGATCATAGATGAATCATAGATGAATCAAAGATAGATCATAGATGTATCATAGATGGATCACAGATGGATCATAGATGGATCATAGATGAATCATAGATGGATCATAGATGGATCATAGATGAATCATAGATGGATCATAGATGAATCATAGATGGATCATAGATGAATCATAGATGGATCATAGATGGATCATAGATGGATCATAGGTGCATCATAGATGCATCATAGGTGCATCATAGATGGATAATAGATGCATCATAGATGGATCACAGATGGATCATAGATGAATCATAGATGGATCATAGATGGATCATAGATGAATCATAGATGGATCATAGATGAATCAAAGATAGATCATAGATGTATCATAGATGGATCACAGATGGATCATAGATGGATCATAGATGAATCATAGATGGATCATAGATGGATCATAGATGAATCATAGATGGATCATAGATGAATCATAGATGGATCATAGATGAATCATAGATGGATCATAGATGAATCATAGATGGATCATAGGTGCATCATAGATGCATCATAGATGCATCATAGGTGCATCATAGATGCATCATAGGTGCATCATAGATGCATCATAGGTGCATCATATGTGCATCATAGGTGCATCATATGTGCATCATAGGTGCATCATAGATGCATCATAGATGTATCATAGATGGATCACAGATGGATCATAGATGGATCATAGATGAATCATAGATGGATCATAGATGGATCATAGATGAATCATAGATGGATCATAGATGAATCATAGATGAATCAAAGATAGATCATAGATGTATCATAGATGGATCACAGATGGATCATAGAAGGATCATAGATGAATCATAGATGTATCATAGATGTATCACAGATGGATCATAGATGCATCATAAATGCATCACAAATGGATCAAAGATAGATCAAAGATGGATCATAGGTGCATCATAGATGGATCATAGGTGCATCATAGATGGATCATAGGTGCATCATAGATGGATCATAGATGCATCATAGGTGCATCATAGATGCATCATAGGTGCATCATAGATGCATCATAGGTGCATCATAGGTGCATCATAGATGCATCATTGGTGCATCATATGTGCATCATAGGTGCATCATAGATGCATCATAGGTTCATCATAGGTGCATCATAGATGCATCATAGGTTCATCATAGGTGCATCATAGATGCATCATAGGTGCATCATAGATGCATCATAGGTGCATCATAGATGCATCATAGGTGCATCATAGATGCATCATAGGTGCATCATAGATGCATCATTGGTGCATCATATGTGCATCATAGGTGCATCATATGTGCATCATAGGTGCATCATAGATGTATCATAGATGGATCACAGATGGATCATAGATGGATCATAGATGAATCATAGATGGATCATAGATGGATCATAGATGAATCATAGATGGATCATAGATGAATCAAAGATAGATCATAGATGTATCATAGATGGATCACAGATGGATCATAGATGGATCATAGATGAATCATAGATGGATCATAGATGGATCATAGATGAATCATAGATGGATCATAGATGAATCATAGATGGATCATAGATGAATCATAGATGGATCATAGATGAATCATAGATGGATCATAGGTGCATCATAGATGCATCATAGGTGCATCATAGATGGATCATAGATGAATCATAGATGGATCATAGGTGCATCATAGATGCATCATAGGTGCATCATAGATGGATAATAGATGCATCATAGATTGATCACAGATGGATCATAGATGAATCATAGATGGATCATAGATGGATCATAGATGGATCACAGATGGATCATAGATGCATCATAAATGCATCACAAATGAATCAAAGATGGATCATAGGTGCATCATAGATGCATCATAGGTGCATCATAGATGCATCATAGGTGCATCATAGATGCATCATAGGTGCATCATAGATGCATCATAGGTGCATCATAGATGCATCATAGGTGCATCATAGATGCATCATAGATGCATCATAGGTGCATCATAGATGCATCATAGATGCATCATAGGTGCATCATAGATGCATCATAGGTGCATCATAGATGCATCATAGGTGCATCATAGATGCATCATAGGTGCATCATAGATGCATCATAGGTGCATCATAGATGCATCATAGGTGCATCATAGATGCATCATAGGTGCATCATAGATGCATCATAGGTGCATCATAGATGCATCATAGGTGCATCATAGATGGATCACAGATGGATCATAGATGAATCATAGATGGATCATAGATGGATCATAGATGGATCACAGATGGATCATAGATGCATCATAAATGCATCACAAATGAATCAAAGATGGATCATAGGTGCATCATAGATGCATCATAGGTGCATCATAGATGCATCATAGGTGCATCATAGATGCATCATAGGTGCATCATAGATGCATCATAGGTGCATCATAGATGCATCATAGGTGCATCATAGATGCATCATAGGTGCATCATAGATGCATCATAGGTGCATCATAGATGCATCATAGGTGCATCATAGATGCATCATAGATGCATCATAGGTGCATCATAGATGCATCAAAGGTGCATCATAGATGCATCATAGGTGCATCATAGATGGATCACAGATGGATCATAGATGAATCATAGATGGATCATAGATGGATCATAGATGGATCACAGATGGATCATAGATGAATCATAAATGCATCACAAATGAATCAAAGATGGATCATAGGTGCATCATAGATGCATCATAGGTGCATCATAGATGCATCATAGATGCATCATAGGTGCATCATAGATGCATCATAGATGCATCATAGGTGCATCATAGATGCATCATAGGTGCATCATAGATGCATCAAAGGTGCATCATAGATGCATCATATGTGCATCATAGGTGCATCATATGTGCATCATAGGTGCATCATATGTGCATCATAGGTGCATCATAGATGCATCATAGATGCATCATAGATGCACCTATAATGCATCTATGATGCACCTATAATGCATCTATGATGCACCTATGATGCATCTATGATGCATCTATGATGCACCTATGATGCACCTATGATGCATCTATGATCCATCTATGATGCACCTATGATCCATCTATGATGCACCTATGATCCATCTATGATCTATCTTTGATCCATTTGTGATGCATTTATGATGCACCTATGATGCACCTATGATGCATCTATGATGCACCTATGATGCATCTATGATGCATCTATGATGCATCTATGATGCATCTATGATGCACCTATGATGCACATATGATGCACCTATGATGCACCTATGATGCATCTATGATGCACCTATGATGTATCTATGATGCACCTATGATGCATCTATGATGCACCTATGATGCATCTATGATCCATCTATGATGCACCTATGATCCATCTATGATGCACCTATGATCCATCTATGATGCACCTATGATCCATCTATGATCTATCTTTGATCCATTTGTGATGCATTTATGACGCATCTATGATCCATCTGTGATAGGATGATGTATGATGCACCTATGATGCATCTATGATGCACCTATGATGCATCTATGATGCACCTTTGATGCATCTATGATGCACCTATGATGCATCTATGATGCATCTATGATGCACCTATGATGCATCTATGATGCACCTATGATGCATCTATGATGCACCTATGATGCATCTATGATGCACCTATGATGCATCTATGATGCACCTATGATGCATCTATGATGCACCTATGATCCATCTTTGATTCATTTGTGATGCATTTATGATGCATCTATGATCCATCTGTGATCCATCTATGATCCATCTATGATCCATCTATGATTCATCTATGATCCATCTGTGATCCATCTATGATGCATCTATTATCCATCTATGATGCACCTATGATGCATCTATGATGCACCTATGATCCATCTATGATTCATCTATGATCCATCTATGATTCATCTATGATCCATCTATGATTCATCTATGATCCATCTATGATTCATCTATGATCCATCTATGATCCATCTATGATCCATCTATGATCCATCTATGATTCATCTATGATCCATCTATGATCCATCTGTGATCCATCTATGATACATCTATGATCTATCTTTGATTCATCTATGATTCATCTATGATCCATCTATGATTCATCTATGATCCATCTATGATCCATCTATGATTCATCTATGATCCATCTATGATCCATCTGTGATCCATCTATGATACATCTATGATGCACCTATGATGCACATATGATGCACCTATGATGCACATATGATGCACCAATGATGCATCTATGATGCACCTATGATGCATCTATGATGCACCTATGATGCATCTATGATGCACCTATGATGCATCTATGATGCACCTATGATGCATCTATGATGCACCTATGATGAACCTATGATGCATCTATGATGCACCTATGATGAACCTATGATGCATCTGTGATGCACCTATGATGCACATATGATGCACCAATGATGCATCTATGATGCACCTATGATGCATCTATGATGCACCTATGATGCATCTATGATGCACCTATGATGCATCTATGATGCACCTATGATGCATCTATGATGCACCTATGATCCATCTTTGATTCATTTGTAATGCATTTATGATGCATCTATGATCCATCTGTGATCCATCTATGATCCATCTAAGATCCATCTATGATTCATTTATGATCCATCTGTGATCCATCTATGATGCACCTATGATGCATCTATGATGCTCCTATGATGCATCTATGATGCACCTATGATGCATCTATGATGCACCTATGATGCATCTATGATGCACCTATGATGCATCTATGATGCACCTATGATGCATCTATGATGCACCTATGATGCATCTATGATGCACCTATGATGCATATATGATGCACCTATGATGCATCTATGATGCACCTATGATGCATCTATGATGCATCTATGATGCACCTATGATGCATCTATGATGCACCTATGATGCATCTATGATGCACCTATGATGCATCTATGATGCACCTATGATGCATCTATGATGCACCTATGATCCATCTTTGATTCATTTGTGATGCATTTATGATGCATCTATGATCCATCTGTGATCCATCTTTGATCTATCTATGATCCATCTATGATTCATCTACGATCCATCTGTGATCAATCTATGATGCATCTATTATCCATCTATGATGCATCATAGGTGCATCATAGGTGCATCATAGGTGCATCATAGGTGCATCATAGGTGCATCATAGGTGCATCATAGGTGCATCATAGATGCATCATAGGTGCATCATAGATGCATCATAGGTGCATCATAGATGCATCATAGGTGCATCATAGATGCATCATAGGTGCATCATAGATGCATCATAGGTGCATCATAGATGCATCATAGGTGCATCATAGATGCATCATAGGTGCATCATAGATGGATCACAGATGGATCATAGATGAATCATAGATGGATCATAGATGGATCATAGATGGATCACAGATGGATCATAGATGCATCATAAATGCATCACAAATGAATCAAAGATGGATCATAGGTGCATCATAGATGCATCATAGGTGCATCATAGATGCATTATAGGTGCATCATAGATGCATCATAGGTGCATCATAGATGCATCATAGGTGCATCATAGATGCATCATAGGTGCATCATAGATGCATCATAGGTGCATCATAGATGCATCATAGGTGCATCATAGATGCATCATAGGTGCATCATAGATGCATCATAGATGCATCATAGGTGCATCATAGATGCATCAAAGGTGCATCATAGATGCATCATAGGTGCATCATAGATGGATCACAGATGGATCATAGATGAATCATAGATGGATCATAGATGGATCATAGATGGATCACAGATGGATCATAGATGCACCATAAATGCATCACAAATGAATCAAAGATGGATCATAGGTGCATCATAGATGCATCATAGGTGCATCATAGATGCATCATAGGTGCATCATAGATGCATCATAGGTGCATCATAGATGCATCATAGGTGCATCATAGATGCATCATAGATGCATCATAGGTGCATCATAGATGCATCAAAGGTGCATCATAGATGCATCATAGGTGCATCATAGATGCATCATAGGTGCATCATAGATCATCCTATCACAGATGGATCATAGATGCACCTATGATGCATCTATGATGCACCTTTGATGCATCTATGATGCACCTATGATGCATCTATGATGCATCTATGATGCACCTATGATGCATCTATGATGCACCTATGATGCATCTATGATGCACCTATGATGCATCTATGATGCACCTATGATCCATCTTTGATTCATTTGTGATGCATTTATGATGCATCTATGATCCATCTGTGATCCATCTATGATGCACCTATGATGCATCTATGATGCACCTTTGATGCATCTATGATGCACCTATGATGCATCTATGATGCATCTATGATGCATCTATGATGCACCTTTGATGCATCTATGATGCACCTATGATGCATCTATGATGCACCTATGATGCATCTATGATGCACCTATGATGCATCTATGATGCACCTATGATGCATCTATGATGCACCTATGATGCATCTATGATGCACCTATAATGCATCTATGATGCACCTATGATGCATCTATGATGCACCTATGATCCATCTTTGATTCATTTGTGATGCATTTATGATGCATCTATGATCCATCTGTGATCCATCTATGATCCATCTATGATCCATCTATGATTCATCTATGATCCATCTGTGATCCATCTATGATGCACCTATGATGCATCTATGATGCACCTATGATGCATCTATGATGCACCTATGATGCATCTATGATGCACCTATGATGCATCTATGATGCACCTATGATGCATCTATGATGCACCTATGATGCACCTATGATGCATCTATGATGCACCTATGATGCATCTATGATGCATCTATGATGCATCTATGATGCATCTATGATGCACCTATGATGCATCTATGATGCACCTATGATGCATCTATGATGCACCTATGATGCATCTATAATGCACCTATGATGCATCTATGATGCACCTATGATGCATCTATGATGCACCTATGATGCATCTATGATGCACCTATGATCCATCTTTGATTCATTTGTGATGCATTTATGATGCATCTATGATCCATCTGTGATCCATCTATGATCCATCTATGATCCATCTATGATTCATCTATGATCCATCTGTGATCAATCTATGATGCATCTATTATCCATCTATGATGCACCTATGATGCATCAAAGATGCACCTATGATCCATCTATGATTCATCTATGATCCATCTATGATGCACCTATGATGCATCTATGATGCACCTATGATCCATCTATGATTCATCTATGATCCATCTATGATCCATCTATGATCCATCTATAATTCATCTATGATCCATCTATGATTCATCTATGATCCATCTATGATCCATCTATGATTCATCTATGATCCATCTATGATCCATCTGTGATCCATCTATGATACATCTATGATCTATCTTTGATTCATCTATGATCCATCTATGATTCATCTATGATCCATCTATGATCCATCTATGATTCATCTATGATCCATCTATGATCCATCTGTGATCCATCTATGATACATCTATGATGCACCTATGATGCACATATGATGCACCTATGATGCATCTATGATGCACTTATGATGCATCTATGATGCACCTATGATGCATCTATGATGCACCTATGATGCATCTATGATGCACCTATAATGCATCTATGATGCACCTATGATGCATCTATGATGCACCTATGATCCATCTTTGATTCATTTGTGATGCATTTATGATGCATCTATGATCCATCTGTGATCCATCTATGATCCATCTATGATCCATCTATGATTCATCTATGATCCATCTGTGATCCATCTATGATGCACCTATGATGCATCTATGATGCACCTATGATGCATCTATGATGCACCTATGATGCATCTATGATGCACCTATGATGCACCTATGATGCATCTATGATGCACCTATGATGCATCTATGATGCATCTATGATGCATCTATGATGCATCTATGATGCACCTATGATGCATCTATGATGCACCTATGATGCATCTATGATGCACCTATGATGCATCTATAATGCACCTATGATGCATCTATGATGCACCTATGATGCATCTATGATGCACCTATGATGCACCTATGATCCATCTTTGATTCATTTGTGATGCATTTATGATGCATCTATGATCCATCTGTGATCCATCTATGATCCATCTATGATCCATCTATGATTCATCTATGATCCATCTGTGATCAATCTATGATGCATCTATTATCCATCTATGATGCACCTATGATGCATCATAGATGCACCTATGATCCATCTATGATTCATCTATGATCCATCTATGATGCACCTATGATGCATCTATGATGCACCTATGATCCATCTATGATTCATCTATGATCCATCTATGATCCATCTATGATCCATCTATGATTCATCTATGATCCATCTATGATTCATCTATGATCCATCTATGATCCATCTATGATTCATCTATGATCCATCTATGATCCATCTGTGATCCATCTATGATACATCTATGATCTATCTTTGATTCATCTATGATCCATCTATGATTCATCTATGATCCATCTATGATCCATCTATGATTCATCTATGATCCATCTATGATCCATCTGTGATCCATCTATGATACATCTATGATGCACCTATGATGCACATATGATGCACCTATGATGCACATATGATGCACCAATGATGCATCTATGATGCACCTATGATGCATCTATGATGCACCTATGATGCATCTATGATGCACCTATGATGCATCTATGATGCACCTATGATGAACCTATGATGCATCTATGATGCACCTATGATGAACCTATGATGCATCTATGATGCACCTATGATGCACATATGATGCACCAATGATGCATCTATGATGCACCTATGATGCATCTATGATGCACCTATGATGCATCTATGATGCACCTATGATGCATCTATGATGCACCTATGATGCATCTATGATGCACCTATGATGCATCTATGATGCACCTATGATGCATCTATGATGCACCTATGATGCACCTATGATGCATCTATGATGCACCTATGATGCATCTATGATCCATCTATGATGCACCTATGATCCATCTATGATGCACCTATGATCCATCTATGTTGCACCTATGATCCATCTATGATCTATCTTTGATCCATTTGTGATGCATTTATGATGCATCTATGATCCATCTGTGATACATCTATGATACATCTATGATTCATCTATGATCCTTCTATGATCCATCTGTGATCCATCTATGATACATCTATGATCTATCTTTGATTCATCTATGATTCATCTATGATCCATCTATGATTCATCTATGATCCATCTATGATCCATCTATGATTCATCTATGATCCATCTATGATCCATCTGTGATCTATCTATGATACATCTATGATGCATCTATGATGCACCTATGATGCACATATGATGCACCTATGATGCACATATGATGCACCTATGATGCATCTATGATGCACCTATGATGCATCTATGATGCACCTATGATGCATCTATCATGCACCTATGATGCATCTATGATGCACCTATGATGCACCTATGATGCATCTATGATGCACCTATGATGCACATATGATGCACCTATGATGCACATATGATGCACCTATGATGCATCTATGATGCACCTATGATCCATCTATGATCTATCTTTGATCCATTTGTGATGCATTTATGATGCATCTATGATCTATCTGTGATAGGATCATAGATGGATCATAGATGAATCATAGATGTATCATAGATGTATCACAGATGGATCATAGATGCATCATAAATGCATCACAAATGGATCACAGATAGATCATTGATGGATCTTAGGTGCATCGTAGATGCATCATTGGTGCATCATATGTGCATCATAGGTGCATCATAGATGCATCTTAGGTGCATCATAGATGCATCATAGATGCATCACAGGTGCATCATAGATGCATCATAGGTGCATCATAGATGCATCATAGGTGCATCATAGATGCATCATAGGTGCATCATAGATGCATCATAGGTGCATCATAGATGCATCATTGGTGCATCATATGTGCATCATAGGTGCATCATAGATGCATCATAGGTTCATCATAGGTGCATCATAGATGCATCATTGGTGCATCATATGTGCATCATAGGTGCATCATAGATGCATCTATGATGCACCTATGATGCATCTATGATGCACCTATGATGCATCTATGATGCACCTGTGATGCATCTATGATGCACCTATGATGCACCTAAGATGCATCTATGATGCGACTATGATGCACATATGATGCACCAATGATGCATCTACGATGCACCTAAGATCCATCTATGATCTATCTGTGATCCATTTGTGATGCATTTATGATGCATCTATGATCCATCTGTGATACATCTATGATACATCTATGATTCATCTATGATCCATCTATGATCCTATCACAGATAGATCATAGATGCATCATAAATGCATCACAAATGGATCAAAGATAGATCATAGATGGATCATAGGTGCATCATAGATGCATCATAGGTGCATCATATGTGCATCATAGGTGCATCATATGTGCATCATAGGTGCATCATAGATGCATCATAGGTGCATCATAGGTGCATCATAGATGCATCATAGATGCATCATAGGTGCATCATAGATGCATCATAGGTGCATCATAGATGCATCATAGGTGCATCATATGTGCATCATAGGTGCATCATATGGGCATCATAGGTGCATCATAGATGCATCATAGATGTATCATAGATGGATCACAGATGGATCATAGATGGATCATAGATGAATCATAGATGGATCATAGATGGATCATAGATGAATCATAGATGGATCATAGATGAATCATAGATGAATCAAAGATAGATCATAGATGTATCATAGATGGATCACAGATGGATCATAGAAGGATCATAGATGAATCATAGATGTATCATAGATGTATCACAGATGGATCATAGATGCATCATAAATGCATCACAAATGGATCAAAGATAGATCATAGATGGATCATAGGTGCATCATAGATGGATCATAGGTGCATCATAGATGGATCATAGGTGCATCATAGATGGATCATAGATGCATCATAGGTGCATCATAGATGCATCATAGGTGCATCATAGGTGCATCATAGATGCATCATAGGTGCATCATAGATGCATCATAGGTGCATCATAGATGCATCATAGGTGCATCATAGATGCATCATTGGTGCATCATATGTGCATCATAGGTGCATCATAGATGCATCATAGGTTCATCATAGGTGCATCATAGATGCATCATAGGTTCATCATAGGTGCATCATAGATGCATCATAGGTGCATCATAGATGCATCATAGGTGCATCATAGATGCATCATAGGTGCATCATAGAAGCATCATAGGTGCATCATAGATGCATCATTGGTGCATCATATGTGCATCATAGGTGCATCATATGTGCATCATAGGTGCATCATAGATGTATCATAGATGGATCACAGATGGATCATAGATGGATCATAGATGAATCATAGATGGATCATAGATGGATCATAGATGAATCATAGATGGATCATAGATGAATCAAAGATAGATCATAGATGTATCATAGATGGATCACAGATGGATCATAGATGGATCATAGATGAATCATAGATGGATCATAGATGGATCATAGATGAATCATAGATGGATCATAGATGAATCATAGATGGATCATAGATGAATCATAGATGGATCATAGATGAATCATAGATGGATCATAGGTGCATCATAGATGCATCATAGGTGCATCATAGATGGATCATAGATGAATCATAGATGGATCATAGGTGCATCATAGATGCATCATAGGTGCATCATAGATGGATAATAGATGCATCATAGATTGATCACAGATGGATCATAGATGAATCATAGATGGATCATAGATGGATCATAGATGGATCACAGATGGATCATAGATGCATCATAAATGCATCACAAATGAATCAAAGATGGATCATAGGTGCATCATAGATGCATCATAGGTGCATCATAGATGCATCATAGGTGCATCATAGATGCATCATAGGTGCATCATAGATGCATCATAGGTGCATCATAGGTGCATCATAGATGCATCATAGGTGCATCATAGATGCATCATAGGTGCATCATAGATGCATCATAGGTGCATCATAGATGCATCATAGGTGCATCATAGATGCATCATAGGTGCATCATAGATGCATCATAGGTGCATCATAGATGCATCATAGGTGCATCATAGATGGATCACAGATGGATCATAGATGAATCATAGATGGATCATAGATGGATCATAGATGCATCATAGGTGCATCATAGATGGATCACAGATGGATCATAGATGAATCATAGATGGATCATAGATGGATCATAGATGCATCATAGGTGCATCATAGATGCATCATAGATGCATCATAGGTGCATCATAGATGCATCAAAGGTGCATCATAGATGCATCATAGGTGCATCATAGATGCATCATAGGTGCATCATAGATCATCCTATCACAGATGGATCATAGATGCATCATAAATGCATCACAAATGGATCAAAGATAGATCATAGATGGATCATAGGTGCATCATAGATGGATCATAGGTGCATCATAGATGGATCATAGGTGCATCATAGATGGATCATAGATGCATCATAGGTGCATCATAGATGCATCATAGGTGCATCATAGATGCATCATAGGTGCATCATAGATGCATCATAGGTGCATCATAGATGCATCATAGGTGCATCATAGGTGCATCATATGTGCATCATAGGTGCATCATATGTGCATCATAGGTGCATCATAGATGCATCATAGATGCATCATAGGTGCATCATAGATGCATCATAGGTGCATCATAGGTGCATCATAAATGCATCACAAATGGATCAAAGATAGATCATAGATGAATCATAGGTGCATCATAGATGGATCATTGGTGCATCATAGATGGATCATAGATGCATCACAGATGCATCATAGGTGCATCATAGATGCATCATAGGTGCATATAGGTGCATCATAGATGGATCATTGGTGCATCATAGATGGATCATAGATGCATCATAGATGCATCATAGGTGCATCATAGATGCATCATAGGTGCATCATAGGTGCATCATAGATGCATCATAGGTGCATCATAGATGCATCATAGATGCATCATAGGTGCATCATAGATGCATCATAGGTGCATCATAGATGCATTATAGGTGCATCATAGATGCATCATAGGTGCATCATAGATGCATCATTGGTGCATCATATGTGCATCATAGGTGCATCATAGATGCATCATAGGTTCATCATAGGTGCATCATAGATGCATCATAGGTGCATCATATATGCATCATAGGTGCATCATAGATGCATCATTGGTGCATCATATGTGCATCATAGGTGCATCATAGATGCATCATAGGTTCATCATAGGTGCATCATAGATGCATCATAGGTGCATCATATATGCATCATAGGTGCATCATAGATGCATCATAGGTGCATCATTGGTGCATCATATGTGCATCATAGGTGCATCATATGTGCATCATAGGTGCATCATAGATGTATCATAGATGGATCACAGATGGATCATAGATGGATCATAGATGAATCATAGATGGATCATAGATGGATCATAGATGAATCATAGATGGATCATAGATGAATCATAGATGAATCAAAGATAGATCATAGATGTATCATAGATGGATCACAGATGGATCATAGATGGATCATAGATGAATCATAGATGGATCATAGATGGATCATAGATGGATCATAGGTGCATCATAGATGCATCATAGGTGCATCATAGATGGATAATAGATGCATCATAGATGGATCACAGATGGATCATAGATGAATCATAGATGGATCATAGATGGATCATAGATGAATCATAGATGGATCATAGATGAATCAAAGATAGATCATAGATGTATCATAGATGGATCACAGATGGATCATAGATGGATCATAGATGAATCATAGATGGATCATAGATGGATCATAGATGAATCATAGATGGATCATAGATGAATCATAGATGGATCATAGATGAATCATAGATGGATCATAGATGAATCATAGATGGATCATAGGTGCATCATAGATGCATCATAGGTGCATCATAAATGCATCACAAATGAATCAAAGATGGATCATAGGTGCATCATAGATGCATCATAGGTGCATCATAGATGCATCATAGGTGCATCATAGATGCATCATAGATGCATCATAGGTGCATCATAGATGCATCATAGGTGCATCATAGATGCATCATAGGTGCATCATAGATGCATCATAGGTGCATCATAGATGCATCATAGGTGCATCATAGATGCATCATAGGTGCATCATAGATGCATCATAGGTGCATCATAGATGCATCATAGGTGCATCATAGATGCATCATAGGTGCACAATAGATGCATCATAGGTGCATCATAGATGGATCACAGATGGATCATAGATGAATCATAGATGGATCATAGATGGATCATAGATGCATCATAGGTGCATCATAGATGGATCACAGATGGATCATAGATGAATCATAGATGGATCATAGATGGATCATAGATGCATCATAGGTGCATCATAGATGCATCATAGATGCATCATAGGTGCATCATAGATGCATCAAAGGTGCATCAAAGATGCATCATAGGTGCATCATAGATGCATCATAGGTGCATCATAGATCATCCTATCACAGATGGATCATAGATGCATCATAAATGCATCACAAATGGATCAAAGATAGATCATAGATGGATCATAGGTGCATCATAGATGGATCATAGGTGCATCATAGATGGATCATAGGTGCATCATAGATGGATCATAGATGCATCATAGGTGCATCATAGATGCATCATAGGTGCATCATAGATGCATCATAGGTGCATCATAGATGCATCATAGGTGCATCATAGATGCATCATAGGTGCATCATAGGTGCATCATATGTGCATCATAGGTGCATCATATGTGCATCATAGGTGCATCATAGATGCATCAAAGATGCATCATAGGTGCATCATAGATGCATCATAGGTGCATCATAGGTGCATCATAAATGCATCACAAATGGATCAAAGATAGATCATAGATGGATCATAGGTGCATCATAGATGGATCATTGGTGCATCATAGATGGATCATAGATGCATCATAGATGCATCATAGGTGCATCATAGATGCATCATAGGTGCATATAGGTGCATCATAGATGGATCATTGGTGCATCATAGATGGATCATAGATGCATCATAGATGCATCATAGGTGCATCATAGATGCATCATAGGTGCATCATAGGTGCATCATAGATGCATCATAGGTGCACCATAGATGCATCATAGATGCATCATAGGTGCATCATAGATGCATCATAGGTGCATCATAGATGCATTATAGGTGCATCATAGATGCATCATAGGTGCATCATAGATGCATCATTGGTGCATCATATGTGCATCATAGGTGCATCATAGATGCATCATAGGTGCATCATATATGCATCATAGGTGCATCATAGATGCATCATTGGTGCATCATATGTGCATCATAGGTGCATCATAGATGCATCATAGGTTCATCATAGGTGCATCATAGATGCATCATAGGTGCATCATATATGCATCATAGGTGCATCATAGATGCATCATAGGTGCATCATTGGTGCATCATATGTGCATCATAGGTGCATCATATGTGCATCATAGGTGCATCATAGATGTATCATAGATGGATCACAGATGGATCATAGATGGATCATAGATGAATCATAGATGGATCATAGATGGATCATAGATGAATCATAGATGGATCATAGATGAATCATAGATGAATCAAAGATAGATCATAGATGTATCATAGATGGATCACAGATGGATCATAGATGGATCATAGATGAATCATAGATAGATCATAGATGGATCATAGATGAATCATAGATGGATCATAGATGAATCATAGATGGATCATAGATTAATCATAGATGGATCATAGATGGATCATAGATGGATCATAGGTGCATCATAGATGCATCATAGGTGCATCATAGATGGATAATAGATGCATCATAGATGGATCACAGATGGATCATAGATGAATCATAGATGGATCATAGATGGATCATAGATGAATCATAGATGGATCATAGATGAATCAAAGATAGATCATAGATGTATCATAGATGGATCACAGATGGATCATAGATGGATCATAGATGAATCATAGATGGATCATAGATGGATCATAGATGAATCATAGATGGATCATAGATGAATCATAGATGGATCATAGATGAATCATAGATGGATCATAGATGAATCATAGATGGATCATAGGTGCATCATAGATGCATCATAGGTGCATCATAGATGGATCATAGATGAATCATAGATGGATCATAGGTGCATCATAGATGCATCATAGGTGCATCATAGATGGATAATAGATGCATCATAGATTGATCACAGATGGATCATAGATGAATCATAGATGGATCATAGATGGATCATAGATGGATCACAGATGGATCATAGATGCATCATAAATGCATCACAAATGAATCAAAGATGGATCATAGGTGCATCATAGATGCATCATAGGTGCATCATAGATGCATCATAGATGCATCATAGATGCATCATAGGTGCATCATAGATGCATCATAGGTGCATCATAGATGCATCATAGGTGCATCATAGATGCATCATAGGTGCATCATAGATGCATCATAGGTGCATCATAGATGCATCATAGGTGCATCATAGATGCATCATAGGTGCATCATAGATGCATCATAGGTGCATCATAGATGGATCACAGATGGATCATAGATGAATCATAGATGGATCATAGATGGATCATAGATGGATCACAGATGGATCATAGATGCATCATAAATGCATCACAAATGAATCAAAGATGGATCATAGGTGCATCATAGATGCATCATAGGTGCATCATAGATGCATCATAGATGCATCATAGGTGCATCATAGATGCATCATAGATGCATCATAGGTGCATCATAGATGCATCAAAGGTGCATCATAGATGCATCATAGGTGCATCATAGATGCATCATAGGTGCATCATAGATCATCCTATCACAGATGGATCATAGATGCATCATAAATGCATCACAAATGGATCAAAGATAGATCATAGATGGATCATAGGTGCATCATAGATGGATCATAGGTGCATCATAGATGGATCATAGGTGCATCATAGATGGATCATAGATGCATCATAGGTGCATCATAGATGCATCATAGGTGCATCATAGATGCATCATAGGTGAATCATAGATGCATCATAGGTGCATCATAGATGCATCATAGGTGCATCATAGGTGCATCATATGTGCATCATAGGTGCATCATATGTGCATCATAGGTGCATCATAGATGCATCATAGATGCATCATAGGTGCATCATAGATGCATCATAGGTGCATCATAGGTGCATCATAAATGCATCACAAATGGATCAAAGATAGATCATAGATGGATCATAGGTGCATCATAGATGGATCATTGGTGCATCATAGATGGATCATAGATGCATCATAGATGCATCATAGGTGCATCATAGATGCATCAAAGGTGCATCATAGATGCATCATAGGTGCATCATAGATGCATCATAGGTGCATCATAGGTGCATCATAGATGCATCATAGATGCATCATAGGTGCATCATAGATGCATCATAGGTGCATCATAGATGCATTATAGGTGCATCATAGATGCATCATAGGTGCATCATAGATGCATCATTGGTGCATCATATGTGCATCATAGGTGCATCATAGATGCATCATAGGTTCATCATAGGTGCATCATAGATGCATCATAGGTGCATCATATATGCATCATAGGTGCATCATAGATGCATCATTGGTGCATCATATGTGCATCATAGATGCATCATAGGTGCATCATTGGTGCATCATATGTGCATCATAGGTGCATCATATGTGCATCATAGGTGCATCATAGATGTATCATAGATGGATCACAGATGGATCATAGATGGATCATAGATGAATCATAGATGGATCATAGATGGATCATAGATGAATCATAGATGGATCATAGATGAATCATAGATGAATCAAAGATAGATCATAGATGTATCATAGATGGATCACAGATGGATCATAGATGGATCATAGATGAATCATAGATGGATCATAGATGGATCATTGATGAATCATAGATGGATCATAGATGAATCATAGATGGATCATAGATGAATCATAGATGGATCATAGATGGATCATAGATGGATCATAGGTGCATCATAGATGCATCATAGGTGCATCATAGATGGATAATAGATGCATCATAGATGGATCACAGATGGATCATAGATGAATCATAGATGGATCATAGATGGATCATAGATGAATCATAGATGGATCATAGATGAATCAAAGATAGATCATAGATGTATCATAGATGGATCACAGATGGATCATAGATGGATCATAGATGAATCATAGATGGATCATAGATGGATCATAGATGAATCATAGATGGATCATAGATGAATCATAGATGGATCATAGATGAATCATAGATGGATCATAGATGAATCATAGATGGATCATAGGTGCATCATAGATGCATCATAGGTGCATCATAGATGGATCATAGATGAATCATAGATGGATCATAGGTGCATCATAGATGCATCATAGGTGCATCATAGATGGATAATAGATGCATCATAGATTGATCACAGATGGATCATAGATGAATCATAGATGGATCATAGATGGATCATAGATGGATCACAGATGGATCATAGATGCATCATAAATGCATCACAAATGAATCAAAGATGGATCATAGGTGCATCATAGATGCATCATAGGTGCATCATAGATGCATCATAGGTGCATCATAGATGCATCATAGGTGCATCATAGATGCATCATAGATGCATCATAGGTGCATCATAGATGCATCATAGGTGCATCATAGATGCATCATAGGTGCATCATAGATGCATCATAGGTGCATCATAGATGCATCATAGGTGCATCATAGATGCATCATAGTTGCATCATAGATGCATCATAGGTGCATCATAGATGCATCATAGGTGCATCATAGATGGATCACAGATGGATCATAGATGAATCATAGATGGATCATAGATGGATCATAGATGGATCACAGATGGATCATAGATGCATCATAAATGCATCACAAATGAATCAAAGATGGATCATAGGTGCATCATAGATGCATCATAGGTGCATCATAGATGCATCATAGGTGCATCATAGATGCATCATAGGTGCATCATAGATGCATCATAGGTGCATCATAGATGCATCATAGGTGCATCATAGATGCATCATAGGTGCATCATAGATGCATCATAGGTGCATCATAGATGCATCATAGGTGCATCATAGATGCATCATAGATGCATCATAGGTGCATCATAGATGCATCATAGATGCATCATAGGTGCATCATAGATGCATCAAAGGTGCATCATAGATGCATCATAGGTGCATCATAGATGCATCATAGGTGCATCATAGATCATCCTATCACAGATGGATCATAGATGCATCATAGGTGCATCATAGATCATCCTATCACAGATGGATCATAGATGCATCATAAATGCATCACAAATGGATCAAAGATAGATCATAGATGGATCATAGGTGCATCATAGATGGATCATAGGTGCATCATAGATGGATCATAGATGCATCATAGGTGCATCATAGATGCATCATAGGTGCATCATAGATGCATCATAGGTGCATCATAGATGCATCATAGGTGCATCATAGATGCATCATAGGTGCATCATAGGTGCATCATATGTGCATCATAGGTGCATCATATGTGCATCATAGGTGCATCATAGATGCATCATAGATGCATCATAGGTGCATCATAGATGCATCATAGGTGCATCATAGGTGCATCATAAATGCATCACAAATGGATCAAAGATAGATCATAGATGGATCATAGGTGCATCATAGATGGATCATTGGTGCATCATAGATGGATCATAGATGCATCATAGATGCATCATAGGTGCATCATAGATGCATCAAAGGTGCATCATAGATGCATCATAGGTGCATCATAGATGCATCATAGGTGCATCATAGATCATCCTATCACAGATGGATCATAGATGCATCATAAATGCATCACAAATGGATCAAAGATAGATCATAGATGGATCATAGGTGCATCATAGATGGATCATAGGTGCATCATAGATGGATCATAGGTGCATCATAGATGGATCATAGATGCATCATAGGTGCATCATAGATGCATCATAGGTGCATCATAGATGCATCATAGGTGCATCATAGATGCATCATAGGTGCATCATATGTGCATCATAGATGCATCATAGGTGCATCATAGGTGCATCATAGATGCATCATAGATGCTTTATAGGTGCATCATAGATGCATCATAGGTGCATCATAGATGCATTATAGGTGCATCATAGATGCATCATAGGTGCATCATAGATGCATCATTGGTGCATCATATGTGCATCATAGGTGCATCATAGATGCATCATAGGTTCATCATAGGTGCATCATAGATGCATCATAGGTGCATCATATATGCATCTTAGTTGCATCATAGATGCATCATAGGTGCATCATAGATGCATCATTGGTGCATCTTATGTGCATCATAGGTGCATCATATGTGCATCATAGGTGCATCATAGATGTATCATAGATGGATCACAGATGAATCATAGATGGATCATAGATGAATCATAGATGGATCATAGATGAATCATAGATGGATCATAGGTGCATCATAGATGCATCATAGGTGCATCATATGTGCATCATAGGTGCATCATATGTGCATCATAGGTGCATCATAGATGTATCATAGATGGATCACAGATGGATCATAGATGGATCACAGATGGATCATAGATGCATCATAAATGCATCACAAATGAATCAAAGATGGATCATAGGTGCATCATAGATGCATCATAGGTGCATCATAGATGCATCATAGGTGCATCATAGATGCATTATAGGTGCATCATAGATGCATCATAGGTGCATCATATGTGCATCATAGGTGCATCATATGTGCATCATAGGTGCATCATAGATGTATCATAGATGGATCACAGATGGATCATAGATGGATCATAGATGAATCATAGATGGATCATAGATGAATCATAGATGGATCATAGGTGCACCTATGATGCATCTATGATGCATCTATGATGCATCTATGATGCACCTATGATGCATCTATGATGCACCTATGATGCATCTATGATGCACCTATGATGCATCTATGATGCACCTATGATGCATCTATGATGCACCTATGATCCATCTTTGATTCATTTGTGATGCATTTATGATGCATCTATGATCCATCTGTGATCCATTTATGATCCATAGATGCATCATAGGTGCATCATAGATGCATCAAAGGTGCATCATAGATGCATCATAGGTGCATCATAGATGCATCATAGGTGCATCATAGATCATCCTATCACAGATGGATCATAGATGCATCATAAATGCATCACAAATGGATCAAAGATAGATCATAGATGGATCATAGGTGCATCATAGATGGATCATAGGTGCATCATAGATGGATCATAGGTGCATCATAGATGGATCATAGATGCATCATAGGTGCATCATAGATGCATCATAGGTGCATCATAGATGCATCATAGGTGCATCATAGATGCATCATAGGTGCATCATAGATGCATCATAGGTGCATCATAGGTGCATCATATGTGCATCATAGGTGCATCATATGTGCATCATAGGTGCATCATAGATGCATCATAGATGCATCATAGGTGCATCATAGATGCATCATAGGTGCATCATAGGTGCATCATAAATGCATCACAAATGGATCAAAGATAGATCATAGATGGATCATAGGTGCATCATAGATGGATCATTGGTGCATCATAGATGGATCATAGATGCATCATAGATGCATCATAGGTGCATCATAGATGCATCATAGGTGCATATAGGTGCATCATAGATGGATCATTGGTGCATCATAGATGGATCATAGATGCATCATAGATGCATCATAGGTGCATCATAGATGCATCATAGGTGCATCATAGGTGCATCATAGATGCATCATAGGTGCATCATAGATGCATCATAGATGCATCATAGGTGCATCATAGATGCATCATAGGTGCATCATAGATGAATTATAGGTGCATCATAGATGCATCATAGGTGCATCATAGATGCATCATTGGTGCATCATATGTGCATCATAGGTGCATCATAGATGCATCATAGGTTCATCATAGGTGCATCATAGATGCATCATAGGTGCATCATATATGCATCATAGGTGCATCATAGATGCATCATTGGTGCATCATATGTGCATCATAGGTGCATCATAGATGCATCATAGGTTCATCATAGGTGCATCATAGATGCATCATAGGTGCATCATATATGCATCATAGGTGCATCATAGATGCATCATAGGTGCATCATTGGTGCATCATATGTGCATCATAGGTGCATCATATGTGCATCATAGGTGCATCATAGATGTATCATAGATGGATCACAGATGGATCATAGATGGATCATAGATGAATCATAGATGGATCATAGATGGATCATAGATGAATCATAGATGGATCATAGATGAATCATAGATGGATCATAGATGAATCATAGATGGATCATAGATGGATCATAGATGGATCATAGGTGCATCATAGATGCATTATAGGTGCATCATAGATGGATAATAGATGCATCATAGATGGATCACAGATGGATCATAGATGAATCATAGATGGATCATAGATGGATCATAGATGAATCATAGATGGATCATAGATGAATCAAAGATAGATCATAGATGTATCATAGATGGATCACAGATGGATCATAGATGGATCATAGATGAATCATAGATGGATCATAGATGGATCATAGATGAATCATAGATGGATCATAGATGAATCATAGATGGATCATAGATGAATCATAGATGGATCATAGATGAATCATAGATGGATCATAGGTGCATCATAGATGCATCATAGATGCATCATAGGTGCATCATAGATGCATCATAGGTGCATCATAGATGCATCATAGGTGCATCATATGTGCATCATAGGTGCATCATATGTGCATCATAGGTGCATCATAGATGCATCTATGATGCACCTATGATCCATCTTTGATTCATTTGTGATGCATTTATGATGCATCTATGATCCATCTGTGATCCATTTATGATCCATAGATGCATCATAGGTGCATCATAGATGCATCAAAGGTGCATCATAGATGCATCATAGGTGCATCATAGATGCATCATAGGTGCATCATAGATCATCCTATCACAGATGGATCATAGATGCATCATAAATGCATCACAAATGGATCAAAGATAGATCATAGATGGATCATAGGTGCATCATAGATGGATCATAGGTGCATCATAGATGGATCATAGGTGCATCATAGATGGATCATAGATGCATCATAGGTGCATCATAGATGCATCATAGGTGCATCATAGATGCATCATAGGTGCATCATAGATGCATCATAGGTGCATCATAGATGCATCATAGGTGCATCATAGGTGCATCATATGTGCATCATAGGTGCATCATATGTGCATCATAGGTGCATCATAGATGCATCATAGATGCATCATAGGTGCATCATAGATGCATCATAGGTGCATCATAGGTGCATCATAAATGCATCACAAATGGATCAAAGATAGATCATAGATGGATCATAGGTGCATCATAGATGGATCATTGGTGCATCATAGATGGATCATAGATGCATCATAGATGCATCATAGGTGCATCATAGATGCATCATAGGTGCATATAGGTGCATCATAGATGGATCATTGGTGCATCATAGATGGATCATAGATGCATCATAGATGCATCATAGGTGCATCATAGATGCATCATAGGTGCATCATAGGTGCATCATAGATGCATCATAGGTGCATCATAGATGCATCATAGATGCATCATAGGTGCATCATAGATGCATCATAGGTGCATCATAGATGAATTATAGGTGCATCATAGATGCATCATAGGTGCATCATAGATGCATCATTGGTGCATCATATGTGCATCATAGGTGCATCATAGATGCATCATAGGTTCATCATAGGTGCATCATAGATGCATCATAGGTGCATCATATATGCATCATAGGTGCATCATAGATGCATCATTGGTGCATCATATGTGCATCATAGGTGCATCATAGATGCATCATAGGTTCATCATAGGTGCATCATAGATGCATCATAGGTGCATCATATATGCATCATAGGTGCATCATAGATGCATCATAGGTGCATCATTGGTGCATCATATGTGCATCATAGGTGCATCATATGTGCATCATAGGTGCATCATAGATGTATCATAGATGGATCACAGATGGATCATAGATGGATCATAGATGAATCATAGATGGATCATAGATGGATCATAGATGAATCATAGATGGATCATAGATGAATCATAGATGGATCATAGATGAATCATAGATGGATCATAGATGGATCATAGATGGATCATAGGTGCATCATAGATGCATTATAGGTGCATCATAGATGGATAATAGATGCATCATAGATGGATCACAGATGGATCATAGATGAATCATAGATGGATCATAGATGGATCATAGATGAATCATAGATGGATCATAGATGAATCAAAGATAGATCATAGATGTATCATAGATGGATCACAGATGGATCATAGATGGATCATAGATGAATCATAGATGGATCATAGATGGATCATAGATGAATCATAGATGGATCATAGATGAATCATAGATGGATCATAGATGAATCATAGATGGATCATAGATGAATCATAGATGGATCATAGGTGCATCATAGATGCATCATAGATGCATCATAGGTGCATCATAGATGCATCATTGGTGCATCATAGATGCATCATAGGTGCATCATATGTGCATCATAGGTGCATCATATGTGCATCATAGGTGCATCATAGATGCATCATAGATGTATCATAGATGGATCACAGATGGATCATAGATGGATCATAGATGAATCATAGATGGATCATAGATGGATCATAGATGAATCATAGATGGATCATAGATGAATCATAGATGAATCAAAGATAGATCATAGATGTATCATAGATGGATCACAGATGGATCATAGAAGGATCATAGATGAATCATAGATGTATCATAGATGTATCACAGATGGATCATAGATGCATCATAAATGCATCACAAATGGATCAAAGATAGATCATAGATGGATCATAGGTGCATCATAGATGGATCATAGGTGCATCATAGATGGATCATAGGTGCATCATAGATGGATCATAGATGCATCATAGGTGCATCATAGATGCATCATAGGTGCATCATAGATGCATCATAGGTGCATCATAGATGCATCATAGGTGCATCATAGATGCATCATAGGTGCATCATAGATGCATCATTGGTGCATCATATGTGCATCATAGGTGCATCATAGATGAATCAAAGATAGATCATAGATGTATCATAGATGGATCACAGATGGATCATAGAAGGATCATAGATGAATCATAGATGTATCATAGATGTATCACAGATGGATCATAGATGCATCATAAATGCATCACAAATGGATCAAAGATAGATCATAGATGGATCATAGGTGCATCATAGATGGATCATAGGTGCATCATAGATGGATCATAGGTGCATCATAGATGGATCATAGATGCATCATAGGTGCATCATAGATGCATCATAGGTGCATCATAGATGCATCATAGGTGCATCATAGATGCATCATAGGTGCATCATAGATGCATCATAGGTGCATCATAGATGCATCATTGGTGCATCATATGTGCATCATAGGTGCATCATAGATGCATCATAGGTTCATCATAGGTGCATCATAGATGCATCATAGGTTCATCATAGGTGCATCATAGATGCATCATAGGTTCATCATAGGTGCATCATAGATGCATCATAGGTGCATCATAGATGCATCATAGGTGCATCATAGATGCATCATAGGTGCATCATAGATGCATCATAGGTGCATCATAGATGCATCATTGGTGCATCATATGTGCATCATAGGTGCATCATATGTGCATCATAGGTGCATCATAGATGTATCATAGATGGATCACAGATGGATCATAGATGGATCATAGATGAATCATAGATGGATCATAGATGGATCATAGATGAATCATAGATGGATCATAGATGAATCAAAGATAGATCATAGATGTATCATAGATGGATCACAGATGGATCATAGATGGATCATAGATGAATCATAGATGGATCATAGATGGATCATAGATGAATCATAGATGGATCATAGATGAATCATAGATGGATCATAGATGAATCATAGATGGATCATAGATGAATCATAGATGGATCATAGGTGCATCATAGATGCATCATAGGTGCATCATAGATGGATCATAGATGAATCATAGATGGATCATAGGTGCATCATAGATGCATCATAGGTGCATCATAGATGGATAATAGATGCATCATAGATTGATCACAGATGGATCATAGATGAATCATAGATGGATCATAGATGGATCATAGATGGATCACAGATGGATCATAGATGCATCATAAATGCATCACAAATGAATCAAAGATGGATCATAGGTGCATCATAGATGGATCACAGATGGATCATAGATGAATCATAGATGGATCATAGATGGATCATAGATGGATCACAGATGGATCATAGATGCATCATAAATGCATCACAAATGAATCAAAGATGGATCATAGGTGCATCATAGATGCATCATAGGTGCATCATAGATGCATTATAGGTGCATCATAGATGCATCATAGGTGCATCATAGATGCATCATAGGTGCATCATAGATGCATCATAGGTGCATCATAGATGCATCATAGGTGCATCATAGATGCATCATAGGTGCATCATAGATGCATCATAGGTGCATCATAGATGCATCATAGGTGCATCATAGATGCATCAAAGGTGCATCATAGATGCATCATAGGTGCATCATAGATGGATCACAGATGGATCATAGATGAATCATAGATGGATCATAGATGGATCATAGATGGATCACAGATGGATCATAGATGCATCATAAATGCATCACAAATGAATCAAAGATGGATCATAGGTGCATCATAGATGCATCATAGGTGCATCATAGATGCATCATAGGTGCATCATAGATGCATCATAGGTGCATCATAGATGCATCATAGATGCATCATAGGTGCATCATAGATGCATCAAAGGTGCATCATAGATGCATCATAGGTGCATCATAGATGCATCATAGGTGCATCATAGATCATCCTATCACAGATGGATCATAGATGCACCTATGATGCATCTATGATGCACCTTTGATGCATCTATGATGCACCTATGATGCATCTATGATGCATCTATGATGCACCTATGATGCATCTATGATGCACCTATGATGCATCTATGATGCACCTATGATGCATCTATGATGCACCTATGATGCATCTATGATGCACCTATGATCCATCTTTGATTCATTTGTGATGCATTTATGATGCATCTATGATCCATCTGTGATCCATCTATGATGCACCTATGATGCATCTATGATGCACCTTTGATGCATCTATGATGCACCTATGATGCATCTATGATGCATCTATGATGCACCTATGATGCATCTATGATGCACCTATGATGCATCTATGATGCACCTATGATGCATCTATGATGCACCTATGATGCATCTATGATGCACCTATGATGCATCTATGATGCACCTATGATGCATCTATGATGCACCTATGATGCATCTATGATGCACCTATAATGCATCTATGATGCACCTATGATGCATCTATGATGCACCTATGATCCATCTTTGATTCATTTGTGATGCATTTATGATGCATCTATGATCCATCTGTGATCCATCTATGATCCATCTATGATCCATCTATGATTCATCTATGATCCATCTGTGATCCATCTATGATGCACCTATGATGCATCTATGATGCACCTATGATGCATCTATGATGCACCTATGATGCATCTATGATGCACCTATGATGCATCTATGATGCACCTATGATGCATCTATGATGCACCTATGATGCATCTATGATGCATCTATGATGCACCTATGATGCATCTATGATGCACCTATGATGCATCTATGATGCACCTATGATGCATCTATGATGCACCTATGATGCATCTATGATGCACCTATGATGCATCTATGATGCACCTATGATGCATCTATGATGCACCTATGATGCATCTATGATGCACCTATAATGCATCTATGATGCACCTATGATCCATCTTTGATTCATTTGTGATGCATTTATGATGCATCTATGATCCATCTGTGATCCATCTATGATCCATCTATGATCCATCTATGATTCATCTATGATCCATCTGTGATCCATCTATGATGCACCTATGATCCATCTTTGATTCATTTGTGATGCATTTATGATGCATCTATGATCCATCTGTGATCCATCTATGATCCATCTATGATCCATCTATGATTCATCTATGATCCATCTGTGATCAATCTATGATGCATCTATTATCCATCTATGATGCACCTATGATGCATCTATGATGCACCTATGATCCATCTATGATTCATCTATGATCCATCTATGATGCACCTATGATGCATCTATGATGCACCTATGATCCATCTATGATTCATCTATGATCCATCTATGATTCATCTATGATCCATCTATGATTCATCTATGATCCATCTATGATTCATCTATGATCCATCTATGATCCATCTATGATTCATCTATGATCCATCTATGATCCATCTGTGATCCATCTATGATACATCTATGATCTATCTTTGATTCATCTATGATCCATCTATGATTCATCTATGATCCATCTATGATCCATCTATGATTCATCTATGATGCACCTATGATGCATCTATGATGCACCTATGATGAACCTATGATGCATCTATGATGCACCTATGATGAACCTATGATGCATCTATGATGCACCTATGATGCACATATGATGCACCAATGATGCATCTATGATGCACCTATGATGCATCTATGATGCACCTATGATGCATCTATGATGCACCTATGATGCATCTATGATGCACCTATGATGCATCTATGATGCACCTATGATGCATCTATGATGCACCTATGATGCATCTATGATGCACCTATGATGCATCTATGATGCACCTATGATGCACCTATGATGCATCTATGATGCACCTATGATGCATCTATGATCCATCTATGATGCACCTATGATCCATCTATGATGCACCTATGATCCATCTATGATGCACCTATGATCCATCTATGATCTATCTTTGATCCATTTGTGATGCATTTATGATGCATCTATGATCCATCTGTGATACATCTATGATACATCTATGATTCATCTATGATCCTTCTATGATCCATCTGTGATCCATCTATGATACATCTATGATCTATCTTTGATTCATCTATGATTCATCTATGATCCATCTATGATTCATCTATGATCCATCTATGATCCATCTATGATTCATCTATGATCCATCTATGATCCATCTGTGATCCATCTATGATACATCTATGATGCATCTATGATGCACCTATGATGCACATATGATGCACCTATGATGCACATATGATGCACCTATGATGCATCTATGATGCACCTATGATGCATCTATGATGCACCTATGATGCATCTATCATGCACCTATGATGCATCTATGATGCACCTATGATGCACCTATGATGCATCTATGATGCACCTATGATGCACATATGATGCACCTATGATGCACATATGATGCACCTATGATGCATCTATGATGCACCTATGATCCATCTATGATCTATCTTTGATCCATTTGTGATGCATTTATGATGCATCTATGATCTATCTGTGATAGGATCATAGATGGATCATAGATGAATCATAGATGTATCATAGATGTATCACAGATGGATCATAGATGCATCATAAATGCATCACAAATGGATCACAGATAGATCATAGATGGATCTTAGGTGCATCGTAGATGCATCATTGGTGCATCATATGTGCATCATAGGTGCATCATAAATGCATCTAAGGTGCATCATAGGTGCATCATAGATGCATCACAGGTGCATCATAGATGCATCATAGGTGCATCATAGATGCATCATAGGTGCATCATAGATGCATCATAGGTGCATCATAGATGCATCATTGGTGCATCATATGTGCATCATAGGTGCATCATAGATGCATCATAGGTTCATCATAGGTGCATCATAGATGCATCATTGGTGCATCATATGTGCATCATAGGTGCATCATAGATGCATCTTAGGTGCATCATAGGTGCATCATAGATGCACCTATGATGCACCTATGATGCATCTATGATGCACCTATGATGCATCTATGATGCACCTATGATGCATCTATGATGCACCTATGATGCATCTATGATGCACCTGTGATGCATCTATGATGCACCTATGATGCACCTAAGATGCATCTATGATGCGACTATGATGCACATATGATGCACCAATGATGCATCTACGATGCACCTAAGATCCATCTATGATCTATCTGTGATCCATTTGTGATGCATTTATGATGCATCTATGATCCATCTGTGATACATCTATGATACATCTATGATTCATCTATGATCCATCTATGATCCTATCACAGATAGATCATAGATGCATCATAAATGCATCACAAATGGATCAAAGATAGATCATAGATGGATCATAGGTGCATCATAGATGCATCATAGGTGCATCATAGATGCATCATAGGTGCATCATATGTGCATCATAGGTGCATCATATGTGCATCATAGGTGCATCATAGATGCATCATAGGTGCATCATAGGTGCATCATAGATGCATCATAGATGCATCATAGGTGCATCATAGATGCATCATAGGTGCATCATAGATGCATCATAGGTGCATCATATGTGCATCATAGGTGCATCATATGTGCATCATAGGTGCATCATAGATGCATCATAGATGTATCATAGATGGATCACAGATGGATCATAGATGGATCATAGATGAATCATAGATGGATCAAAGATGGATCATAGATGAATCATAGATGGATCATAGATGAATCATAGATGAATCAAAGATAGATCATAGATGTATCATAGATGGATCACAGATGGATCATAGAAGGATCATAGATGAATCATAGATGTATCATAGATGTATCACAGATGGATCATAGATGCATCATAAATGCATCACAAATGGATCAAAGATAGATCATAGATGGATCATAGGTGCATCATAGATGGATCATAGGTGCATCATAGATGGATCATAGGTGCATCATAGATGGATCATAGATGCATCATAGGTGCATCATAGATGCATCATAGGTGCATCATAGGTGCATCATAGATGCATCATAGGTGCGTCATAGATGCATCATAGGTGCATCATAGATGCATCATAGGTGCATCATAGATGCATCATTGGTGCATCATATGTGCATCATAGGTGCATCATAGATGCATCATAGGTTCATCATAGGTGCATCATAGATGCATCATAGGTTCATCATAGGTGCATCATAGATGCATCATAGGTGCATCATAGATGCATCATAGGTGCATCATAGATGCATCATAGGTGCATCATAGAAGCATCATAGGTGCATCATAGATGCATCATTGGTGCATCATATGTGCATCATAGGTGCATCATATGTGCATCATAGGTGCATCATAGATGTATCATAGATGGATCACAGATGGATCATAGATGGATCATAGATGAATCATAGATGGATCATAGATGGATCATAGATGAATCATAGATGGATCATAGATGAATCAAAGATAGATCATAGATGTATCATAGATGGATCACAGATGGATCATAGATGGATCATAGATGAATCATAGATGGATCATAGATGGATCATAGATGAATCATAGATGGATCATAGATGAATCATAGATGGATCATAGATGAATCATAGATGGATCATAGATGAATCATAGATGGATCATAGGTGCATCATAGATGCATCATAGGTGCATCATAGATGGATCATAGATGAATCATAGATGGATCATAGGTGCATCATAGATGCATCATAGGTGCATCATAGATGGATAATAGATGCATCATAGATTGATCACAGATGGATCATAGATGAATCATAGATGGATCATAGATGGATCATAGATGGATCACAGATGGATCATAGATGCATCATAAATGCATCACAAATGAATCATAGATGCATCATAGGTGCATCATAGATGCATCATAGATGCATCATAGGTGCATCATAGATGCATCAAAGGTGCATCATAGATGCATCATAGGTGCATCATAGATGCATCATAGGTGCATCATAGATCATCCTATCACAGATGGATCATAGATGCATCATAAATGCATCACAAATGGATCAAAGATAGATCATAGATGGATCATAGGTGCATCATAGATGGATCATAGGTGCATCATAGATGGATCATAGGTGCATCATAGATGGATCATAGATGCATCATAGGTGCATCATAGATGCATCATAGGTGCATCATAGATGCATCATAGGTGCATCATAGATGCATCATAGGTGCATCATAGATGCATCATAGGTGCATCATAGGTGCATCATATGTGCATCATAGGTGCATCATATGTGCATCATAGGTGCATCATAGATGCATCATAGATGCATCATAGGTGCATCATAGATGCATCATAGGTGCATCATAGGTGCATCATAAATGCATCACAAATGGATCAAAGATAGATCATAGATGGATCATAGGTGCATCATAGATGGATCATTGGTGCATCATAGATGGATCATAGATGCATCATAGATGCATCATAGGTGCATCATAGATGCATCATAGGTGCATATAGGTGCATCATAGATGGATCATTGGTGCATCATAGATGGATCATAGATGCATCATAGATGCATCATAGGTGCATCATAGATGCATCATAGGTGCATCATAGGTGCATCATAGATGCATCATAGGTGCATCATAGATGCATCATAGATGCATCATAGGTGCATCATAGATGCATCATAGGTGCATCATAGATGCATTATAGGTGCATCATAGATGCATCATAGGTGCATCATAGATGCATCATTGGTGCATCATATGTGCATCATAGGTGCATCATAGATGCATCATAGGTTCATCATAGGTGCATCATAGATGCATCATAGGTGCATCATATATGCATCATAGGTGCATCATAGATGCATCATTGGTGCATCATATGTGCATCATAGGTGCATCATAGATGCATCATAGGTTCATCATAGGTGCATCATAGATGCATCATAGGTGCATCATATATGCATCATAGGTGCATCATAGATGCATCATAGGTGCATCATTGGTGCATCAAATGTGCATCATAGGTGCATCATATGTGCATCATAGGTGCATCATAGATGTATCATAGATGGATCACAGATGGATCATAGATGGATCATAGATGAATCATAGATGGATCATAGATGGATCATAGATGAATCATAGATGGATCATAGATGAATCATAGATGAATCAAAGATAGATCATAGATGTATCATAGATGGATCACAGATGGATCATAGATGGATCATAGATGAATCATAGATGGATCATAGATGGATCATAGATGAATCATAGATGGATCATAGATGAATCATAGATGGATCATAGATGAATCATAGATGGATCATAGATGGATCATAGATGGATCATAGGTGCATCATAGATGCATCATAGGTGCATCATAGATGGATAATAGATGCATCATAGATGGATCACAGATGGATCATAGATGAATCATAGATGGATCATAGATGAATCATAGATGGATCATAGATGAATCAAAGATAGATCATAGATGTATCATAGATGGATCACAGATGGATCATAGATGGATCATAGATGAATCATAGATGGATCATAGATGGATCATAGATGAATCATAGATGGATCATAGATGAATCATAGATGGATCATAGATGAATCATAGATGGATCATAGATGAATCATAGATGGATCATAGGTGCATCATAGATGCATCATAGGTGCATCATAAATGCATCACAAATGAATCAAAGATGGATCATAGGTGCATCATAGATGCATCATAGGTGCATCATAGATGCATCATAGGTGCATCATAGATGCATCATAGGTGCATCATAGATGCATCATAGGTGCATCATAGATGCATCATAGGTGCATCATAGATGCATCATAGGTGCATCATAGATGCATCATAGGTGCATCATAGATGCATCATAGGTGCATCATAGATGCATCATAGGTGCATCATAGATGCATCATAGGTGCACAATAGATGCATCATAGGTGCATCATAGATGGATCACAGATGGATCATAGATGAATCATAGATGGATCATAGATGGATCATAGATGCATCATAGGTGCATCATAGATGGATCACAGATGGATCATAGATGAATCATAGATGGATCATAGATGGATCATAGATGCATCATAGGTGCATCATAGATGCATCATAGATGCATCATAGGTGCATCATAGATGCATCAAAGGTGCATCATAGATGCATCATAGGTGCATCATAGATGCATCATAGGTGCATCATAGATCATCCTATCACAGATGGATCATAGATGCATCATAAATGCATCACAAATGGATCAAAGATAGATCATAGATGGATCATAGGTGCATCATAGATGGATCATAGGTGCATCATAGATGGATCATAGGTGCATCATAGATGGATCATAGATGCATCATAGGTGCATCATAGATGCATCATAGGTGCATCATAGATGCATCATAGGTGCATCATAGATGCATCATAGGTGCATCATAGATGCATCATAGGTGCATCATAGGTGCATCATATGTGCATCATAGGTGCATCATATGTGCATCATAGGTGCATCATAGATGCATCATAGATGCATCATAGGTGCATCATAGATGCATCATAGGTGCATCATAGGTGCATCATAAATGCATCACAAATGGATCAAAGATAGATCATAGATGGATCATAGGTGCATCATAGATGGATCATTGGTGCATCATAGATGGATCATAAATGCATCATAGATGCATCATAGGTGCATCATAGATGCATCATAGGTGCATATAGGTGCATCATAGATGGATCATTGGTGCATCATAGATGGATCATAGATGCATCATAGATGCATCATAGGTGCATCATAGATGCATCATAGGTGCATCATAGGTGCATCATAGATGCATCATAGGTGCACCATAGATGCATCATAGATGCATCATAGGTGCATCATAGATGCATCATAGGTGCATCATAGATGCATTATAGGTGCATCATAGATGCATCATAGGTGCATCATAGATGCATCATTGGTGCATCATATGTGCATCATAGGTGCATCATAGATGCATCATAGGTGCATCATATATGCATCATAGGTGCATCATAGATGCATCATTGGTGCATCATATGTGCATCATAGGTGCATCATAGATGCATCATAGGTTCATCATAGGTGCATCATAGATGCATCATAGGTGCATCATATATGCATCATAGGTGCATCATAGATGCATCATAGGTGCATCATTGGTGCATCATATGTGCATCATAGGTGCATCATATGTGCATCATAGGTGCATCATAGATGTATCATAGATGGATCACAGATGGATCATAGATGGATCATAGATGAATCATAGATGGATCATAGATGGATCATAGATGAATCATAGATGGATCATAGATGAATCATAGATGAATCAAAGATAGATCATAGATGTATCATAGATGGATCACAGATGGATCATAGATGGATCATAGATGAATCATAGATGGATCATAGATGGATCATAGATGAATCATAGATGGATCATAGATGAATCATAGATGGATCATAGATTAATCATAGATGGATCATAGATGGATCATAGATGGATCATAGGTGCATCATAGATGCATCATAGGTGCATCATAGATGGATAATAGATGCATCATAGATGGATCACAGATGGATCATAGATGAATCATAGATGGATCATAGATGGATCATAGATGAATCATAGATGGATCATAGATGAATCAAAGATAGATCATAGATGTATCATAGATGGATCACAGATGGATCATAGATGGATCATAGATGAATCATAGATGGATCATAGATGGATCATAGATGAATCATAGATGGATCATAGATGAATCATAGATGGATCATAGATGAATCATAGATGGATCATAGATGAATCATAGATGGATCATAGGTGCATCATAGATGCATCATAGGTGCATCATAGATGGATCATAGATGAATCATAGATGGATCATAGGTGCATCATAGATGCATCATAGGTGCATCATAGATGGATAATAGATGCATCATAGATTGATCACAGATGGATCATAGATGAATCATAGATGGATCATAGATGGATCATAGATGGATCACAGATGGATCATAGATGCATCATAAATGCATCACAAATGAATCAAAGATGGATCATAGGTGCATCATAGATGCATCATAGGTGCATCATAGATGCATCATAGGTGCATCATAGATGCATCATAGGTGCATCATAGATGCATCATAGATGCATCATAGGTGCATCATAGATGCATCATAGGTGCATCATAGATGCATCATAGGTGCATCATAGATGCATCATAGGTGCATCATAGATGCATCATAGGTGCATCATAGATGCATCATAGGTGCATCATAGATGCATCATAGGTGCATCATAGATGCATCATAGGTGCATCATAGATGCATCATAGGTGCATCATAGATGCATCATAGGTGCATCATAGATGGATCACAGATGGATCATAGATGAATCATAGATGGATCATAGATGGATCATAGATGGATCACAGATGGATCATAGATGCATCATAAATGCATCACAAATGAATCAAAGATGGATCATAGGTGCATCATAGATGCATCATAGGTGCATCATAGATGCATCATAGGTGCATCATAGATGCATCATAGGTGCATCATAGATGCATCATAGGTGCATCATAGATGCATCATAGATGCATCATAGGTGCATCATAGATGCATCATAGGTGCATCATAGATGCATCATAGGTGCATCATAGATGCATCATAGATGCATCATAGGTGCATCATAGATGCATCAAAGGTGCATCATGGATGCATCATAGGTGCATCATAGATGGATCACAGATGGATCATAGATGAATCATAGATGGATCATAGATGGATCATAGATGGATCACAGATGGATCATAGATGCATCATAAATGCATCACAAATTAATCAAAGATGGATCATAGGTGCATCATAGATGCATCATAGGTGCATCATAGATGCATCATAGATGCATCATAGGTGCATCATAGATGCATCATAGATGCATCATAGGTGCATCATAGATGCATCAAAGGTGCATCATAGATGCATCATAGGTGCATCATAGATGCATCATAGGTGCATCATAGATCATCCTATCACAGATGGATCATAGATGCATCATAAATGCATCACAAATGGATCAAAGATAGATCATAGATGGATCATAGGTGCATCATAGATGGTACATAGGTGCATCATAGATGGATCATAGGTGCATCATAGATGGATCATAGATGCATCATAGGTGCATCATAGATGCATCATAGGTGCATCATAGATGCATCATAGGTGCATCATAGATGCATCATAGGTGCATCATAGATGCATCATAGGTGCATCATAGGTGCATCATATGTGCATCATAGGTGCATCATATGTGCATCATAGGTGCATCATAGATGCATCATAGATGCATCATAGGTGCATCATAGATGCATCATAGGTGCATCATAGGTGCATCATAAATGCATCACAAATGGATCAAAGATAGATCATAGATGGATCATAGGTGCATCATAGATGGATCATTGGTGCATCATAGATGGATCATAGATGCATCATAGATGCATCATAGGTGCATCATAGATGCATCAAAGGTGCATCATAGATGCATCATAGGTGCATCATAGATGCATCATAGGTGCATCATAGATCATCCTATCACAGATGGATCATAGATGCATCATAAATGCATCACAAATGGATCAAAGATAGATCATAGATGGATCATAGGTGCATCATAGATGGATCATAGGTGCATCATAGATGGATCATAGGTGCATCATAGATGGATCATAGATGCATCATAGGTGCATCATATATGCATCATAGGTGCATCATAGGTGCATCATATGTGCATCATAGGTGCATCATATGTGCATCATAGATGCATCATAGGTGCATCATAGGTGCATCATAGATGCATCATAGATGCTTTATAGGTGCATCATAGATGCATCATAGGTGCATCATAGATGCATTATAAGTGCATCATAGATGCATCATAGGTGCATCATAGATGCATCATTGGTGCATCATATGTGCATCATAGGTGCATCATAGATGCATCATAGGTTCATCATAGGTGCATCATAGATGCATCATAGGTGCATCATATATGCATCAAAGGTGCATCATATATGCATCAAAGGTGCATCATAGATGCATCATAGGTGCATCATAGATGCATCATTGGTGCATCTTATGTGCATCATAGGTGCATCATATGTGCATCATAGGTGCATCATAGATGCATCATAAATGCATCACAAATGAATCAAAGATGGATCAAAGGTGCATCATAGATGCATCATAGGTGCATCATAGATGCATCATAGGTGCATCATAGATGCATTATAGGTGCATCATAGATGCATCATAGGTGCATCATATGTGCATCATAGGTGCATCATATGTGCATCATAGGTGCATCATAGATGTATCATAGATGGATCACAGATGGATCATAGATGGATCATAGATGAATCATAGATGGATCATAGATGAATCATAGATGGATCATAGGTGCACCTATGATGCATCTATGATGCATCTATGATGCATCTATGATGCACCTATGATGCATCTATGATGCACCTATGATGCATCTATGATGCACCTATGATGCATCTATGATGCACCTATGATCCATCTTTGATTCATTTGTGATGCATTTATGATGCATCTATGATCCATCTGTGATCCATCTATGATCCATAGATGCATCATAGGTGCATCATAGATGCATCAAAGGTGCATCATAGATGCATCATAGGTGCATCATAGATGCATCATAGGTGCATCATAGATCATCCTATCACAGATGGATCATAGATGCATCATAAATGCATCACAAATGGATCAAAGATAGATCATAGATGGATCATAGGTGCATCATAGATGGATCATAGGTGCATCATAGATGGATCATAGGTGCATCATAGATGGATCATAGATGCATCATAGGTGCATCATAGATGCATCATAGGTGCATCATAGATGCATCATAGGTGCATCATAGATGCATCATAGGTGCATCATAGATGCATCATAGGTGCATCATAGATGCATCATAGGTGCATCATAGGTGCATCATATGTGCATCATAGGTGCATCATATGTGCATCATAGGTGCATCATAGATGCATCATAGATGCATCATAGGTGCATCATAGATGCATCATAGGTGCATCATAGGTGCATCATAAATGCATCACAAATGGATCAAAGATAGATCATAGATGGATCATAGGTGCATCATAGATGGATCATTGGTGCATCATAGATGGATCATAGATGCATCATAGATGCATCATAGGTGCATCATAGATGCATCATAGGTGCATATAGGTGCATCATAGATGGATCATTGGTGCATCATAGATGGATCATAGATGCATCATAGATGCATCATAGGTGCATCATAGATGCATCATAGGTGCATCATAGGTGCATCATAGATGCATCATAGGTGCATCATAGATGCATCATAGATGCATCATAGGTGCATCATAGATGCATCATAGGTGCATCATAGATGCATTATAGGTGCATCATAGATGCATCATAGGTGCATCATAGATGCATCATTGGTGCATCATATGTGCATCATAGGTGCATCATATGTGCATCATAGGTGCATCATAGATGCATCATAGATGCATCATAGGTGCATCATAGATGCATCATAGGTGCATCATAGGTGCATCATAAATGCATCACAAATGGATCAAAGATAGATCATAGATGGATCATAGGTGCATCATAGATGGATCATTGGTGCATCATAGATGGATCATAGATGCATCATAGATGCATCATAGGTGCATCATAGATGCATCAAAGGTGCATCATAGATGCATCATAGGTGCATCATAGATGCATCATAGGTGCATCATAGATCATCCTATCACAGATGGATCATAGATGCATCATAAATGCATCACAAATGGATCAAAGATAGATCATAGATGGATCATAGGTGCATCATAGATGGATCATAGGTGCATCATAGATGGATCATAGGTGCATCATAGATGGATCATAGATGCATCATAGGTGCATCATATATGCATCATAGGTGCATCATAGGTGCATCATATGTGCATCATAGGTGCATCATATGTGCATCATAGATGCATCATAGGTGCATCATAGGTGCATCATAGATGCATCATAGATGCTTTATAGGTGCATCATAGATGCATCATAGGTGCATCATAGATGCATTATAGGTGCATCATAGATGCATCATAGGTGCATCATAGATGCATCATTGGTGCATCATATGTGCATCATAGGTGCATCATAGATGCATCATAGGTTCATCATAGGTGCATCATAGATGCATCATAGGTGCATCATATATGCATCAAAGGTGCATCATATATGCATCAAAGGTGCATCATAGATGCATCATAGGTGCATCATAGATGCATCATTGGTGCATCTTATGTGCATCATAGGTGCATCATATGTGCATCATAGGTGCATCATAGATGCATCATAAATGCATCACAAATGAATCAAAGATGGATCAAAGGTGCATCATAGATGCATCATAGGTGCATCATAGATGCATCATAGGTGCATCATAGATGCATTATAGGTGCATCATAGATGCATCATAGGTGCATCATATGTGCATCATAGGTGCATCATATGTGCATCATAGGTGCATCATAGATGTATCATAGATGGATCACAGATGGATCATAGATGGATCATAGATGAATCATAGATGGATCATAGATGAATCATAGATGGATCATAGGTGCACCTATGATGCATCTATGATGCATCTATGATGCATCTATGATGCACCTATGATGCATCTATGATGCACCTATGATGCATCTATGATGCACCTATGATGCATCTATGATGCACCTATGATCCATCTTTGATTCATTTGTGATGCATTTATGATGCATCTATGATCCATCTGTGATCCATCTATGATCCATAGATGCATCATAGGTGCATCATAGATGCATCAAAGGTGCATCATAGATGCATCATAGGTGCATCATAGATGCATCATAGGTGCATCATAGATCATCCTATCACAGATGGATCATAGATGCATCATAAATGCATCACAAATGGATCAAAGATAGATCATAGATGGATCATAGGTGCATCATAGATGGATCATAGGTGCATCATAGATGGATCATAGGTGCATCATAGATGGATCATAGATGCATCATAGGTGCATCATAGATGCATCATAGGTGCATCATAGATGCATCATAGGTGCATCATAGATGCATCATAGGTGCATCATAGATGCATCATAGGTGCATCATAGATGCATCATAGGTGCATCATAGGTGCATCATATGTGCATCATAGGTGCATCATATGTGCATCATAGGTGCATCATAGATGCATCATAGATGCATCATAGGTGCATCATAGATGCATCATAGGTGCATCATAGGTGCATCATAAATGCATCACAAATGGATCAAAGATAGATCATAGATGGATCATAGGTGCATCATAGATGGATCATTGGTGCATCATAGATGGATCATAGATGCATCATAGATGCATCATAGGTGCATCATAGATGCATCATAGGTGCATATAGGTGCATCATAGATGGATCATTGGTGCATCATAGATGGATCGTAGATGCATCATAGATGCATCATAGGTGCATCATAGATGCATCATAGATGCATCATAGGTGCATCATAGATGCATCATAGGTGCATCATAGATGCATTATAGGTGCATCATAGATGCATCATAGGTGCATCATAGATGCATCATTGGTGCATCATATGTGCATCATAGGTGCATCATAGATGCATCATAGGTTCATCATAGGTGCATCATAGATGCATCATTGGTGCATCATATATGCATCATAGGTGCATAATAGATGCATCATTGGTGCATCATATGTGCATCATAGGTGCATCATAGATGCATCATAGGTTCATCATAGGTGCATCATAGATGCATCATAGGTGCATCATAGATGGATAATAGATGCATCATAGATGGATCACAGATGGATCATAGATGAATCATAGATGGATCATAGATGGATCATAGATGAATCATAGATGGATCATAGATGAATCAAAGATAGATCATAGATGTATCATAGATGGATCACAGATGGATCATAGATGGATCATAGATGAATCATAGATGGATCATAGATGGATCATAGATGAATCATAGATGGATCATAGATGAATCATAGATGGATCATAGATGAATCATAGATGGATCATAGATGAATCATAGATGGATCATAGGTGCATCATAGATGCATCATAGGTGCATCATAGATGGATCATAGATGAATCATAGATGGATCATAGGTGCATCATAGATGCATCATAGGTGCATCATAGATGCATCATAGGTGCATCATAGATGGATCACAGATGGATCATAGATGAATCATAGATGGATCATAGATGGATCATAGATGGATCACAGATGGATCATAGATGCATCATAAATGCATCACAAATGAATCAAAGATGGATCATAGGTGCATCATAGATGCATCATAGGTGCATCATAGATGCATAATAGGTGCATCATAGATGCATCATAGGTGCATCATAGATGCATCATAGGTGCATCATAGATGCATCATAGGTGCATCATAGATGCATCATAGGTGCATCATAGATGCATCATAGGTGCATCATAGATGCATCATAGGTGCATCATAGATGCATCATAGATGCATCATAGGTGCATCATAGATGCATCAAAGGTGCATCATAGATGCATCATAGGTGCATCATAGATGGATCACAGATGGATCATAGATGAATCATAGATGGATCATAGATGGATCATAGATGGATCACAGATGGATCATAGATGCATCATAAATGCATCACAAATGAATCAAAGATGGATCATAGGTGCATCATAGATGCATCATAGATGCATCATAGGTGCATCATAGATGCATCATAGATGCATCATAGGTGCATCATAGATGCATCAAAGGTGCATCATAGATGCATCATAGGTGCATCATAGATGCATCATAGGTGCATCATAGATCATCCTATCACAGATGGATCATAGATGCATCATAAATGCATCACAAATGGATCAAAGATAGATCATAGATGGATCATAGGTGCATCATAGATGGATCATAGGTGCATCATAGATGGATCATAGGTGCATCATAGATGGATCATAGATGCATCATAGGTGCATCATAGATGCATCATAGGTGCATCATAGATGCATCATAGGTGCATCATAGATGCATCATAGGTGCATCATAGATGCATCATAGGTGCATCATATGTGCATCATAGGTGCATCATATGTGCATCATAGGTGAATCATAGATGCATCATAGATGCATCATAGGTGCATCATAGATGCATCATAGGTGCATCATAGGTGCATCATAAATGCATCACAAATGGATCAAAGATAGATCATAGATGGATCATAGGTGCATCATAGATGGATCATTGGTGCATCATAGATGGATCATAGATGCATCATAGATGCATCATAGGTGCATCATAGATGCATCATAGGTGCATCATAGGTGCATCATAGATGCATCATAGATGCTTTATAGGTGCATCATAGATGCATCATAGGTGCATCATAGATGCATTATAGGTGCATCATAGATGCATCATAGGTGCATCATAGATGCATCATTGGTGCATCATATGTGCATCATAGGTGCATCATAGATGCATCATAGGTTCATCATAGGTGCATCATAGATGCATCATAGGTGCATCATATATGCATCATAGGTGCATCATATGTGCATCATAGGTGCATCATATGTGCATCATAGGTGCATCATAGATGCATCATAGATGCATCATAGGTGCATCATAGATGCATCATAGGTGCATCATAGGTGCATCATAAATGCATCACAAATGGATCAAAGATAGATCATAGATGGATCATAGGTGCATCATAGATGGATCATTGGTGCATCATAGATGGATCATAGATGCATCATAGATGCATCATAGGTGCATCATAGATGCATCATAGGTGCATATAGGTGCATCATAGATGGATCATTGGTGCATCATAGATGGATCGTAGATGCATCATAGATGCATCATAGGTGCATCATAGATGCATCATAGATGCATCATAGGTGCATCATAGATGCATCATAGGTGCATCATAGATGCATCATAGGTGCATCATAGATGCATCATAGGTGCATCATAGATGCATCATTGGTGCATCATATGTGCATCATAGGTGCATCATAGATGCATCATAGATGCATCATTGGTGCATCATATATGCATCATAGGTGCATAATAGATGCATCATTGGTGCATCATATGTGCATCATAGGTGCATCATAGATGCATCATAGGTTCATCATAGGTGCATCATAGATGCATCATAGGTGCATCATAGATGGATAATAGATGCATCATAGATGGATCACAGATGGATCATAGATGAATCATAGATGGATCATAGATGGATCATAGATGAATCATAGATGGATCATAGATGAATCAAAGATAGATCATAGATGTATCATAGATGGATCACAGATGGATCATAGATGGATCATAGATGAATCATAGATGGATCATAGATGGATCATAGATGAATCATAGATGGATCATAGATGAATCATAGATGGATCATAGATGAATCATAGATGGATCATAGATGAATCATAGATGGATCATAGGTGCATCATAGATGCATCATAGGTGCATCATAGATGGATCATAGATGAATCATAGATGGATCATAGGTGCATCATAGATGCATCATAGGTGCATCATAGATGCATCATAGGTGCATCATAGATGGATCACAGATGGATCATAGATGAATCATAGATGGATCATAGATGGATCATAGATGGATCACAGATGGATCATAGATGCATCATAAATGCATCACAAATGAATCAAAGATGGATCATAGGTGCATCATAGATGCATCATAGGTGCATCATAGATGCATAATAGGTGCATCATAGATGCATCATAGGTGCATCATAGATGCATCATAGGTGCATCATAGATGCATCATAGGTGCATCATAGATGCATCATAGGTGCATCATAGATGCATCATAGGTGCATCATAGATGCATCATAGGTGCATCATAGATGCATCATAGATGCATCATAGGTGCATCATAGATGCATCAAAGGTGCATCATAGATGCATCATAGGTGCATCATAGATGGATCACAGATGGATCATAGATGAATCATAGATGGATCATAGATGGATCATAGATGGATCACAGATGGATCATAGATGCATCATAAATGCATCACAAATGAATCAAAGATGGATCATAGGTGCATCATAGATGCATCATAGATGCATCATAGGTGCATCATAGATGCATCATAGATGCATCATAGGTGCATCATAGATGCATCAAAGGTGCATCATAGATGCATCATAGGTGCATCATAGATGCATCATAGGTGCATCATAGATCATCCTATCACAGATGGATCATAGATGCATCATAAATGCATCACAAATGGATCAAAGATAGATCATAGATGGATCATAGGTGCATCATAGATGGATCATAGGTGCATCATAGATGGATCATAGGTGCATCATAGATGGATCATAGATGCATCATAGGTGCATCATAGATGCATCATAGGTGCATCATAGATGCATCATAGGTGCATCATAGATGCATCATAGGTGCATCATAGATGCATCATAGGTGCATCATATGTGCATCATAGGTGCATCATATGTGCATCATAGGTGCATCATAGATGCATCATAGATGCATCATAGGTGCATCATAGATGCATCATAGGTGCATCATAGGTGCATCATAAATGCATCACAAATGGATCAAAGATAGATCATAGATGGATCATAGGTGCATCATAGATGGATCATTGGTGCATCATAGATGGATCATAGATGCATCATAGATGCATCATAGGTGCATCATAGATGCATCATAGGTGCATCATAGGTGCATCATAGATGCATCATAGATGCTTTATAGGTGCATCATAGATGCATCATAGGTGCATCATAGATGCATTATAGGTGCATCATAGATGCATCATAGGTGCATCATAGATGCATCATTGGTGCATCATATGTGCATCATAGGTGCATCATAGATGCATCATAGGTTCATCATAGGTGCATCATAGATGCATCATAGGTGCATCATATATGCATCATAGGTGCATCATAGATGCATCATAGGTGCATCATAGATGCATCATTGGTGCATCTTATGTGCATCATAGGTGCATCATATGTGCATCATAGGTGCATCATAGATGTATCATAGATGGATCACAGATGAATCATAGATGGATCATAGATGAATCATAGATGGATCATAGATGAATCATAGATGGATCATAGGTGCATCATAGATGCATCATAGGTGCATCATAGATGCATCATAGGTGCATCATAGATGGATAATAGATGCATCATAGATGGATCACAGATGGATCATAGATGAATCATAGATGGATCATAGATGGATCATAGATGGATCACAGATGGATCATAGATGCATCATAAATGCATCACAAATGAATCAAAGATGGATCATAGGTGCATCATAGATGCATCATAGGTGCATCATAGATGCATCATAGGTGCATCATAGATGCATTATAGGTGCATCATAGATGCATCATAGGTGCATCATATGTGCATCATAGGTGCATCATATGTGCATCATAGGTGCATCATAGATGTATCATAGATGGATCACAGATGGATCATAGATGGATCATAGATGAATCATAGATGGATCATAGATGAATCATAGATGGATCATAGGTGCATCTATGATGCATCTATGATGCATCATAGATGGATAATAGATGCATCATAGATTGATCACAGATGGATCATAGATGAATCATAGATGGATCATAGATGGATCACAGATGGATCATAGATGCATCATAAATGCATCACAAATGAATCAAAAATGGATCATAGGTGCATCATAGATGCATCATAGGTGCATCATAGATGCATCATAGGTGCATCATAGATGCATCATAGGTGCATCATAGATGCATCATAGGTGCATCATAGATGCATCATAGGTGCATCATAGATGCATCATAGGTGCATCATAGATGCATCATAGGTGCATCATAGGTGCATCATAGATGCATCATAGGTGCATCATAGATGCATCATAGGTGCATCATAGATGCATCATAGGTGCATCATAGATGCATCATAGGTGCATCATAGATGCATCATAGGTGCATCATAGATGGATCACAGATGGATCATAGATGAATCATAGATGGATCATAGATGGATCATAGATGGATCACAGATGGATCATAGATGGATCACAGATGGATCATAGATGCATCATAAATGCATCACAAATGAATCAAAGATGGATCATAGGTGCATCATAGATGCATCATAGGTGCATCATAGATGCATCATAGGTGCATCATAGATGCATCATAGGTGCATCATAGATGCATCATAGGTGCATCATAGATGCATCATAGGTGCATCATAGGTGCATCATAGATGCATCATAGATGCATCATAGGTGCATCATAGATGCATCATAGGTGCATCATAGATGCATTATAGGTGCATCATAGATGCATCATAGGTGCATCATAGATGCATCATTGGTGCATCATATGTGCATCATAGGTGCATCATAGATGCATCATAGGTTCATCATAGGTGCATCATAGATGCATCATAGGTGCATCATATATGCATCATAGGTGCATCATAGATGCATCATAGGTGCATCATAGATGCATCATTGGTGCATCATATGTGCATCATAGGTGCATCATATGTGCATCATAGGTGCATCATAGATGTATCATAGATGGATCACAGATGGATCATAAATGGATCATAGATGAATCATAGATGGATCATAGATGGATCATAGATGAATCATAGATGGATCATAGATGAATCATAGATGAATCAAAGATAGATCATAGATGTATCATAGATGGATCACAGATGGATCATAGATGGATCATAGATGAATCATAGATGGATCATAGATGGATCATAGATGAATCATAGATGGATCATAGATGAATCATAGATGGATCATAGATGGATCATAGATGAATCATAGATGGATCATAGATGAATCATAGATGGATCATAGATGAATCATAGATGGATCATAGATGAATCATAGATGGATCATAGGTGCATCATAGATGCATCATAGGTGCATCATAGATGGATAATAGATGCATCATAGATGGATCACAGATGGATCATAGATGAATCATAGATGGATCATAGATGGATCATAGATGGATCACAGATGGATCATAGATGCATCATAAATGCATCACAAATGAATCAAAGATGGATCATAGGTGCATCATAGATGCATCATAGGTGCATCATAGATGCATCATAGGTGCATCATAGGTGCATCATAGGTGCATCATAGATGCATCAAAGGTGGATCACAGATGGTTCATAGATGCTATTCTATTATCCATCTATGATGCACCTATGATGCATCTATGATGCACCTATGATCCATCTATGATTCATCTATGATCCATCTATGATTCATCTATGATCCATCTATGATTCATCTATGATCCATCTATGATTCATCTATGATCCATCTATGATTCATCTATGATCCATCTGTATCATAGATGGATCACAGATGGATCATAGATGGATCATAGATGAATCATAGATGGATCATAGATGGATCATAGATGAATCATAGATGGATCATAGATGAATCATAGATGGATCATAGATGAATCATAGATGCATCATAGATGGATCATAGATGAATCATAGATGGATCATAGATGAATCATAGATGAATCAAAGATAGATCATAGATGTATCATAGATGGATCACAGATGGATCATAGAAGGATCATAGATGAATCATAGATGTATCATAGATGTATCACAGATGGATCATAGATGCATCATAAATGCATCACAAATGGATCAAAGATAGATCATAGATGGATCATAGGTGCATCATAGATGGATCATAGGTGCATCATAGATGGATCATAGGTGCATCATAGATGGATCATAGATGCATCATAGGTGCATCAAAGATGCATCATAGGTGCATCATAGATGCATCATAGGTGCATCATAGATGCATTATAGGTGCATCATAGATGCATCATAGGTGCATCATAGATGCATCATTGGTGCATCATATGTGCATCATAGGTGCATCATAGATGCATCATAGGTTCATCATAGGTGCATCATAGATGCATCATAGGTTCATCATAGGTGCATCATAGATGCATCATAGGTGCATCATAGATGCATCATAGGTGCATCATAGATGCATCATAGGTGCATCATAGATGCATCATAGGTGCATCATAGATGCATCATTGGTGCATCATATGTGCATCATAGGTGCATCATATGTGCATCATAGGTGCATCATAGATGTATCATAGATGGATCACAGATGGATCATAGATGGATCATAGATGAATCATAGATGGATCATAGATGGATCATAGATGAATCATAGATGGATCATAGATGAATCATAGATGAATCAAAGATAGATCATAGATGTATCATAGATGGATCACAGATGGATCATAGATGGATCATAGATGAATCATAGATGGATCATAGATGGATCATAGATGAATCATAGATGGATCATAGATGGATCATAGATGAATCATAGATGGATCATAGATGAATCATAGATGGATCATAGATGAATCATAGATGGATCATAGATGAATCATAGATGGATCATAGGTGCATCATAGATGCATCATAGGTGCATCATAGATGGATAATAGATGCATCATAGATGGATCACAGATGGATCATAGATGAATCATAGATGGATCATAGATGGATCATAGATGGATCACAGATGGATCATAGATGCATCATAAATGCATCACAAATGAATCAAAGATGGATCATAGGTGCATCATAGATGCATCATAGGTGCATCATAGATGCATCATAGATGCATCATAGATGCATCATAGATGCATCATAGATGCATCATAGGTGCATCATAGATGCATCATAGGTGCATCATAGATCATCCTATCACAGATGGATCATAGATGCATCATAAATGCATCACAAATGGATCAAAGATAGATCATAGATGGATCATAGGTGCATCGTAGATGCACCTATAATGCATCTATGATGCACCTATGATGCATCTATGATGCATCTATGATGCACCTATGATGCATCTATGATGCATCTATGATGCACCTATGATGCACCTATGATGCATCTATGATGCATCTATGATCCATCTATGATGCACCTATGATCCATCTATGATGCACCTATGATCCATCTATGATCTATCTTTGATCCATTTGTGATGCATTTATGATGCACCTATGATGCACCTATGATGCATCTATGATGCACCTATGATGCATCTATGATGCATCTATGATGCATCTATGATGCACCTATGATGCACATATGATGCACCTATGATGCACATATGATGCACCTATGATGCACCTATGATGCATCTATGATGCACCTATGATGCATCTATTATGCACCTATGATGCATCTATGATGCACCTATGATGCATCTATGATCCATCTATGATGCACCTATGATCCATCTATGATGCACCTATGATCCATCTATGATGCACCTATGATCCATCTATGATCTATCTTTGATCCATTTGTGATGCATTTATGACGCATCTATGATCCATCTGTGATAGGATGATGTATGATGCACCTATGATGCATCTATGATGCACCTATGATGCATCTATGATGCACCTTTGATGCATCTATGATGCACCTATGATGCATCTATGATGCATCTATGATGCACCTATGATGCATCTATGATGCACCTATGATGCATCTATGATGCACCTATGATGCATCTATGATGCACCTATGATGCATCTATGATGCACCTATGATGCATCTATGATGCACCTATGATGCATCTATGATGCACCTATGATCCATCTTTGATTCATTTGTGATGCATTTATGATGCATCTATGATCCATCTGTGATCCATCTATGATCCATCTATGATCCATCTATGATTCATCTATGATCCATCTGTGATCCATCTATGATGCATCTATTATCCATCTATGATGCACCTATGATGCATCTATGATGCACCTATGATCCATCTATGATTCATCTATGATCCATCTATGATTCATCTATGATCCATCTATGATTCATCTATGATCCATCTATGATTCATCTATGATCCATCTATGATCCATCTATGATTCATCTATGATCCATCTATGATCCATCTGTGATCCATCTATGATACATCTATGATCTATCTTTGATTCATCTATGATTCATCTATGATCCATCTATGATTCATCTATGATCCATCTATGATCCATCTATGATTCATCTATGATCCATCTATGATCCATCTGTGATCCATCTATGATACATCTATGATGCACCTATGATGCACATATGATGCACCTATGATGCACATATGATGCACCAATGATGCATCTATGATGCACCTATGATGCATCTATGATGCACCTATGATGCATCTATGATGCACCTATGATGCATCTATGATGCACCTATGATGCATCTATGATGCACCTATGATGAACCTATGATGCATCTATGATGCACCTATGATGAACCTATGATGCATCTATGATGCACCTAGAATGCACATATGATGCACCAATGATGCATCTATGATGCACCTATGATGCATCTATGATGCACCTATGATGCATCTATGATGCACCTATGATGCATCTATGATGCACCTATGATGCATCTATGATGCACCTATGATGCATCTATGATGCACCTATGATGCATCTATGATGCACCTATGATCCATCTTTGATTCATTTGTGATGCATTTATGATGCATCTATGATCCATCTGTGATCCATCTATGATCCATCTAAGATCCATCTATGATTCATCTATGATCCATCTGTGATCCATCTATGATGCTCCTATGATGCATCTATGATGCACCTATGATACATCTATGATGCACCTATGATGCATCTATGATGCACCTATGATGCATCTATGATGCACCTATGATGCATCTATGATGCACCTATGATGCATCTATGATGCACCTATGATGCATCTATGATGCACCTATGATGCATCTATGATGCACCTATGATCCATCTTTGATTCATTTGTGATGCATTTATGATGCATCTATGATCCATCTGTGATCCATCTATGATCTATCTATGATCCATCTATGATTCATCTACGATCCATCTGTGATCAATCTATGATGCATCTATTATCCATCTATGATGCACCTATGATGCATCTATGATGCACCTATGATCCATCTATGATTCATCTATGATCCATCTATGATGCACCTATGATGCATCTATGATGCACCTATGATCCATCTATGATTCATCTATGATCCATCTGTGATCCATCTATGATGCATCTATTATCCATCTATGATGCACCTATGATGCATCTATGATGCACCTATGATCCATCTATGATTCATCTATGATCCATCTATGATTCATCTATGATCCATCTATGATTCATCTATGATCCATCTATGATCCATCTATGATTCATCTATGATCCATCTATGATCCATCTGTGATCCATCTATGATACAGATGGATCATAGATGAATCATAGATGTATCATAGATGGATCACAGATGGATCCCAGATGGATCATAGAAGGATCATAGATGTATCATAGATGTATCACAGATGGATCATAGATGCATCATAAATGCATCACAAATGGATCAAAGACAGATCATAGATGGATCATAGGTGCATCATAGATGGATCATAGGTGCATCATAGATGGATCATAGGTGCATCATAGATGGATCATAGGTGCATCATAGATGGATCATAGATGCATCATAGATGCATCATAGGTGCATCATAGATGCATCATAGGTGCATCATAGATGCATCATAGGTGCATCATAGATGCATCATAGGTGCATCATAGATGGATCACAGATGGATCATAGATGAATCATAGATGGATCATAGATGGATCATAGATGGATCACAGATGGATCATAGATGCATCATAAATGCATCACAAATGAATCAAAGATGGATCATAGGTGCATCATAGATGCATCATAGGTGCATCATAGATGCATCATAGGTGCATCATAGATGCATCATAGGTGCATCATAGATGCATCATAGGTGCATCATAGATGCATCATAGATGCATCATAGATGCATCATAGATGCATCATAGATGCATCATAGATGCATCAAAGGTGCATCATAGATGCATCATAGGTGCATCATAGATGGATCACAGATGGATCATAGATGAATCATAGATGGATCATAGGTGCATCATAGATGCATCATAGGTGCATCATAGATGCATCATAGGTGCATCATAGATGCATCATAGGTGCATCATAGATGCATCATAGGTGCATCATAGATGCATCATAGGTGCATCATAGATGCATCATAGGTGCATCATAGATGCATCATAGGTGCATCATAGGTGCATCATAGATGCATCAAAGGTGCATCATAGATGCATCATAGGTGCATCATAGATGCATCATAGGTGCATCATAGATCATCCTATCACAGATGGATCATAGATGCATCATAAATGCATCACAAATGGATCAAAGATAGATCATAGATGGATCATAGGTGCATCATAGATGGATCATAGGTGCATCATAGATGGATCATAGGTGCATCATAGATGGATCATAGATGCATCATAGGTGCATCATAGATGCATCATAGGTGCATCATAGATGCATCATAGGTGCATCATAGATGCATCATAGGTGCATCATAGGTGCATCATATGTGCATCATAGGTGCATCATATGTGCATCATAGGTGCATCATAGATGCATCATAGATGCATCATAGATGCATCATAGGTGCATCATAGATGCATCATAGGTGCATCATAGGTGCATCATAAATGCATCACAAATGGATCAAAGATAGATCATAGATGGATCATAGGTGCATCATAGATGGATCATTGGTGCATCATAGATGGATCATAGATGCATCATAGATGCATCATAGGTGCATCATAGATGCATCATAGGTGCATCATAGGTGCATCATAGATGCATCATAGGTGCATCATAGATGCATCATAGATGCATCATAGGTGCATCATAGATGCATCATAGGTGCATCATAGATGCATTATAGGTGCATCATAGATGCATCATAGGTGCATCATAGATGCATCATTGGTGCATCATATGTGCATCATAGGTGCATCATAGATGCATCATAGGTTCATCATAGGTGCATCATAGATGCATCATAGGTGCATCATATATGCATCATAGGTGCATCATAGATGCATCATTGGTGCATCATATGTGCATCATAGGTGCATCATAGATGCATCATAGGTTCATCATAGGTGCATCATAGATGCATCATAGGTGCATCATATATGCATCATAGGTGCATCATAGATGCATCATAGGTGCATCATTGGTGCATCATATGTGCATCATAGGTGCATCATATGTGCATCATAGGTGCATCATAGATGTATCATAGATGGATCACAGATGGATCATAGATGGATCATAGATGAATCATAGATGGATCATAGATGGATCATAGATGAATCATAGATGGATCATAGATGAATCATAGATGAATCAAAGATAGATCATAGATGTATCATAGATGGATCACAGATGGATCATAGATGGATCATAGATGAATCATAGATGGATCATAGATGGATCATAGATGAATCATAGATGGATCATAGATGAATCATAGATGGATCATAGATGAATCATAGATGGATCATAGATGGATCATAGATGGATCATAGGTGCATCATAGATGCATCATAGGTGCATCATAGATGGATAATAGATGCATCATAGATGGATCACAGATGGATCATAGATGAATCATAGATGGATCATAGATGGATCATAGATGGATCACAGATGGATCATAGATGCATCATAAATGCATCACAAATGAATCAAAGATGGATCATAGGTGCATCATAGATGCATCATAGGTGCATCATAGATGCATCATAGGTGCATCATAGGTGCATCATAGGTGCATCATAGGTGCATCATAGATGCATCATAGGTGGATCACAGATGGTTCATAGATGCTATTCTATTATCCATCTATGATGCACCTATGATGCATCTATGATGCACCTATGATCCATCTATGATTCATCTATGATCCATCTATGATTCATCTATGATCCATCTATGATTCATCTATGATCCATCTATGATCCATCTATGATTCATCTATGATCCATCTATGATCCATCTGTGATCCATCTATGATACAGATGGATCATAGATGAATCATAGATGGATCATAGATGAATCATAGATGGATCATAGATGAATCATAGATGCATCATAGATGGATCATAGATGAATCATAGATGGATCATAGATGAATCATAGATGAATCAAAGATAGATCATAGATGTATCATAGATGGATCACAGATGGATCATAGAAGGATCATAGATGAATCATAGATGTATCATAGATGTATCACAGATGGATCATAGATGCATCATAAATGCATCACAAATGGATCAAAGATAGATCATAGATGGATCATAGGTGCATCATAGATGGATCATAGGTGCATCATAGATGGATCATAGGTGCATCATAGATGGATCATAGATGCATCATAGATGCATCATAGGTGCATCATAGGTGCATCATAGATGCATCATAGGTGCATCATAGATGCATCATAGGTGCATCATAGATGCATCATAGGTGCATCATAGGTGCATCATAGATGCATCATAGGTGCATCATAGATGCATCATTGGTGCATCATATGTGCATCATATGTGCATCATAGGTGCATCATAGATGCATCATAGGTTCATCATAGGTGCATCATAGATGCATCATAGGTTCATCATAGGTGCATCATAGATGCATCATAGGTGCATCATGGATGCATCATAGGTGCATCATAGATGCATCATAGGTGCATCATAGATGCATCATAGGTGCATCATAGATGCATCATTGGTGCATCATATGTGCATCATAGGTGCATCATATGTGCATCATAGGTGCATCATAGATGTATCATAGATGGATCACAGATGGATCATAGATGGATCATAGATGAATCATAGATGGATCATAGATGGATCATAGATGAATCATAGATGGATCATAGATGAATCATAGATGAATCAAAGATAGATCATAGATGTATCATAGATGGATCACAGATGGATCATAGATGGATCATAGATGAATCATAGATGGATCATAGATGGATCATAGATGAATCATAGATGGATCATAGATGAATCATAGATGGATCATAGATGAATCATAGATGGATCATAGATGAATCATAGATGGATCATAGGTGCATCATAGATGCATCATAGGTGCATCATAGATGGATAATAGATGCATCACAGATGGATCACAGATGGATCATAGATGAATCATAGATGGATCATAGATGGATCATAGATGGATCACAGATGGATCATAGATGCATCATAAATGCATCACAAATGAATCAAAGATGGATCATAGATGCATCATAGGTGCATCATAGATGCATCATAGGTGCATCATAGATGCATCATAGGTGCATCATAGGTGCATCATAGATCATCCTATCACAGATGGATCATAGATGCATCATAAATGCATCACAAATGGATCAAAGATAGATCATAGATGGATCATAGGTGCATCATAGATGGATCATAGGTGCATCATAGATGGATCATAGGTGCATCATAGATGGATCATAGATCGGCATCATAGATGGATCATAGGTGCATCATAGATGCATCATAGGTGCATCATAGATGCATCATAGGTGCATCATAGATGCATCATAGGTGCATCATAGGTGCATCATATGTGCATCATAGGTGCATCATATGTGCATCATAGGTGCATCATAGATGCATCATAGATGCATCATAGATGCATCATAGGTGCATCATAGATGCATCATAGGTGCATCATAGGTACATCATAGATGCATCATAGATGCATCATAGGTGCATCATAGATGCATCATAGGTGCATCATAGGTGCATCATAGATGCATCATAGGTGCATCATGATGCATCTATGATGTACCTATGATGCACCTATGATGCATCTATGATGCACCTATGATGCATCTATGATGCATCTATGATCCATCTATGATGCACCTATGATCCATCTATGATGCACCTATGATCCATCTATGATCTATCTTTGATCCATTTGTGATGCATTTATGATGCATCTATGATCCATCTGTGATACATCTATGATACATCTATGATTCATCTATGATCCTTCTATGATCCATCTGTGATCCATCTATGATACATCTATGATCTATCTTTGATTCATCTATGATTCATCTATGATCCATCTATGATTCATCTATGATCCATCTATGATCCATCTATGATTCATCTATGATCCATCTATGATCCATCTGTGATCCATCTATGATACATCTATGATGCATCTATGATGCACCTATGATGCACATATGATGCACCTATGATGCACATATGATGCACCTATGATGCATCTATGATGCACCTATGATGCATCTATGATGCACCTATGATGCATCTATGATGCACCTATGATGCATCTATGATCCATCTATGATGCACCTATGATCCATCTATGATCTATCTTTGATCCATTTGTGATGCATTTATGATGCATCTATGATCCATCTGTGATAGGATCATAGATGGATCATAGATGAATCATAGATGTATCATAGATGTATCACAGATGGATCATAGATGCATCATAAATGCATCACAAATGGATCACAGATAGATCATAGATGGATCATAGGTGCATCATAGATGGATCATAGGTGCATCATAGATGCTGCATCATAGGTGCATCTTAGATGCATCATAGGTGCATCATAGATGCATCATTGGTGCATCATATGTGCATCATAGGTGCATCATATGTGCATCATAGGTGCATCATAGATGTATCATAGATGGATCACAGATGGATCATAGATGGATCATAGATGAATCATAGATGGATCATAGATGGATCATAGATGAATCATAGATGGATCATAGATGAATCATAGATGAATCAAAGATAGATCATAGATGTATCATAGATGGATCACAGATGGATCATAGATGGATCATAGATGAATCATAGATGGATCATAGATGGATCATAGATGAATCATAGATGGATCATAGATGAATCATAGATGGATCATAGATGAATCATAGATGGATCATAGATGAATCATAGATGGATCATAGATGAATCATAGATGGATCATAGGTGCATCATAGATGCATCATAGGTGCATCATAGATGGATAATAGAATAGCATCTATGAACCATCTGTGATCCACCTATGATGCATCTATGATGCACCTATGATGCACCTATGATGCATCTATGATGCACCTATGATGCATCTATGATGCACCTATGATCCATCTTTGATTCATTTGTGATGCATTTATGATGCATCTATGATCCATCTGTGATCCATCTATGATCCATCTGTGATCCATCTATGATCCATCTATGATCCATCTATGATTCATCTATGATCCATCTGTGATCCATCTATGATGCATCTATTATCCATCTATGATGCACCTATGATGCATCTATGATGCACCTATGATCCATCTATGATTCATCTATGATCCATCTATGATCCATCTATGATTCATCTATGATCCATCTATGATCCATCTGTGATCCATCTATGATACATCTATGATGCACCTATGATGCACATATGATGCACCTATGATGCACATATGATGCACCAATGATGCATCTATGATGCACCTATGATGCATCTATGATGCACCTATGATGCATATATGATGCACCTATGATGCATCTATGATGCACCTATGATGAACCTATGATGCATCTATGATGCACCTATGATGCACATATGATGCACCAATGATGCATCTATGATGCACCTATGATGCATCTATGATGCACCTATGATGCATCTATGATGCACCTATGATGCATCTATGATGCACCTGTGATGCATCTATGATGCACCTATGATGCACCTAAGATGCATCTATGATGCACCTATGATGCACATATGATGCACCAATGATGCATCTACGATGCACCTAAGATCCATCTATGATCTATCTGTGATCCATTTGTGATGCATTTATGATGCATCTATGATCCATCTGTGATACATCTATGATACATCTATGATTCATCTATGATCCATCTATGATCCTATCACAGATAGATCATAGATGCATCATAAATGCATCACAAATGGATCAAAGATAGATCATAGATGGATCATAGGTGCATCATAGATGCATCATAGGTGCATCATATGTGCATCATAGGTGCATCATATGTGCATCATAGGTGCATCATAGATGCATCATAGGTGCATCATAGGTGCATCATAGATGCATCATAGGTGCATCATAGATGCATCATAGGTGCATCATAGATGCATCATAGGTGCATCATAGATGCATCATAGGTGCATCATATGTGCATCATAGGTGCATCATATGTGCATCATAGGTGCATCATAGATGCATCATAGATGCATCATAGATGGATCACAGATGGATCATAGATGGATCATAGATGAATCATAGATGGATCATAGATGGATCATAGATGAATCATAGATGGATCATAGATGAATCATAGATGAATCAAAGATAGATCATAGATGTATCATAGATGGATCACAGATGGATCATAGAAGGATCATAGATGAATCATAGATGTATCATAGATGTATCACAAATGGATCAAAGATAGATCATAGATGGATCATAGGTGCATCATAGATGGATCATAGGTGCATCATAGATGGATCATAGGTGCATCATAGATGGATCATAGATGCATCATAGGTGCATCATAGATGCATCATAGGTGCATCATAGGTGCATCATAGGTGCATCATAGATGCATCATAGGTGCATCATAGATGCATCATAGGTGCATCATAGATGCATCATTGGTGCATCATATGTGCATCATAGGTGCATCATAGATGCATCATAGGTTCATCATAGGTGCATCATAGATGCATCATAGGTTCATCAAAGGTGCATCATAGATGCATCATAGGTGCATCATAGATGCATCATAGGTGCATCATAGATGAATCATAGGTGCATCATAGATGCATCATTGGTGCATCATATGTGCATCATAGGTGCATCATATGTGCATCATAGGTGCATCATAGATGTATCATAGATGGATCACAGATGGATCATAGATGGATCATAGATGAATCATAGATGGATCATAGATGGATCATAGATGAATCATAGATGGATCATAGATGAATCATAGATGAATCAAAGATAGATCATAGATGTATCATAGATGGATCACATATGGATCATAGATGGATCATAGATGAATCATAGATGGATCATAGATGGATCATAGATGAATCATAGATGGATCATAGATGAATCATAGATGGATCATAGATGAATCATAGATGGATCATAGATGAATCATAGATGGATCATAGGTGCATCATAGATGCATCATAGGTGCATCATAGATGGATCATAGATGAATCATAGATGGATCATAGATGAATCATAGATGGATCATAGATGAATCATAGATGGATCATAGATGAATCATAGATGGATCATAGGTGCATCATAGATGCATCATAGGTGCATCATAGATGGATCATAGATGAATCATAGATGGATCATAGGTGCATCATAGATGCATCATAGGTGCATCATAGATGGATAATAGATGCATCATAGATTGATCACAGATGGATCATAGATGAATCATAGATGGATCATAGATGGATCATAGATGGATCACAGATGGATCATAGATGCATCATAAATGCATCACAAATGAATCAAAGATGCATCATAGGTGCATCATAGATGCATCATAGGTGCATCATAGATGCATCATAGATGCATCATAGGTGCATCATAGATGCATCATAGGTGCATCATAGATGCATCATAGGTGCATCATAGATGCATCATAGGTGCATCATAGATGCATCATAGGTGCATCATAGATGCATCATAGGTGCATCATAGATGCATCATAGGTGCATCATAGATGCATCATAGGTGCATCATAGATGGATCACAGATGGATCATAGATGAATCATAGATGGATCATAGATGGATCATAGATGGATCACAGATGGATCATAGATGCATCATAAATGCATCACAAATGAATCAAAGATGGATCTTAGGTGCATCATAGATGCATCATAGGTGCATCATAGATGCATCATAGGTGCATCATAGATGCATCATAGGTGCATCATAGATGCATCATAGGTGCATCATAGATGCATCATAGGTGCATCATAGATGCATCATAGGTGCATCATAGATGCATCATAGATGCATCATAGGTGCATCATAGATGCATCAAAGGTGCATCATAGATGCATCATAGGTGCATCATAGATGGATCACAGATGGATCATAGATGAATCATAGATGGATCATAGATGGATCATAGATGGATCACAGATGGATCATAGATGCATCATAAATGCATCACAAATGAATCAAAGATGGATCATAGGTGCATCATAGATGCATCATAGGTGCATCATAGATGCATCATAGATGCATCATAGGTGCATCATAGATGCATCATAGATGCATCATAGGTGCATCATAGATGCATCAAAGGTGCATCATAGATGCATCATAGGTGCATCATAGATGCATCATAGGTGCATCATAGATCATCCTATCACAGATGGATCATAGATGCATCATAAATGCATCACAAATGGATCAAAGATAGATCATAGATGGATCATAGGTGCATCATAGATGGATCATAGGTGCATCATAGATGGATCATAGGTGCATCATAGATGGATCATAGATGCATCATAGGTGCATCATAGATGCATCATAGGTGCATCATAGATGCATCATAGATGCATCATAGATGCATCATAGGTGCATCATAGATGCATCATAGGTGCATCATAGGTGCATCATATGTGCATCATAGGTGCATCATATGTGCATCATAGGTGCATCATAGATGCATCATAGATGCATCATAGGTGCATCATAGATGCATCATAGGTGCATCATAGGTGCATCATAAATGCATCACAAATGGATCAAAGATAGATCATAGATGGATCATAGGTGCATCATAGATGGATCATTGGTGCATCATAGATGGATCATAGATGCATCATAGATGCATCATAGGTGCATCATAGATGCATCATAGGTGCATCATAGATCATCCTATCACAGATGGATCATAGATGCATCATAAATGCATCACAAATGGATCAAAGATAGATCATAGATGGATCATAGGTGCATCATAGATGGATCATAGGTGCATCATAGATGGATCATAGGTGCATCATAGATGCATCATAGGTGCATCATAGATGCATCATTGGTGCATCTTATGTGCATCATAGGTGCATCATATGTGCATCATAGGTGCATCATAGATGTATCATAGATGGATCACAGATGAATCATAGATGGATCATAGATGAATCATAGATGGATCATAGATGAATCATAGATGGATCATAGGTGCATCATAGATGCATCATAGGTGCATCATATGTGCATCATAGGTGCATCATATGTGCATCATAGGTGCATCATAGATGTATCATAGATGGATCACAGATGGATCATAGATGGATCACAGATGGATCATAGATGCATCATAAATGCATCACAAATGAATCAAAGATGGATCAAAGGTGCATCATAGATGCATCATAGGTGCATCATAGATGCATCATAGGTGCATCATAGATGCATTATAGGTGCATCATAGATGCATCATAGGTGCATCATATGTGCATCATAGGTGCATCATATGTGCATCATAGGTGCATCATAGATGTATCATAGATGGATCACAGATGGATCATAGATGGATCATAGATGAATCATAGATGGATCATAGATGAATCATAGATGGATCATAGGTGCACCTATGATGCATCTATGATGCATCTATGATGCATCTATGATGCACCTATGATGCATCTATGATGCACCTATGATGCATCTATGATGCACCTATGATGCATCTATGATGCACCTATGATGCATCTATGATGCACCTATGATCCATCTTTGATTCATTTGTGATGCATTTATGATGCATCTATGATCCATCTGTGATCCATCTATGATCCATAGATGCATCATAGGTGCATCATAGATGCATCAAAGGTGCATCATAGATGCATCATAGGTGCATCATAGATGCATCATAGGTGCATCATAGATCATCCTATCACAGATGGATCATAGATGCATCATAAATGCATCACAAATGGATCAAAGATAAATCATAGATGGATCATAGGTGCATCATAGGTGCATCATAGATGCATCATAGGTGCATCATAGATGCATCATAGGTGCATCATAGATGCATCATAGGTGCATCATAGGTGCATCATATGTGCATCATAGGTGCATCATATGTGCATCATAGGTGCATCATAGATGCATCATAGATGCATCATAGATGCATCATAGGTGCATCATAGGTGCATCATAGGTGCATCATAGATGCATCATAGGTGCATCATAGATGCATCATAGGTGCATCATAGATGCATCATAGGTGCATCATAGATGCATCATAGGTGCATCATAGATGCATCATAGGTGCATCATAGATGCATCATAGATGCATCATAGGTGCATCATAGATGCATCAAAGGTGCATCATAGATGCATCAAAGGTGCATCATAGATGCATCATAGGTGCATCATAGATGCATCATAGGTGCATCTTAGATCATCCTATCACAGATGGATCATAGATGCATCATAAATGCATCACAAATGGATCAAAGATAGATCATAGATGGATCATAGGTGCATCATAGATGGATCATAGGTGCATCATAGATGGATCATAGGTGCATCATAGATGGATCATAGATGGGCATCATAGATGGATCATAGGTGCATCATAGATGCATCATAGGTGCATCATAGATGCATCATAGGTGCATCATAGGTGCATCATATGTGCATCATAGGTGCATCATATGTGCATCATAGATGCATCATAGATGCATCATAGATGCATCATAGGTGCATCATAGATGCATCATAGGTGCATCATAGGTGCATCATAAATGCATCACAAATGGATCAAAGATAGATCATAGATGGATCATAGGTGCATCATAGATGGATCATAGGTGCATCATAGATGGATCATAGGTGCATCATAGATGGATCATAGATGCATCATAGATGCATCATAGGTGCATCATAGATGCATCATAGGTGCATCATAGGTGCATCATAGATGCATCATAGGTGCATCATAGATGCATCATGATGCACCTATAATGCATCTATGATGCACCTATGATGCATCTATGATGCACCTATGATGCATCTATGATGCATCTATGATGTACCTATGATGCACCTATGATGCATCTATGATGCACCTATGATGCATCTATGATGCATCTATGATCCATCTATGATGCACCTATGATCCATCTATGATGCACCTATGATCCATCTATGATCTATCTTTGATCCATTTGATCATAAATGCATCACAAATGGATCAAAGATAGATCATAGATGGATCATAGGTGCATCATAGATGGATCATAGGTGCATCATAGATGGATCATAGGTGCATCATAGATGGATCATAGATGCATCATAGATGCATCATAGGTGCATCATAGATGCATCATAGGTGCATCATAGGTGCATCATAGATGCATCATAGGTGCATCATAGATGCATCATGATGCACCTATAATGCATCTATGATGCACCTATGATGCATCTATGATGCACCTATGATGCATCTATGATGCATCTATGATGTACCTATGATGCACCTATGATGCATCTATGATGCACCTATGATGCATCTATGATGCATCTATGATCCATCTATGATGCACCTATGATCCATCTATGATGCACCTATGATCCATCTATGATCTATCTTTGATCCATTTGTGATGCATTTATGATGCACCTATGATGCACCTATGATGCATCTATGATGCACCTATGATGCATCTATGATGCACCTATGATGCACATATGATGCACCAATGGTGCATCTATGATGCACCTATGATGCATCTATGATGCACCTATGATGCATCTATGATGCACCACCTATGATGCTTCTATGATGCACCTATGATGCACCTATGATGCATCTATGATGCATATATGATCCATCTATGATCTATCTTTGATCCATTTGTGATGCATTTATGATGCATCTATGATCCATCTGTGATACATCTATGATACATCTATGATTCATCTATGATCCTTCTATGATCCATCTGTGATCCATCTATGATACATCTATGATCTATCTTTGATTCATCTATGATTCATCTATGATCCATCTATGATTCATCTATGATCCATCTATGATCCATCTATGATTCATCTATGATCCATCTATGATCCATCTGTGATCCATCTATGATACATCTATGATGCATCTATGATGCACCTATGATGCACATATGATGCACCTATGATGCACATATGATGCACCTATGATGCATCTATGATGCATCTATGATCCATCTATGATCCATCTGTGATCCATCTATGATACATCTATGATGCATCTATGATGCACCTATGATGCACATATGATGCACCTATGATGCACATATGATGCACCTATGATGCATCTATGATGCACCTATGATGCATCTATGATGCAACTATGATGCATCTATGATGCACCTATGATGCATCTATGATCCATCTATGATGCACCTATGATCAATCTATGATGCACCTATGATCCATCTATGATGCACCTATGATCCATCTATGATCTATCTTTGATCCATTTGTGATGCATTTATGATGCATCTATGATCCATCTGTGATAGGATCATAGATGGATCATAGATGAATCATAGATGCATCATAAATGCATCACAAATGGATCACAGATAGATCATAGATTGATCATAGGTGCATCATAGATGGATCATAGGTGCATCATAGATGGATCATAGGTGCATCATAAATGGATCAAAGATGCATCATAGGTTCATCATAGATGCATCATAGGTGCATCATAGGTGCATCATAGATGCATCATAGGTGCATCATAGATGCATCATAGGTGCATCATAGATGCATCATTGGTGCATCATAGGTGCATCATAGATGCATCATAGGTGCATCATAGGTGCATCATAGATGCATCATAGGTGCATCATAGATGCATCATAGGTGCATCATAGATGCATCATAGGTGCATCATAGATGCATCATAGGTGCATCATAGATGCATCATTGGTGCATCATATGTGCATCATAGGTGCATCATATGTGCATCATAGGTGCGTCATAGATGTATCATAGATGGATCACAGATGGATCATGGATGGATCATAGATGAATCATAGATGGATCATAGATGGATCATAGATGAATCATAGATGGATCATAGATGAATCATAGATGAATCAAAGATAGATCATAGATGTATCATAGATGGATCACAGATGGATCATAGATGGATCATAGATGAATCATAGATGGATCATAGATGGATCATAGATGAATCATAGATGGATCATAGATGAATCATAGATGGATCATAGATGAATCATAGATGGATCATAGATGAATCATAGATGGATCATAGATGAATCATAGATGGATCATAGGTGCATCATAGATGCATCATAGGTGCATCATAGATGGATAATAGAATAGCATCTATGAACCATCTGTGATCAACCTATGATGCATCTATGATGCACCTATGATGCACCTATGATGCATCTATGATGCACCTATGATGCATCTATGATGCACCTATGATCCATCTTTGATTCATTTGTAATGCCTTTATGATGCATCTATGATCCATCTGTGATCCATCTATGATCCATCTATGATCCATCTATGATTCATCTATTATCCATCTGTGATCCATCTATGATGCATCTATTATCCATCTATGATGCACCTATGATGCATCTATGATGCACCTATGATCCATCTATGATTCATCTATGATCCATCTATGATGCACCTATGATGCACATATGATGCACCTATGATGCACATATGATGCACCTATGATGCATCTATGATGCACCTATGATGCATCTATGATGCACCTATGATGCATCTATGATGCACCTATGATGCATCTATGATGCACCTATGATGCACCTATGATGCATCTATGATGCACCTATGATGCACATATGATGCACCTATGATGCATCTATGATGCACCTATGATGAACCTATGATGCATCTATGATGCACCTATGATGCACATATGATGCACCAATGATGCATCTATGATGCACCTATGATGCATCTATGATGCACCTATGATGCATCTATGATGCACCTATGATGCATCTATGATGCACCTGTGATGCATCTATGATGCACCTATGATGCACCTAAGATGCATCTATGATGCACCTATGATGCACATATGATGCATCAATGATGCATCTACGATGCACCTATGATGCACATATGATGCACCAATGATGCATCTACGATGCACCTAAGATCCATCTATGATCTATCTGTGATCCATTTGTGATGCATTTATGATGCATCTATGATCAATCTATGATACATCTATGATTCATCTATGATCCATCTATGATCCTATCACAGATAGATCATAGATGCATCATAAATGCATCACAAATGGATCAAAGATAGATCATAGATGGATCATAGGTGCATCATAGATGCATCATAGGTGCATCATATGTGCATCATAGGTGCATCATATGTGCATCATAGGTGCATCATAGATGCATCATAGGTGCATCATAGGTGCATCATAGATGCATCATAGGTGCATCATAGATGCATCATAGGTGCATCATAGATGCATCATAGGTGCATCATAGATGCATCATAGGTGCATCATATGTGCATCATAGGTGCATCATATGTGCATCATAGGTGCATCATAGATGTATCATAGATGGATCACAGATGGATCATAGATGGATCATAGATGAATCATAGATGGATCATAGATGGATCATAGATGAATCATAGATGGATCATAGATGAATCATAGATGAATCAAAGATAGATCATAGATGTATCATAGATGGATCACAGATGGATCATAGATGGATCATAGATGAATCATAGATGGATCATAGATGAATCATAGATGGATCATAGATGAATCATAGATGGATCATAGATAAATCATAGATGGATCATAGATGAATCATAGATGGATCATAGGTGCATCATAGATGCATCATAGGTGCATCATAGATGGATAATAGATGCATCATAGATGGATCACAGATGGATCATAGATGAATCATAGATGGATCATAGATGGATCACAGATGGATCATAGATGCATCATAAATGCATCACAAATGAATCAAAGATGGATCATAGGTGCATCATAGATGCATCATAGGTGCATCATAGATGCATCATAGGTGCATCATAGATGCATCATAGGTGCATCATAGATGCATCATAGGTGCATCATAGATGCATCATAGGTGCATCATAGATGCATCATAGGTGCATCATAGATGCATCATAGGTGCATCATAGATGCATCATAGGTGCATCATAGATGCATCATAGGTGCATCATAGATGCATCATAGGTGCATCATAGATGCATCATAGGTGCATCATAGATGCATCATAGATGCATCATAGGTGCATCATAGATGCATCAAAGGTGCATCATAGATGCATCATAGGTGCATCATAGATGCATCATAGGTGCATCATAGATGCATCATAGGTGCATCATAGATCATCCTATCACAGATGGATCATAGATGCATCATAAATGCATCACAAATGGATCAAAGATAGATCATAGATGGATCATAGGTGCATCATAGATGGATCATAGGTGCATCATAGATGGATCATAGGTGCATCATAGATGGATCATAGATGGGCATCATAGATGGATCATAGGTGCATCATAGATGCATCATAGGTGCATCATAGATGCATCATAGGTGCATCATAGGTGCATCATATGTGCATCATAGGTGCATCATATGTGCATCATAGGTGCATCATAGATGCATCATAGATGCATCATAGGTGCATCATAGATGCATCATAGGTGCATCATAGGTGCATCATAAATGCATCACAAATGGATCAAAGATAGATCATAGATGGATCATAGGTGCATCATAGATGGATCATAGGTGCATCATAGATGGATCATAGGTGCATCATAGATGGATCATAGATGCATCATAGATGCATCATAGGTGCATCATAGATGCATCATAGGTGCATCATAGGTGCATCATAGATGCATCATAGGTGCATCATAGATGCATCATGATGCACCTATAATGCATCTATGATGCACCTATGATGCATCTATGATGCACCTATGATGCATCTATGATGCATCTATGATGTACCTATGATGCACCTATGATGCATCTATGATGTACCTATGATGCATCTATGATGCATCTATGATCCATCTATGATGCACCTATGATCCATCTATGATGCACCTATGATCCATCTATGATCTATCTTTGATCCATTTGTGATGCATTTATGATGCACCTATGATGCACCTATGATGCATCTATGATGCACCTATGATGCATCTATGATGCACCTATGATGCATCTATGATGCACCTATGATGCACATATGATGCACCAATGATGCATCTATGATGCACCTATGATGCATCTATGATGCACCACCTATGATGCATCTATGATGCACCTATGATGCACCTATGATGCATCTATGATGCATCTATGATCCATCTATGATCTATCTTTGATCCATTTGTGATGCATTTATGATGCATCTATGATCCATCTGTGATACATCTATGATACATCTATGATTCATCTATGATCCTTCTATGATCCATCTGTGATCCATCTATGATACATCTATGATCTATCTTTGATTCATCTATGATTCATCTATGATCCATCTATGATTCATCTATGATCCATCTATGATCCATCTATGATTCATCTATGATCCATCTATGATCTATCTGTGATCCATCTATGATACATCTATGATGCATCTATGATGCACCTATGATGCACATATGATGCACCTATGATGCACATATGATGCACCTATGATGCATCTATGATGCACCTATGATGCATCTATGATGCACCTATGATGCATCTATGATGCACCTATGATGCATCTATGATCCATCTATGATGCACCTATGATCAATCTGTGATGCACCTATGATCCATCTATGATGCACCTATGATCCATCTATGATCTATCTTTGATCCATTTGTGATGCATTTATGATGCATCTATGATCCATCTGTGATAGGATCATAGATGGATCATAGATGAATCATAGATGTATCATAGATTAATCACAGATGGATCATAGATGCATCATAAATGCATCACAAATGGATCACAGATAGATCATAGATGGATCATAGGTGCATCATAGATGGATCATAGGTGCATCATAGATGGATCATAGGTGCATCATAGATGGATCATAGATGCATCATAGGTTCATCATAGATGCATCATAGGTGCATCATAGGTGCATCATAGATGCATCATAGGTGCATCATAGGTGCATCATAGATGCATCATAGGTGCATCATAGATGCATCATAGGTGCATCATAGATGCATCATAGGTGCATCATAGATGCATCATAGGTGCATCATAGATGCATCATTGGTGCATCATATGTGCATCATAGGTGCATCATATGTGCATCATAGGTGCATCATAGATGTATCATAGATGGATCACAGATGGATCATAGATGGATCATAGATGAATCATAGATGGATCATAGATGGATCATAGATGAATCATAGATGGATCATAGATGAATCATAGATGAATCAAAGATAGATCATAGATGTATCATAGATGGATCACAGATGGATCATAGATGGATCATAGATGAATCATAGATGGATCATAGATGGATCATAGATGAATCATAGATGGATCATAGATGAATCATAGATGGATCATAGATGAATTATAGATGGATCATAGATGAATCATAGATGGATCATAGATGAATCATAGATGGATCATAGGTGCATCATAGATGCATCATAGGTGCATCATAGATGGATAATAGAATAGCATCTATGAACCATCTGTGATCCACCTATGATGCATCTATGATGCACCTATGATGCATCTATGATGCACCTATGATGCATCTATGATGCACCTATGATCCATCTTTGATTCATTTGTAATGCCTTTATGATGCATCTATGATCCATCTGTGATCCATCTATGATCCATCTATGATCCATCTATGATTCATCTATGATCCATCTGTGATCCATCTATGATGCATCTATTATCCATCTATGATGCACCTATGATGCATCTATGATGCACCTATGATCCATCTATGATTCATCTATGATCCATCTATGATTCATCTATGATCCATCTATGATCCATCTATGATTCATCTATGATCCATCTATGATCCATCTGTGATCCATCTATGATACATCTATGATGCACCTATGATGCACATATGATGCACCTATGATGCACATATGATGCACCAATGATGCATCTATGATGCACCTATGATGCATCTATGATGCACCTATGATGCATATATGATGCACCTATGATGCATCTATGATGCACCTATGATGAACCTATGATGCATCTATGATGCACCTATGATGCACATATGATGCACCAATGATGCATCTATGATGCACCTATGATGCATCTATGATGCACCTATGATGCATCTATGATGCACCTATGATGCATCTATGATGCACCTGTGATGCATCTATGATGCACCTATGATGCACCTAAGATGCATCTATGATGCACCTATGATGCACATATGATGCACCAATGATGCATCTACGATGCACCTAAGATCCATCTATGATCTATCTGTGATCCATTTGTGATGCATTTATGATGCATCTATGATCAATCTGTGATACATCTATGATTCATCTATGATCCATCTATGATCCTATCACAGATAGATCATAGATGCATCATAAATGCATCACAAATGGATCAAAGATAGATCATAGATGGATCATAGGTGCATCATAGATGCATCATAGGTGCATCATATGTGCATCATAGGTGCATCATATGTGCATCATAGGTGCATCATAGATGCATCATAGGTGCATCATAGGTGCATCATAGATGCATCATAGGTGCATCATAGATGCATCATAGGTGCATCATAGATGCATCATAGGTGCATCATAGATGCATCATTGGTGCATCATATGTGCATCATAGGTGCATCATATGTGCATCATAGGTGCATCATAGATACATCATAGATGTATCATAGATGGATCACAGATGGATCATAGATGGATCATAGATGAATCATAGATGGATCATAGATGGATCATAGATGAATCATAGATGGATCATAGATGAATCATAGATGAATCAAAGATAGATCATAGATGTATCATAGATGGATCACAGATGGATCATAGAAGGATCATAGATGAATCATAGATGTATCATAGATGTATCACAGATGGATCATAGATGCATCATAGATGGATCATAGGTGCATCATAGATGGATCATAGGTGCATCATAGATGGATCATAGATGCATCATAGGTGCATCATAGATGCATCATAGGTGCATCATAGGTGCATCATAGATGCATCATAGGTGCATCATAGATGCATCATAGGTGCATCATAGATGCATCATAGGTGCATCATAGATGCATCATTGGTGCATCATATGTGCATCATAGGTGCATCATAGATGCATCATAGGTTCATCATAGGTGCATCATAGATGCATCATTGGTTCATCATAGGTGCATCATAGATGCATCATATGTGCATCATAGATGCATCATAGGTGCATCATAGATGCATCATAGGTGCATCATAGATGCATCATAGGTGCATCATAGATGCATCATTGGTGCATCATATGTGCATCATAGGTGCATCATATGTGCATCATAGGTGCATCATAGATGTATCATAGATGGATCACAGATGGATCATAGATGGATCATAGATGAATCATAGATGGATCATAGATGGATCATAGATGAATCATAGATGGATCATAGATGAATCATAGATGAATCTAAGATAGATCATAGATGTATCATAGATGGATCACAGATGGATCATAGATGGATCATAGATGAATCATAGATGGATCATAGATGGATCATAGATGAATCATAGATGGATCATAGATGAATCATAGATGGATTATAGATGAATCATAGATGGATCATAGATGAATCATAGATGGATCATAGGTGCATCATAGATGCATCATAGGTGCATCATAGATGGATCATAGATGAATCATAGATGGATCATAGGTGCATCATAGATGCATCATAGGTGCATCATAGATGGATAATAGATGCATCAAAGATTGATCACAGATGGATCATAGATGAATCATAGATGGATCATAGATGGATCATAGATGGATCACAGATGGATCATAGATGCATCATAAATGCATCACAAATGAATCAAAGATGGATCATAGGTGCATCATAGATGCATCATAGGTGCATCATAGATGCATCATAGGTGCATCATAGATGCATCATAGGTGCATCATAGATGCATCATAGGTGCATCATAGATGCATCATAGATGCATCATAGGTGCATCATAGATGCAGAATAGGTGCATCATAGATGCATCATAGGTGCATCATAGATGGATCACAGATAGATCATAGATGAATCATAGATGGATCATAGATGGATCATAGATGGATCATAGATGCATCATAAATGCATCACAAATGAATCAAAGATGGATCATAGGTGCATCATAGATGCATCATAGATGCATCATAGGTGCATCATAGATGCATCATAGGTGCATCATAGATGCATCATAGGTGCATCATAGATGCATCATAGGTGCATCATAGATGCATCATAGGTGCATCATAGATGCATCATAGGTGCATCTATGATGCATCATAGATCAATTGCATCTATGATGATCTATGATGCATCTATGATGCACCTATGATGCATCTATGATGCACCTATGATGCATCTATGATGCACCTATGATGCATCTATGATGCACCTATGATGCATCTATGATGCACCTATGATGCACCTATGATCCATCTTTGATTCATTTGTGATGCATTTATGATGCATCTATGATCCATCTGTGATCCATCTATGATCCATCTATGATCCATCTATGATTCATCTATTATCCATCTGTGATCCATCTATGATGCACCTATGATGCATCTATGATGCACCTATTCTGCATCTATGATGCACCTATGATGCATCTATGATGCACCTATGATGCATCTATGATGCACCTATGATGCATCTATGATGCATCTATGATGCACCTATGATGCATCTATGATGCATCTATGATGCACCTATGATGCATTTATGATGCACCTATGATGCATCTATGATGCACCTATGATGCATCTATGATGCACCTATGATGCATCTATGATCCATCTATGATGCACCTATGATCCATCTATGATGCCCATCTATGATTCATCTATGATCCATCTATGATTCATCTATGATCCATCTATGATTCATCTATGATCCATCTATGATCCATCTATGATTCATCTATGATCCATCTATGATCCATCTGTGATCCATCTATGATACAGATGGATCATAGATGAATCATAGATGGATCATAGATGAATCATAGATGTATCATAGATGTATCACAGATGGATCATAGATGCATCATAAATGCATCACAAATGGATCAAAGATAGATCATAGATGCATCATAGGTGCATCATAGATGCATCATAGGTGCATCATAGATGCATCATAGGTGCATCATAGATGCATCATAGGTTCATCATAGGTGCATCATAGATGCATCATAGGTGCATCATAGATGCATCATAGGTGCATCATAGATGCATCATAGGTGCATCATAGATGCATCATAGGTGCATCATAGATGCATCATTGGTGCATCATATGTGCATCATAGGTGCATCATATGTGCATCATAGGTGCATCATAGATGTATCATAGATGGATCACAGATGGATCATAGATGGATCATAGATGAAACATAGATGGATCATAGATGGATCATAGATGAATCATAGATGGATCATAGATGAATCATAGATGAATCAAAGATAGATCATAGATGTATCATAGATCGATCACAGATGGATCATAGATGGATCATAGATGGATCATAGATGGATCATAGATGAATCATAGATGGATCATAGATGAATCATAGATGGATCATAGATGAATCATAGATGGATCATAGATGAATCATAGATGGATCATAGGTGCATCATAGATGCATCATAGGTGCATCATAGATGGATAATAGATGCATCATAGATGGATCACAGATGGATCATAGATGAATCATAGATGGATCATAGATGGATCATAGATGGATCACAGATGGATCATAGATGCATCGTAAATGCATCACAAATGAATCAAAGATGGATCATAGGTGCATCATAGATGCATCATAGGTGCATCATAGATGCATCATAGGTGCATCATAGATGCATCATAGGTGCATCATATGTGCATCATAGGTGCATCATATGTGCATCATAGGTGCATCATATGTGCATCATAGGTGCATCATAGATGCATCATGGATAGATCATAGGTGCATCTATGATGCACCTATGATGCATCTATGATGCATCTATGATGTACCTATGATGCACCTATGATGCATCTATGATGCACCTATGATGCATCTATGATGCATCTATGATCCATCTATGATGCACCTATGATCCATCTATGATGCACCTTTGATCCATCTATGATCTATCTTTGATCCATTTGTGATGCATTTATGATGCACCTATGATGCACCTATGATGCATCTATGATGCACCTATGATGCATCTATGATGCACCTATGATGCACATATGATGCACCAATGGTGCATCTATGATGCACCTATGATGCATCTATGATGCACCTATGATGCATCTATGATGCACCACCTATGATGCATCTATGATGCACCTATGATGCACCTATGATGCATCTATGATGCATCTATGATCCATCTATGATCTATCTTTGATCCATTTGTGATGCATTTATGATGCATCTATGATCCATCTGTGATACATCTATGATACATCTATGATTCATTTATGATCCTTCTATGATCCATCTGTGATCCATCTATGATACATCTATGATCTATCTTTGATTCATCTATGATTCATCTATGATCCATCTATGATTCATCTATGATCCATCTATGATCCATCTATGATTCATCTATGATCCATCTATGATCCATCTGTGATCCATCTATGATACATCTATGATGCATCTATGATGCACCTATGATGCACATATGATGCACCTATGATGCACATATGATGCACCTATGATGCATCTATGATGCACCTATGATGCATCTATGATGCACCTATGATGCATCTATGATGCACCTATGATGCATCTATGATCCATCTATGATGCACCAATGATCAATCTATGATGCACCTATGATCCATCTATGATGCACCTATGATCCATCTATGATCTATCTTTGATCCATTTGTGATGCATTTATGATGCATCTATGATCCATCTGTGATAGGATCATAGATGGATCATAGATGAATCATAGATGTATCATAGATGTATCACAGATGGATCATAGATGCATCATAAATGCATCACAAATGGATCACAGATAGATCATAGATGGATCATAGGTGCATCATAGATGGATCATAGGTGCATCATAGATGGATCATAGGTGCATCATAGATGGATCATAGATGCATCATAGGTTCATCATAGATGCATCATAGGTGCATCATAGGTGCATCATAGATGCATCATAGGTGCATCATAGATGCATCATAGGTGCATCATAGATGCATCATTGGTGCATCATAGGTGCATCATAGATGCATCATAGGTGCATCATAGATGCATCATAGGTGCATCATAGATGCATCATAGGTGCATCATAGATGCATCATAGGTGCATCATAGATGCATCATAGGTGCATCATAGATGCATCATTGGTGCATCATATGTGCATCATAGGTGCATCATATGTGCATCATAGGTGCATCATAGATGTATCATAGATGGATCACAGATGGATCATAGATGGATCATAGATGAATCATAGATGGATCATAGATGGATCATAGATGAATCATAGATGGATCATAGATAAATCATAGATGAATCAAAGATAGATCATAGATGTATCATAGATGGATCACAGATGGATCATAGATGGATCATAGATGAATCATAGATGGATCATAGATGGATCATAGATGAATCATAGATGGATCATAGATGAATCATAGATGGATCATAGATGAATCATAGATGGATCATAGATGAATCATAGATGGATCATAGATGAATCATAGATAGATCATAGGTGCATCATAGATGCATCATAGGTGCATCATAGATGGATAATAAAATAGCATCTATGAACCATCTGTGATCCACCTATGATGCATCTATGATGCACCTATGATGCACCTATGATGCATCTATGATGCACCTATGATGCATCTATGATGCACCTATGATCCATCTTTGATTCATTTGTAATGCCTTTATGATGCATCTATGATCCATCTGTGATCCATCTATGATCCATCTATGATCCATCTATGATTCATCTATGATCCATCTGTGATCCATCTATGATGCATCTATTATCCATCTATGATGCACCTATGATGCATCTATGATGCACCTATGATCCATCTATGATTCATCTATGATCCATCTATGATTCATCTATGATCCATCTATGATCCATCTATGATTCATCTATGATCCATCTATGATCCATCTGTGATCCATCTATGATACATCTATGATGCACCTATGATGCACATATGATGCACCTATGATGCACATATGATGCACCAATGATGCATCTATGATGCACCTATGATGCATCTATGATGCACCTATGATGCATATATGATGCACCTATGATGCATCTATGATGCACCTATGATGAACCTATGATGCATCTATGATGCACCTATGATGCACATATGATGCACCAATGATGCATCTATGATGCACCTATGATGCATCTATGATGCACCTATGATGCATCTATGATGCACCTATGATGCATCTATGATGCACCTGTGATGCATCTATGATGCACCTATGATGCACCTAAGATGCATCTATGATGCACCTATGATGCACATATGATGCACCAATGATGCATCTACGATGCACCTAAGATCCATCTATGATCTATCTGTGATCCATTTGTGATGCATTTATGATGCATCTATGATCCATCTGTGATACATCTATGATACATCTATGATTCATCTATGATCCATCTATGATCCTATCACAGATAGATCATAGATGCATCATAAATGCATCACAAATGGATCAAAGATAGATCATAGATGGATCATAGGTGCATCATAGATGCATCATAGGTGCATCATATGTGCATCATAGGTGCATCATATGTGCATCATAGGTGCATCATATGTGTATCATAGGTGCATCATAGATGCATCATAGGTGCATCATAGGTGCATCATAGATGCATCATAGGTGCATCATAGATGCATCATAGGTGCATCATAGATGCATCATAGGTGCATCATAGATGCATCATAGGTGCATCATATGTGCATCATAGGTGCATCATATGTGCATCATAGATGCATCATTGGTGCATCATATGTGCATCATAGGTGCATCATAGATGCATCATAGGTTCATCATAGGTGCATCATAGATGCATCATAGGTTCATCATAGGTGCATCATAGATGCATCATAGATGCATCATAGGTTCATCATAGGTGCATCATAGATGCATCATAGGTGCATCATAGATGCATCATAGGTGCATCATAGATGCATCATAGGTGCATCATAGATGCATCATAGGTGCATCATAGATGCATCATTGGTGCATCATATGTGCATCATAGGTGCATCATATGTGCATCATAGGTGCATCATAGATGTATCATAGATGGATCACAGATGGATCATAGATGGATCATAGATGAATCATAGATGGATCATAGATGGATCATAGATGAATCATAGATGGATCATAGATGAATCATAGATGGATCATAGATGAATCATAGATGGATCATAGATGAATCATAGATGGATCATAGGTGCATCATAGATGCATCATAGGTGCATCATAGATGGATAATAGATGCATCATAGATGGATCACAGATGGATCATAGATGAATCATAGATGGATCATAGATGGATCATAGATGGATCACAGATGGATCATAGATGCATCATAAATGCATCACAAATGAATCAAAGATGGATCATAGGTGCATCATAGATGCATCATAGGTGCATCATAGATGCATCATAGGTGCATCATAGATGCATCATAGGTGCATCATAGATGCATCATAGGTGCATCATAGATGCATCATAGGTGCATCATAGATGCATCATAGGTGCATCATAGATGCATCATAGGTGCATCATAGATGCATCATAGGTGCATCATAGATGCATCATAGATGCATCATAGGTGCATCATAGATGCATCAAAGGTGCATCATAGATGCATCATAGGTGCATCATAGATGCATCATAGGTGCATCATAGATCATCCTATCACAGATGGATCATAGATGCATCATAAATGCATCACAAATGGATCAAAGATAGATCATAGATGGATCATAGGTGCATCATAGATGGATCATAGGTGCATCATAGATGGATCATAGGTGCATCATAGATGGATCATAGATGGGCATCATAGATGGATCATAGGTGCATCATAGATGCATCATAGGTGCATCATAGATGCATCATAGGTGCATCATAGGTGCATCATATGTGCATCATAGGTGCATCATATGTGCATCATAGGTGCATCATAGATGCATCATAGATGCATCATAGATGCATCATAGGTGCATCATAGATGCATCATAGGTGCATCATAGGTGCATCATAAATGCATCACAAATGGATCAAAGATAGATCATAGATGGATCATAGGTGCATCATAGATGGATCATAGGTGCATCATAGATGGATCATAGATGCATCATAGATGCATCATAGGTGCATCATAGATGCATCATAGGTGCATCATAGGTACATCATAGATGCATCATAGATGCATCATAGGTGCATCATAGATGCATCATAGGTGCATCATAGATGCATCATAAATGCATCACAAATGGATCAAAGATAGATCATAGATGGATCATAGGTGCATCATAGGTGCATCATAGATGCATCATAGGTGCATCATAGGTACATCATAGATGCATCATAGATGCATCATAGGTGCATCATAGATGCATCATAGGTGCATCATAGATGCATTATAGGTGCATCATGATGCATCTACGATGCACCTATGATGCATCTATGATGCACCTATGATGCACCTATGATGCATCTATGATGCACCTATGATGCATCTATGATGCATCTATGATCCATCTATGATGCACCTATGATCCATCTATGATGCACCTATGATCCATCTATGATGCACCTATGATCCATCTATGATCTATCTTTGATCCATTTGTGATGCATTTATGATGCACCTATGATGCACCTATGATGCATCTATGATGCACCTATGATGCATCTATGATGCACCTATGATGCACATATGATGCACCAATGGTGCATCTATGATGCACCTATGATGCATCTATGATGCACCTATGATGCATCTATGATGCACCACCTATGATGCATCTATGATGCACCTATGATGCACCTATGATGCATCTATGATGCATCTATGATCCATCTATGATCTATCTTTGATCCATTTGTGATGCATTTATGATGCATCTATGATCCATCTGTGATACATCTATGATACATCTATGATTCATCTATGATCCTTCTATGATCCATCTGTGATCCATCTATGATACATCTATGATCTATCTTTGATTCATCTATGATTCATCTATGATCCATCTATGATTCATCTATGATCCATCTATGATCCATCTATGATTCATCTATGATCCATCTATGATCCATCTGTGATCCATCTATGATACATCTATGATGCATCTATGATGCACCTATGATGCACATATGATGCACCTATGATGCACATATGATGCACCTATGATGCATCTATGATGCACCTATGATGCATCTATGATGCACCTATGATGCATCTATGATGCACCTATGATGCATCTATGATCCATCTATGATGCACCTATGATCAATCTATGATGCACCTATGATCCATCTATGATGCACCTATGATCCATCTATGATCTATCTTTGATCCATTTGTGATGCATTTATGATGCATCTATGATCCATCTGTGATAGGATCATAGATGGATCATAGATGAATCATAGATGTATCATAGATGTATCACAGATGGATCATAGATGCATCATAAATGCATCACAAATGGATCACAGATAGATCATAGATGGATCATAGGTGCATCATAGATGGATCATAGGTGCATCATAGATGGATCATAGGTGCATCATAGATGGATCATAGATGCATCATAGGTTCATCATAGATGCATCATAGGTGCATCATAGGTGCATCATAGATGCATCATAGGTGCATCATAGATGCATCATAGGTGCATCATAGATGCATCATTGGTGCATCATAGGTGCATCATAGATGCATCATAGGTGCATCATAGATGCATCATAGGTGCATCATAGATGCATCATAGGTGCATCATAGATGCATCATAGGTGCATCATAGATGCATCATTGGTGCATCATATGTGCATCATAGGTGCATCATATGTGCATCATAGGTGCATCATAGATGTATCATAGATGGATCACAGATGGATCATAGATGGATCATAGATGAATCATAGATGGATCATAGATGAATCATAGATGGATCATAGATGAATCATAAATGAATCAAAGATAGATCATAGATGTATCATAGATGGATCACAGATGGATCATAGATGGATCATAGATGAATCATAGATGGATCATAGATGGATCATAGATGAATCATAGATGGATCATAGATGAATCATAGATGGATCATAGATGAATCATAGATGGATCATAGATGAATCATAGATGGATCATAGATGAATCATAGATGGATCATAGGTGCATCATAGATGCATCATAGGTGCATCATAGATGGATAATAGAATAGCATCTATGAACCATCTGTGATCCACCTATGATGCATCTATGATGCACCTATGATGCACCTATGATGCATCTATGATGCACCTATGATGCATCTATGATGCACCTATGATTTATCTTTGATTCATTTGTAATGCCTTTATGATGCATCTATGATCCATCTGTGATCCATCTATGATCCATCTATGATCCATCTATGATTCATCTATGATCCATCTGTGATCCATCTATGATGCATCTATTATCCATCTATGATGCACCTATGATGCATCTATGATGCACCTATGATCCATCTATGATTCATCTATGATCCATCTATGATTCATCTATGATCCATCTATGATCCATCTATGATTCATCTATGATCCATCTATGATCCATCTGTGATCCATCTATGATACATCTATGATGCACCTATGATGCACATATGATGCACCTATGATGCACATATGATGCACCAATGATGCATCTATGATGCACCTATGATGCATCTATGATGCACCTATGATGCATATATGATGCACCTATGATGCATCTATGATGCACCTATGATGAACCTATGATGCATCTATGATGCACCTATGATGCACATATGATGCACCAATGATGCATCTATGATGCACCTATGATGCATCTATGATGCACCTATGATGCATCTATGATGCACCTATGATGCATCTATGATGCACCTGTGATGCATCTATGATGCACCTATGATGCACCTAAGATGCATCTATGATGCACCTATGATTCACATATGATGCACCAATGATGCATCTACGATGCACCTAAGATCCATCTATGATCTATCTGTGATCCATTTGTGATGCATTTATGATGCATCTATGATCCATCTGTGATACATCTATGATACATCTATGATTCATCTATGATCCATCTATGATCCTATCACAGATAGATCATAGATGCATCATAAATGCATCACAAATGGATCAAAGATAGATCATAGATGGATCATAGGTGCATCATAGATGCATCATAGGTGCATCATATGTGCATCATAGGTGCATCATATGTGCATCATAGGTGCATCATATGTGCATCATAGGTGCATCATAGATGCATCATAGGTGCATCATAGGTGCATCATAGATGCATCATAGGTGCATCATAGATGCATCATAGGTGCATCATAGATGCATCATAGGTGCATCATAGATGCATCATAGGTGCATCATATGTGCATCATAGGTGCATCATATGTGCATCATAGGTGCATCATAGATACATCATAGATGTATCATAGATGGATCACAGATGGATCATAGTAGGATCATAGATGAATCATAGATGGATCATAGATGGATCATAGATGAATCATAGATGGATCATAGATGAATCATAGATGAATCAAAGATAGATCATAGATGTATCATAGATGGATCACAGATGGATCATAGAAGGATCATAGATGAATCATAGATGTATCATAGATGTATCACAGATGGATCATAGATGCATCATAAATGCATCACAAATGGATCAAAGATAGATCATAGATGGATCATAGGTGCATCATAGATGGATCATAGGTGCATCATAGATGGATCATAGGTGCATCATAGATGGATCATAGATGCATCATAGGTGCATCATAGATGCATCATAGGTGCATCATAGGTGCATCATAGATGCATCATAGGTGCATCATAGATGCATCATAGGTGCATCATAGATGCATCATAGGTGCATCATAGATGCATCATTGGTGCATCATATGTGCATCATAGGTGCATCATAGATGCATCATAGGTTCATCATAGGTGCATCATAGATGCATCATAGGTTCATCATAGGTGCATCATAGATGCATCATATGTGCATCATAGATGCATCATAGGTGCATCATAGATGCATCATAGGTGCATCATAGATGCATCATAGGTGCATCATAGATGCATCATTGGTGCATCATATGTGCATCATAGGTGCATCATATGTGCATCATAGGTGCATCATAGATGTATCATAGATGGATCACAGATGGATCATAGATGGATCATAGATGAATCATAGATGGATCATAGATGGATCATAGATGAATCATAGATGGATCATAGATGAATCATAGATGAATCAAAGATAGATCATAGATGTATCATAGATGGATCACAGATGGATCATAGATGGATCATAGATGAATCATAGATGGATCATAGATGGATCACAGATGGATCATAGATGCATCATAAATGCATCACAAATGAATCAAAGATGGATCATAGGTGCATCATAGATGCATCATAGGTGCATCATAGATGCATCATTGGTGCATCATATGTGCATCATAGGTGCATCATAGATGCATCATAGGTTCATCATAGGTGCATCATAGATGCATCATAGGTGCATCATAGATGCATCATAGGTGCATCATAGATGCATCATAGGTGCATCATAGATGCATCATAGGTGCATCATAGATGCATCATTGGTGCATCATAATTATGTGCATCATAGGTGCATCATATGTGCATCATAGGTGCATCATAGATGTATCATAGATGGATCACAGATGGATCATAGATGGATCATAGATGAATCATAGATGGATCATAGATGGATCATAGATGAATCATAGATGGATCATAGATGAATCATAGATGAATCAAAGATAGATCATAGATGTATCATAGATGGATCACAGATGGATCATAGATGGATTATAGATGGATCATAGATGGATCATAGATGAATCATAGATGGATCATAGATGAATCATAGATGGATCATAGATGAATCATAGATGGATCATAGATGAATCATAGATGGATCATAGGTGCATCATAGATGCATCATAGGTGCATCATAGATGGATAATAGATGCATCATAGATGGATCACAGATGGATCATAGATGAATCATAGATGGATCATAGATGGATCATAGATGGATCACAGATGGATCATAGATGCATCATAAATGCATCACAAATGAATCAAAGATGGATCATAGGTGCATCATAGATGCATCATAGGTGCATCATAGATGCATCATAGGTGCATCATAGATGCATCATAGGTGCATCATAGATGCATCATAGGTGCATCATAGATGCATCATAGGTGCATCATAGATGCATCATAGGTGCATCATAGATGCATCATAGGTGCATCATAGATGCATCATAGGTGCATCATAGATGCATCATAGATGCATCATAGGTGCATCATAGATGCATCAAAGGTGCATCATAGATGCATCAAAGGTGCATCATAGATGCATCATAGGTGCATCATAGATGCATCATAGGTGCATCATAGATCATCCTATCACAGATGGATCATAGATGCATCATAAATGCATCACAAATGGATCAAAGATAGATCATAGATGGATCATAGGTGCATCATAGATGGATCATAGGTGCATCATAGATGGATCATAGGTGCATCATAGATGGATCATAGATGGGCATCATAGATGGATCATAGGTGCATCATAGATGCATCATAGGTGCATCATAGATGCATCATAGGTGCATCATAGGTGCATCATATGTGCATCATAGGTGCATCATATGTGCATCATAGGTGCATCATAGATGCATCATAGATGCATCATAGATGCATCATAGGTGCATCATAGATGCATCATAGGTGCATCATAGGTGCATCATTAATGCATCACAAATGGATCAAAGATAGATCATAGATGGATCATAGGTGCATCATAGATGGATCATAGGTGCATCATAGATGGATCATAGGTGCATCATAGATGGATCATAGATGCATCATAGATGCATCATAGGTGCATCATAGATGCATCATAGGTGCATCATAGGTGCATCATAGATGCATCATAGATGCATCATGATGCACCTATAATGCATCTATGATGCACCTATGATGCATCTATGATGCACCTATGATGCATCTATGATGCATCTATGATGTACCTATGATGCACCTATGATGCATCTATGATGCACCTATGATGCATCTATGATGCATCTATGATCCATCTATGATGCACCTATGATCCATCTATGATGCACCTATGATCCATCTATGATCTATCTTTGATCCATTTGTGATGCATTTATGATGCACCTATGATGCACCTATGATGCATCTATGATGCACCTATGATGCATCTATGATGCACCTATGATGCACATATGATGCACCAATGGTGCATCTATGATGCACCTATGATGCATCTATGATGCACCTATGATGCATCTATGATGCACCACCTATGATGCATCTATGATGCACCTATGATGCACCTATGATGCTTCTATGATGCATCTATGATCCATCTATGATCTATCTTTGATCCATTTGTGATGCATTTATGATGCATCTATGATCCATCTGTGATACATCTATGATACATCTATGATTCATCTATGATCCTTCTATGATCCATCTGTGATCCATCTATGATACATCTATGATCTATCTTTGATTCATCTATGATTCATCTATGATCCATCTATGATTCATCTATGATCCATCTATGATCCATCTATGATTCATCTATGATCCATCTATGATCCATCTGTGATCCATCTATGATACATCTATGATGCATCTATGATGCACCTATGATGCACATATGATGCACCTATGATGCACATATGATGCACCTATGATGCATCTATGATGCACCTATGATGCATCTATGATGCACCTATGATGCATCTATGATGCACCTATGATGCATCTATGATCCATCTATGATGCACCTATGATCAATCTATGATGCACCTATGATCCATCTATGATGCACCTATGATCCATCTATGATCTATCTTTGATCCATTTGTGATGCATTTATGATGCATCTATGATCCATCTGTGATAGGATCATAGATGGATCATAGATGAATCTTAGATGTATCATAGATGTATCACAGATGGATCATAGATGCATCATAAATGCATCACAAATGGATCACAGATAGATCATAGATGGATCATAGGTGCATCATAGATGGATCATAGGTGCATCATAGATGGATCATAGGTGCATCATAGATGGATCATAGATGCATCATAGGTTCATCATAGATGCATCATAGGTGCATCATAGGTGCATCATAGATGCATCATAGGTGCATCATAGGTGCATCATAGATGCATCATAGGTGCATCATAGATGCATCATAGGTGCATCATAGATGCATCATTGGTGCATCATAGGTGCATCATAGATGCATCATAGATGCATCATAGGTGCATCATAGATGCATCATAGGTGCATCATAGATGCATCATAGGTGCATCATAGATGCATCATAGGTGCATCATAGATGCATGTTTGGTGCATCATATGTGCATCATAGGTGCATCATATGTGCATCATAGGTGCATCATAGATGTATCATAGATGGATCACAGATGGATCATAGATGGATCATAGATGAATCATAGATGGATCATAGATGGATCATAGATGAATCATAGATGGATCATAGATAAATCATAGATGAATCAAAGATAGATCATAGATGTATCATAGATGGATCACAGATGGATCATAGATGGATCATAGATGAATCATAGATGGATCATAGATGGATCATAGATGAATCATAGATGGATCATAGATGAATCATAGATGGATCATAGATGAATCATAGATGAATCATAGATGAATCATAGATGGATCATAGATGAATCATAGATGGATCATAGGTGCATCATAGATGCATCATAGGTGCATCATAGATGGATAATAGAATAGCATCTATGAACCATCTGTGATCCACCTATGATGCATCTATGATGCACCTATGATGCACCTATGATGCATCTATGATGCACCTGTGATGCATCTATGATGCACCTATGATCCATCTTTGATTCATTTGTAATGCCTTTATGATGCATCTATGATCCATCTGTGATCCATCTATGATCCATCTATGATCCATCTATGATTCATCTATGATCTATCTGTGATCCATCTATGATGCATCTATTATCCATCTATGATGCACCTATGATGCATCTATGATGCACCTATGATCCATCTATGATTCATCTATGATCCATCTATGATTCATCTATGATCCATCTATGATCCATCTATGATTCATCTATGATCCATCTATGATCCATCTGTGATCCATCTATGATACATCTATGATGCACCTATGATGCACATATGATGCACCTATGATGCACATATGATGCACCAATGATGCATCTATGATGCACCTATGATGCATCTATGATGCACCTATGATGCATATATGATGCACCTATGATGCATCTATGATGCACCTATGATGAACCTATGATGCATCTATGATTTACCTATGATGCACATATGATGCACCAATGATGCATCTATGATGCACCTATGATGCATCTATGATGCACCTATGATGCATCTATGATGCACCTATGATGCATCTATGATGCACCTATGATGCATCTATGATGCACCTGTGATGCATCTATGATGCACCTATGATGCACCTAAGATGCATCTATGATGCACCTATGATGCACATATGATGCACCAATGATGCATCTACGATGCAACTAAGATCCATCTATGATCTATCTGTGATCCATTTGTGATGCATTTATGATGCATCTATGATCCATCTGTGATACATCTATGATACATCTATGATTCATCTATGATCCATCTATGATCCTATCACAGATAGATCATAGATGCATCATAAATGCATCACAAATGGATCAAAGATAGATCATAGATGGATCATAGGTGCATCATAGATGCATCATAGGTGCATCATATGTGCATCATAGGTGCATCATATGTGCATCATAGGTGCATCATAGATGCATCATAGGTGCATCATAGGTGCATCATAGATGCATCATAGGTGCATCATAGATGCATCATAGGTGCATCATAGATGCATCATAGGTGCATCATAGATGCATCATAGGTGCATCATATGTGCATCATAGGTGCATCATATGTGCATCATAGGTGCATCATAGATACATCATAGATGTATCATAGATGGATCACAGATGGATCATAGATGGATCATAGATGAATCATAGATGGATCATAGATGGATCATAGATGAATCATAGATGGATCATAGATGAATCATAGATGAATCAAAGATAGATCATAGATGTATCATAGATGGATCACAGATGGATCATTGAAGGATCATAGATGAATCATAGATGTATCATAGATGTATCACAGATGGATCATAGATGCATCATAAATGCATCACAAATGGATCAAAGATAGATCATAGATGGATCATAGGTGCATCATAGATGGATCATAGGTGCATCATAGATGGATCATAGGTGCATCATAGATGGATCATAGATGCATCATAGGTTCATCATAGATGCATCATAGGTGCATCATAGGTGCATCATAGATGCATCATAGGTGCATCATAGATGCATCATAGGTGCATCATAGATGCATCATTGGTGCATCATAGGTGCATCATAGATGCATCATAGGTGCATCATAGGTACATCATAGATGCATCATAGGTGCATCATAGATGCATCATAGGTGCATCATAGATGCATCATAGGTGCATCATAGATGCATCATAGGTGCATCATAGATGCATGTTTGGTGCATCATATGTGCATCATAGATGTATCATAGATGGATCACAGATGGATCATAGATGGATCATAGGTGAATCATAGATGGATCATAGATGGATCATAGATGAATCATAGATGGATCATAGATAAATCATAGTTGAATCAAAGATAGATCATAGATGTATCATAGATGGATCACAGATGGATCATAGATGGATCATAGATGAATCATAGATGGATCATAGATGGATCATAGATGAATCATAGATGGATCATAGATGAATCATAGATGGATCATAGATGAATCATAGATGGATCATAGATGAATCATAGATGGATCATAGATGAATCATAGATGGATCATAGGTGCATCATAGATGCATCATAGGTGCATCATAGATGGATAATAGAATAGCATCTATGAACCATCTGTGATCCACCTATGATGCATCTATGATGCACCTATGATGCACCTATGATGCATCTATGATGCACCTATGATGCATCTATGATGCACCTATGATCCATCTTTGATTCATTTGTAATGCCTTTATGATGCATCTATGATCCATCTGTGATCCATCTATGATCCATCTATGATCCATCTATGATTCATCTATGATCCATCTGTGATCCATCTATGATGCATCTATTATCCATCTATGATGCACCTATGATGCATCTATGATGCACCTATGATCCATCTATGATTCATCTATGATCCATCTATGATTCATCTATGATCCATCTATGATCCATCTATGATTCATCTATGATCCATCTATGATCCATCTGTGATCCATCTATGATACATCTATGATGCACCTATGATGCACATATGATGCACCTATGATGCACATATGATGCACCAATGATGCATCTATGATGCACCTATGATGCATCTATGATGCACCTATGATGCATATATGATGCACCTATGATGCATCTATGATGCACCTATGATGAACCTATGATGCATCTATGATGCACCTATGATGCACATATGATGCACCAATGATGCATCTATGATGCACCTATGATGCATCTATGATGCACCTATGATGCATCTATGATGCACCTGTGATGCATCTATGATGCACCTATGATGCACCTAAGATGCATCTATGATGCACCTATGATGCACATATGATGCACCAATGATGCATCTACGATGCAACTAAGATCCATCTATGATCTATCTGTGATCCATTTGTGATGCATTTATGATGCATCTATGATCCATCTGTGATACATCTATGATATATCTATGATTCATCTATGATCCATCTATGATCCTATCACAGATAGATCATAGATGCATCATAAATGCATCACAAATGGATCAAAGATAGATCATAGATGGATCATAGGTGCATCATAGATGCATCATAGGTGCATCATATGTGCATCATAGGTGCATCATATGTGCATCATAGGTGCATCATAGATGCATCATAGGTGCATCATAGGTGCATCATAGATGCATCATAGGTGCATCATAGATGCATCATAGGTGCATCATAGATGCATCATAGGTGCATCATAGATGCATCATAGGTGCATCATATGTGCATCATAGGTGCATCATATGTGCATCATAGGTGCATCATAGATACATCATAGATGTATCATAGATGGATCACAGATGGATCATAGATGGATCATAGATGAATCATAGATGGATCATAGATGGATCATAGATGAATCATAGATGGATCATAGATGAATCATAGATGAATCAAAGATAGATCATAGATGTATCATAGATGGATCACAGATGGATCATAGAAGGATCATAGATGAATCATAGATGTATCATAGATGTATCACAGATGGATCATAGATGCATCATAAATGCATCACAAATGGATCAAAGATAGATCATAGATGGATCATAGGTGCATCATTGATGGATCATAGGTGCATCATAGATGGATCATAGGTGCATCATAGATGGATCATAGATGCATCATAGATGCATCATAGGTGCATCATAGATGCATCATAGGTGCATCATAGGTGCATCATAGATGCATCATAGGTGCATCATAGATGCATCATAGGTGCATCATAGATGCATCATAGGTGCATCATAGATGCATCATTGGTGCATCATATGTGCATCATAGGTGCATCATAGATGCATCATAGGTTCATCATAGGTGCATCATAGATGCATCATAGGTTCATCATAGGTGCATCATAGATGCATCATAGATGCATCATAGGTTCATCATAGGTGCATCATAGATGCATCATAGGTGCATCATAGATGCATCATAGGTGCATCATAGATGCATCATAGGTGCATCATAGATGCATCATAGGTGCATCATAGATGCATCATAGGTGCATCATAGATGCATCATAGGTGCATCATAGATGCATCATTGGTGCATCATATGTGCATCATAGGTGCATCATATGTGCATCATAGGTGCATCATAGATGTATCATAGATGGATCACAGATGGATCATAGATGGATCATAGATGAATCATAGATGGATCATAGATGGATCATAGATGAATCATAGATGGATCATAGATGAATCATAGATGAATCAAAGATAGATCATAGATGTATCATAGATGGATCACAGATGGATCATAGATGGATCATAGATGAATCATAGATGGATTATAGATGGATCATAGATGAATCATAGATGGATCATAGATGAATCATAGATGGATCATAGATGAATCATAGATGCATCATAAATGCATCACAAATGGATCACAGATAGATCATAGATGGATCATAGGTGCATCATAGATGGATCATAGGTGCATCATAGATGGATCATAGGTGCATCATAGATGGATCATAGATGCATCATAGGTGCATCATAGATGCATCATAGGTGCATCATAGATGCATCATAGGTGCATCATAGATGCATCATAGGTGCATCATAGATGCATCATAGGCGCATCATAGATGCATCATAGATGCATCATAGGTGCATCATAGATGCATCAAAGGTGCATCATAGATGCATCAAAGGTGCATCATAGATGCATCATAGGTGCATCATAGATGCATCATAGGTGCATCATAGATCATCCTATCACAGATGGATCATAGATGCATCATAAATGCATCACAAATGGATCAAAGATAGATCATAGATGGATCATAGGTGCATCATAGATGGATCATAGGTGCATCATAGATGGATCATAGGTGCATCATAGATGGATCATAGATGGGCATCATAGATGGATCATAGGTGCATCATAGATGCATCATAGGTGCATCATAGATGCATCATAGGTGCATCATAGATGCATCATAGGTGCATCATAGGTGCATCATATGTGCATCATAGGTGCATCATATGTGCATCATAGGTGCATCATAGATGCATCATAGATGCATCATAGATGCATCATAGGTGCATCATAGATGCATCATAGGTGCATCATAGGTGCATCATAAATGCATCACAAATGGATCAAAGATAGATCATAGATGGATCATAGGTGCATCATAGATGGATCATAGGTGCATCATAGATGGATCATAGGTGCATCATAGATGGATCATAGGTGCATCATAGATGGATCATAGATGCATCATAGGTTCATCATAGATGCATCATAGGTGCATCATAGGTGCATCATAGATGCATCATAGGTGCATCATAGATGCATCATAGGTGCATCATAGATGCATCATTGGTGCATCATTGGTGCATCATAGATGCATCATAGGTGCATCATAGGTGCATCATAGATGCATCATAGGTGCATCATAGATGCATCATAGGTGCATCATAGATGCATCATAGGTGCATCATAGATGCATCATAGGTGCATCATAGATGCATCATAGGTGCATCATAGATGCATCATAGGTGCATCATAGATGCATCATTGGTGCATCATATGTGCATCATAGGTGCATCATATGTGCATCATAGGTGCATCATAGATGTATCATAGGTGGATCACAGATGGATCATAGATGGATCATAGATGAATCATAGATGGATCATAGATGGATCATAGATGAATCATAGATGGATCATAGATGAATCATAGATGAATCAAAGATAGATCATAGATGTATCATAGATGGATCACAGATGGATCATAGATGGATCATAGATGAATCATAGATGGATCATAGATGGATCATAGATGAATCATAGATGGATCATAGATGAATCATAGATGGATCATAGATGAATCATAGATGGATCATAGATGAATCATAGATGGATCATAGATGAATCATAGATGGATCATAGGTGCATCATAGATGCATCATAGGTGCATCATAGATGGATAATAGAATGGCATCTATGAACCATCTGTGATCCACCTATGATGCATCTATGATGCACCTATGATGCACCTATGATGCATCTATGATGCATCTATGATCCATCTATGATACAGATGGATCATAGATGAATCATAGATGGATCATAGATGAATCATAGATGTATCATAGATGTATCACAGATGGATCATAGATGCATCATTAATGCATCACAAATGGATCAAAGATAGATCATAGATGGATCATAGGTGCATCATAGATGGATCATAGGTGCATCATAGATGGATCATAGGTGCATCATAGATGGATCATAGATGCATCATAGATGCATCATAGGTGCATCATAGATGCATCATAGGTGCATCATAGATGCATCATAGGTGCATCATAGATGCATCATTGGTGCATCATATGTGCATCATAGGTGCATCATAGATGCATCATAGGTTCATCATAGGTGCATCATAGATGCATCATAGGTGCATCATAGATGCATCATAGGTGCATCATAGATGCATCATAGGTGCATCATAGATGCATCATAGGTGCATCATAGATGCATCATTGGTGCATCATATGTGCATCATAGGTGCATCATATGTGCATCATAGGTGCATCATAGATGTATCATAGATGGATCACAGATGGATCATAGATGGATCATAGATGAATCATAGATGGATCATAGATGGATCATAGATGAATCATAGATGGATCATAGATGAATCATAGATGAATCAAAGATAGATCATAGATGTATCATAGATGGATCACAGATGGATCATAGATGGATCATAGATGGATCATAGATGGATCATAGATGAATCATAGATGGATCATAGATGAATCATAGATGGATCATAGATGAATCATAGATGGATCATAGATGAATCATAGATGGATCATAGGTGCATCATAGATGCATCATAGGTGCATCATAGATGGATAATAGATGCATCATAGATGGATCACAGATGGATCATAGATGAATCATAGATGGATCATAGATGGATCATAGATGGATCACAGATGGATCATAGATGCATCATAAATGCATCACAAATGAATCAAAGATGGATCATAGGTGCATCATAGATGCATCATAGGTGCATCATAGATGCATCATAGGTGCATCATAGGTGCATCATAGATGCATCATAGGTGCATCATAGATGCATCATAGGTGCATCATAGATGCATCATAGGTGCATCATAGATGCATCATAGGTGCATCATAGATGCATCAAAGGTGCATCATAGATGCATCAAAGGTGCATCATAGATGCATCATAGGTGCATCATAGATGCATCATAGGTGCATCATAGATCATCCTATCACAGATGGATCATAGATGCATCATAAATGCATCACAAATGGATCAAAGATAGATCATAGATGGATCATAGGTGCATCATAGATGGATCATAGGTGCATCATAGATGGATCATAGGTGCATCATAGATGGATCATAGATGGGCATCATAGATGGATCATAGGTGCATCATAGATGCATCATAGGTGCATCATAGATGCATCATAGGTGCATCATAGGTGCATCATATGTGCATCATAGGTGCATCATATGTGCATCATAGGTGCATCATAGATGCATCATAGATGCATCATAGATGCATCATAGGTGCATCATAGATGCATCATAGGTGCATCATAGGTGCATCATAAATGCATCACAAATGGATCAAAGATAGATCATAGATGGATCATAGGTGCATCATAGATGGATCATAGGTGCATCATAGATGGATCATAGGTGCATCATAGATGGATCATAGATGCATCATAGATGCATCATAGGTGCATCATAGATGCATCATAGGTGCATCATAGATGCATCATAGGTGCATCATAGGTGCATCATAGATGCATCATAGGTGCATCATAGATGCATCATAGGTGAATCATAGATGCATCATGATGCACCTATAATGCATCTATGATGCACCTATGATGCATCTATGATGCACCTATGATGCATCTATGATGCATCTATGATGTACCTATGATGCACCTATGATGCATCTATGATGCACCTATGATGCATCTATGATGCATCTATGATCCATCTATGATGCACCTATGATCCATCTATGATGCACCTATGATCCATCTATGATCTATCTTTGATCCATTTGTGATGCATTTATGATGCACCTATGATGCACCTATGATGCATCTATGATGCACCTATGATGCATCTATGATGCACCTATGATGCACATATGATGCACCAATGGTGCATCTATGATGCACCTATGATGCATCTATGATGCACCTATGATGCATCTATGATGCACCACCTATGATGCATCTATGATGCACCTATGATGCACCTATGATGCATCTATGATGCATATATGATCCATCTATGATCTATCTTTGATCCATTTGTGATGCATTTATGATGCATCTATGATCCATCTGTGATACATCTATGATACATCTATGATTCATCTATGATCCTTCTATGATCCATCTGTGATCCATCTATGATACATCTATGATCTATCTTTGATTCATCTATGATTCATCTATGATCCATCTATGATTCATCTATGATCCATCTATGATCCATCTATGATTCATCTATGATCCATCTATGATCCATCTGTGATCCATCTATGATACATCTATGATGCATCTATGATGCACCTATGATGCACATATGATGCACCTATGATGCACATATGATGCACCTATGATGCATCTATGATGCACCTATGATGCATCTATGATGCACCTATGATGCATCTATGATGCACCTATGATGCATCTATGATCCATCTATGATGCACCTATGATCAATCTATGATGCACCTATGATCCATCTATGATGCACCTATGATCCATCTATGATCTATCTTTGATCCATTTGTGATGCATTTATGATGCATCTATGATCCATCTGTGATAGGATCATAGATGGATCATAGATGAATCATAGATGTATCATAGATGTATCACAGATGGATCATAGATGCATCATAAATGCATCACAAATGGATCACAGATAGATCATAGATGGATCATAGGTGCATCATAGATGGATCATAGGTGCATCATAGATGGATCATAGGTGCATCATAGATGGATCATAGGTGCATCATAGATGGATCATAGATGCATCATAGGTGCATCATAGATGCATCATAGGTGCATCATAGGTGCATCATAGATGCATCATAGGTGCATCATAGATGCATCATAGGTGCATCATAGATGCATCATAGGTGCATCATAGATGCATCATTGGTGCATCATATGTGCATCATAGGTGCATCATAGATGCATCATAGGTTCATCATAGGTGCATCATAGATGCATCATAGGTTCATCATAGGTGCATCATAGATGCATCATAGATGCATCATAGGTTCATCATAGGTGCATCATAGATGCATCATAGGTGCATCATAGATGCATCATAGGTGCATCATAGATGCATCATAGGTGCATCATAGATGCATCATAGGTGCATCATAGATGCATCATAGGTGCATCATAGATGCATCATTGGTGCATCATATGTGCATCATAGGTGCATCATATGTGCATCATAGGTGCATCATAGATGTATCATAGATGGATCACAGATGGATCATAGATGGATCATAGATGAATCATAGATGGATCATAGATGGATCATAGATGAATCATAGATGGATCATAGATGAATCATAGATGAATCAAAGATAGATCATAGATGTATCATAGATGGATCACAGATGGATCATAGATGGATCATAGATGAATCATAGATGGATCATAGATGGATCATAGATGAATCATAGATGGATCATAGATGAATCATAGATGGATCATAGATGAATCATAGATGCATCATAAATGCATCACAAATGGATCACAGATAGATCATAGATGGATCATAGGTGCATCATAGATGGATCATAGGTGCATCATAGATGGATCATAGGTGCATCATAGATGGATCATAGATGCATCATAGGTGCATCATAGATGCATCATAGGTGCATCATAGATGCATCATAGGTGCATCATAGATGCATCATAGGTGCATCATAGATGCATCATAGATGCATCATAGGTGCATCATAGATGCATCAAAGGTGCATCATAGATGCATCAAAGGTGCATCATAAATGCATCATAGGTGCATCATAGATGCATCATAGGTGCATCATAGATCATCCTATCACAGATGGATCATAGATGCATCATAAATGCATCACAAATGGATCAAAGATAGATCATAGATGGATCATAGGTGCATCATAGATGGACCATAGGTGCATCATAGATGGATCATAGGTGCATCATAGATGGATCATAGATGGGCATCATAGATGGATCATAGGTGCATCATAGATGCATCATAGGTGCATCATAGATGCATCATAGGTGCATCATAGATGCATCATAGGTGCATCATAGGTGCATCATATGTGCATCATAGGTGCATCATATGTGCATCATAGGTGCATCATAGATGCATCATAGATGCATCATAGATGCATCATAGGTGCATCATAGATGCATCATAGGTGCATCATAGGTGCATCATAAATGCATCACAAATGGATCAAAGATAGATCATAGATGGATCATAGGTGCATCATAGATGGATCATAGGTGCATCATAGATGGATCATAGGTGCATCATAGATGGATCATAGATGCATCATAGATGCATCATAGGTGCATCATAGATGCATCATAGGTGCATCATAGGTGCATCATAGATGCATCATAGGTGCATCATAGATGCATCATGATGCACCTATAATGCATCTATGATGCACCTATGATGCATCTATGATGCACCTATGATGCATCTATGATGCATCTATGATGTACCTATGATGCACCTATGATGCATCTATGATGCACCTATGATGCATCTATGATGCATCTATGATCCATCTATGATGCACCTATGATCCATCTATGATGCAACTATGATCCATCTATGATCTATCGGTGCATCATAGATGGATCATAGGTGCATCATAGATGGATCATAGGTGCATCATAGATGGATCATAGATGCATCATAGATGCATCATAGGTGCATCATAGATGCATCATAGGTGCATCATAGATGCATCATAGGTGCATCATAGATGCATCATTGGTGCATCATATGTGCATCATAGGTGCATCATAGATGCATCATAGGTTCATCATAGGTGCATCATAGATGCATCATAGGTGCATCATAGATGCATCATAGGTGCATCATAGATGCATCATAGGTGCATCATAGATGCATCATAGGTGCATCATAGATGCATCATAGGTGCATCATAGATGCATCATTGGTGCATCATATGTGCATCATAGGTGCATCATATGTGCATCATAGGTGCATCATAGATGTATCATAGATGGATCACAGATGGATCATAGATGGATCATAGATGAATCATAGATGGATCATAGATGGATCATAGATGAATCATAGATGGATCATAGATGAATCATAGATGAATCAAAGATAGATCATAGATGTATCATAGATGGATCACAGATGGATCATAGATGGATCATAGATGGATCATAGATGGATCATAGATGAATCATAGATGGATCATAGATGAATCATAGATGGATCATAGATGAATCATAGATGGATCATAGATGAATCATAGATGGATCATAGGTGCATCATAGATGCATCATAGGTGCATCATAGATGGATAATAGATGCATCATAGATGGATCACAGATGGATCATAGATGAATCATAGATGGATCATAGATGGATCATAGATGGATCACAGATGGATCATAGATGCATCATAAATGCATCACAAATGAATCAAAGATGGATCATAGGTGCATCATAGATGCATCATAGGTGCATCATAGATGCATCATAGGTGCATCATAGGTGCATCATAGATGCATCATAGGTGCATCATAGATGCATCATAGGTGCATCATAGATGCATCATAGGTGCATCATAGATGCATCATAGGTGCATCATAGATGCATCAAAGGTGCATCATAGATGCATCAAAGGTGCATCATAGATGCATCATAGGTGCATCATAGATGCATCATAGGTGCATCATAGATCATCCTATCACAGATGGATCATAGATGCATCATAAATGCATCACAAATGGATCAAAGATAGATCATAGATGGATCATAGGTGCATCATAGATGGATCATAGGTGCATCATAGATGGATCATAGGTGCATCATAGATGGATCATAGATGGGCATCATAGATGGATCATAGGTGCATCATAGATGCATCATAGGTGCATCATAGATGCATCATAGGTGCATCATAGGTGCATCATATGTGCATCATAGGTGCATCATATGTGCATCATAGGTGCATCATAGATGCATCATAGATGCATCATAGATGCATCATAGGTGCATCATAGATGCATCATAGGTGCATCATAGGTGCATCATAAATGCATCACAAATGGATCAAAGATAGATCATAGATGGATCATAGGTGCATCATAGATGGATCATAGGTGCATCATAGATGGATCATAGGTGCATCATAGATGGATCATAGATGCATCATAGATGCATCATAGGTGCATCATAGATGCATCATAGGTGCATCATAGATGCATCATAGGTGCATCATAGGTGCATCATAGATGCATCATAGGTGCATCATAGATGCATCATAGGTGAATCATAGATGCATCATGATGCACCTATAATGCATCTATGATGCACCTATGATGCATCTATGATGCACCTATGATGCATCTATGATGCATCTATGATGTACCTATGATGCACCTATGATGCATCTATGATGCATCTATGATCCATCTATGATGCACCTATGATCCATCTATGATGCACCTATGATCCATCTATGATCTATCTTTGATCCATTTGTGATGCATTTATGATGCACCTATGATGCACCTATGATGCATCTATGATGCACCTATGATGCATCTATGATGCACCTATGATGCACATATGATGCACCAATGGTGCATCTATGATGCACCTATGATGCATCTATGATGCACCTATGATGCATCTATGATGCACCACCTATGATGCATCTATGATGCACCTATGATGCACCTATGATGCATCTATGATGCATATATGATCCATCTATGATCTATCTTTGATCCATTTGTGATGCATTTATGATGCATCTATGATCCATCTGTGATACATCTATGATACATCTATGATTCATCTATGATCCTTCTATGATCCATCTGTGATCCATCTATGATACATCTATGATCTATCTTTGATTCATCTATGATTCATCTATGATCCATCTATGATTCATCTATGATCCATCTATGATCCATCTATGATTCATCTATGATCCATCTATGATCCATCTGTGATCCATCTATGATACATCTATGATGCATCTATGATGCACCTATGATGCACATATGATGCACCTATGATGCACATATGATGCACCTATGATGCATCTATGATGCACCTATGATGCATCTATGATGCACCTATGATGCATCTATGATGCACCTATGATGCATCTATGATCCATCTATGATGCACCTATGATCAATCTATGATGCACCTATGATCCATCTATGATGCACCTATGATCCATCTATGATCTATCTTTGATCCATTTGTGATGCATTTATGATGCATCTATGATCCATCTGTGATAGGATCATAGATGGATCATAGATGAATCATAGATGTATCATAGATGTATCACAGATGGATCATAGATGCATCATAAATGCATCACAAATGGATCACAGATAGATCATAGATGGATCATAGGTGCATCATAGATGGATCATAGGTGCATCATAGATGGATCATAGGTGCATCATAGATGGATCATAGGTGCATCATAGATGGATCATAGATGCATCATAGGTGCATCATAGATGCATCATAGGTGCATCATAGGTGCATCATAGATGCATCATAGGTGCATCATAGATGCATCATAGGTGCATCATAGATGCATCATAGGTGCATCATAGATGCATCATTGGTGCATCATATGTGCATCATAGGTGCATCATAGATGCATCATAGGTTCATCATAGGTGCATCATAGATGCATCATAGGTTCATCATAGGTGCATCATAGATGCATCATAGATGCATCATAGGTTCATCATAGGTGCATCATAGATGCATCATAGGTGCATCATAGATGCATCATAGGTGCATCATAGATGCATCATAGGTGCATCATAGATGCATCATAGGTGCATCATAGATGCATCATAGGTGCATCATAGATGCATCATTGGTGCATCATATGTGCATCATAGGTGCATCATATGTGCATCATAGGTGCATCATAGATGTATCATAGATGGATCACAGATGGATCATAGATGGATCATAGATGAATCATAGATGGATCATAGATGGATCATAGATGAATCATAGATGGATCATAGATGAATCATAGATGAATCAAAGATAGATCATAGATGTATCATAGATGGATCACAGATGGATCATAGATGGATCATAGATGAATCATAGATGGATCATAGATGGATCATAGATGAATCATAGATGGATCATAGATGAATCATAGATGGATCATAGATGAATCATAGATGCATCATAAATGCATCACAAATGGATCACAGATAGATCATAGATGGATCATAGGTGCATCATAGATGGATCATAGGTGCATCATAGATGGATCATAGGTGCATCATAGATGGATCATAGATGCATCATAGGTGCATCATAGATGCATCATAGGTGCATCATAGATGCATCATAGGTGCATCATAGATGCATCATAGGTGCATCATAGATGCATCATAGATGCATCATAGGTGCATCATAGATGCATCAAAGGTGCATCATAGATGCATCAAAGGTGCATCATAGATGCATCATAGGTGCATCATAGATGCATCATAGGTGCATCATAGATCATCCTATCACAGATGGATCATAGATGCATCATAAATGCATCACAAATGGATCAAAGATAGATCATAGATGGATCATAGGTGCATCATAGATGGATCATAGGTGCATCATAGATGGATCATAGGTGCATCATAGATGGATCATAGATGGGCATCATAGATGGATCATAGGTGCATCATAGATGCATCATAGGTGCATCATAGATGCATCATAGGTGCATCATAGATGCATCATAGGTGCATCATAGGTGCATCATATGTGCATCATAGGTGCATCATATGTGCATCATAGGTGCATCATAGATGCATCATAGATGCATCATAGATGCATCATAGGTGCATCATAGATGCATCATAGGTGCATCATAGGTGCATCATAAATGCATCACAAATGGATCAAAGATAGATCATAGATGGATCATAGGTGCATCATAGATGGATCATAGGTGCATCATAGATGGATCATAGGTGCATCATAGATGGATCATAGATGCATCATAGATGCATCATAGGTGCATCATAGATGCATCATAGGTGCATCATAGGTGCATCATAGATGCATCATAGGTGCATCATAGATGCATCATGATGCACCTATAATGCATCTATGATGCACCTATGATGCATCTATGATGCACCTATGATGCATCTATGATGCATCTATGATGTACCTATGATGCACCTATGATGCATCTATGATGCACCTATGATGCATCTATGATGCATCTATGATCCATCTATGATGCACCTATGATCCATCTATGATGCACCTATGATCCATCTATGATCTATCTTTGATCCATTTGTGATGCATTTATGATGCACCTATGATGCACCTATGATGCATCTATGATGCACCTATGATGCATCTATGATGCACCTATGATGCACATATGATGCACCAATGGTGCATCTATGATGCACCTATGATGCATCTATGATGCACCTATGATGCATCTATGATGCACCACCTATGATGCATCTATGATGCACCTATGATGCACCTATGATGCATCTATGATGCATCTATGATCCATCTATGATCTATCTTTGATCCATTTGTGATGCATTTATGATGCATCTATGATCCATCTGTGATACATCTATGATACATCTATGATTCATCTATGATCCTTCTATGATCCATCTGTGATCCATCTATGATACATCTATGATCTATCTTTGATTCATCTATGATTCATCTATGATCCATCTATGATTCATCTATGATCCATCTATGATCCATCTATGATTCATCTATGATCCATCTATGATCCATCTGTGATCCATCTATGATACATCTATGATGCATCTATGATGCACCTATGATGCACATATGATGCACCTATGATGCACATATGATGCACCTATGATGCATCTATGATGCACCTATGATGCATCTATGATGCACCTATGATGCATCTATGATGCACCTATGATGCATCTATGATCCATCTATGATGCACCTATGATCAATCTATGATGCACCTATGATCCATCTATGATGCACCTATGATCCATCTATGATCTATCTTTGATCCATTTGTGATGCATTTATGATGCATCTATGATCCATCTGTGATAGGATCATAGATGGATCATAGATGAATCATAGATGTATCATAGATGTATCACAGATGGATCATAGATGCATCATAAATGCATCACAAATGGATCACAGATAGATCATAGATGGATCATAGGTGCATCATAGATGGATCATAGGTGCATCATAGATGGATCATAGGTGCATCATAGATGGATCATAGATGCATCATAGGTTCATCATAGATGCATCATAGGTGCATCATAGGTGCATCATAGATGCATCATAGGTGCATCATAGATGCATCATAGGTGCATCATAGATGCATCATTGGTGCATCATAGGTGCATCATAGATGCATCATAGGTGCATCATAGATGTATCATAGATGGATCACAGATGGATCATAGATGGATCATAGATGAATCATAGATGGATCATAGATGGATCATAGATGAATCATAGATGGATCATAGATAAATCATAGATGAATCAAAGATAGATCATAGATGTATCATAGATGGATCACAGATGGATCATAGATGGATCATAGATGAATCATAGATGGATCATAGATGGATCATAGATGAATCATAGATGGATCATAGATGAATCATAGATGGATCATAGATGAATCATAGATGGATCATAGATGAATCATAGATGGATCATAGATGAATCATAGATGGATCATAGGTGCATCATAGATGCATCATAGGTGCATCATAGATGGATAATAGAATAGCATCTATGAACCATCTGTGATCCACCTATGATGCATCTATGATGCACCTATGATGCACCTATGATGCATCTATGATGCACCTATGATCCATCTTTGATTCATTTGTAATGCCTTTATGATGCATCTATGATCCATCTGTGATCCATCTATGATCCATCTATGATCCATCTATGATTCATCTATGATCCATCTGTGATCCATCTATGATGCATCTATTATCCATCTATGATGCACCTATGATGCATCTATGATGCACCTATGATCCATCTATGATTCATCTATGATCCATCTATGATTCATCTATGATCCATCTATGATCCATCTATGATTCATCTATGATCCATCTATGATCCATCTGTGATCCATCTATGATACATCTATGATGCACCTATGATGCACATATGATGCACCTATGATGCACATATGATGCACCAATGATGCATCTATGATGCACCTATGATGCATCTATGATGCACCTATGATGCATATATGATGCACCTATGATGCATCTATGATGCACCTATGATGAACCTATGATGCATCTATGATGCACCTATGATGCACATATAATGCACCAATGATGCATCTATGATGCACCTATGATGCATCTATGATGCACCTATGATGCATCTATGATGCACCTATGATGCATCTATGATGCACCTAAGATGCATCTATGATGCACCTATGATGCACATATGATGCACCAATGATGCATCTACGATGCACCTAAGATCCATCTATGATCTATCTGTGATCCATTTGTGATGCATTTATGATGCATCTATGATCCATCTGTGATACATCTATGATACATCTATGATTCATCTATGATCCATCTATGATCCTATCACAGATAGATCATAGATGCATCATAAATGCATCACAAATGGATCAAAGATAGATCATAGATGGATCATAGGTGCATCATAGATGCATCATAGGTGCATCATATGTGCATCATAGGTGCATCATATGTGCATCATAGGTGCATCATAGATGCATCATAGGTGCAACATAGGTGCATCATAGATGCATCATAGGTGCATCATAGATGCATCATAGGTGCATCATAGATGCATCATAGGTGCATCATAGATGCATCATAGGTGCATCATATGTGCATCATAGGTGCATCATATGTGCATCATAGGTGCATCATAGATACATCATAGATGTATCATAGATGGATCACAGATGGATCATAGATGGATCATAGATGAATCATAGATGGATCATAGATGGATCATAGATGAATCATAGATGGATCATAGATGAATCATAGATGAATCAAAGATAGATCATAGATGTATCATAGATGGATCACAGATGGATCATAGAAGGATCATAGATGAATCATAAATGTATCATAGATGTATCACAGATGGATCATAGATGCATCATAAATGCATCACAAATGGATCAAAGATAGATCATAGATGGATCATAGGTGCATCATAGATGGATCATAGGTGCATCATAGATGGATCATAGGTGCATCATAGATGGATCATAGATGCATCATAGGTGCATCATAGATGCATCATAGGTGCATCATAGGTGCATCATAGATGCATCATAGGTGCATCATAGATGCATCATAGGTGCATCATAGATGCATCATAGGTGCATCATAGATGCATCATTGGTGCATCATATGTGCATCATAGGTGCATCATAGATGCATCATAGATGCATCATAGGTTCATCATAGGTGCATCATAGATGCATCATAGATGCATCATAGGTTCATCATAGGTGCATCATAGATGCATCATAGGTGCATCATAGATGCATCATATGTGCATCATAGATGCATCATAGGTGCATCATAGATGCATCATTGGTGCATCATATGTGCATCATAGGTGCATCATATGTGCATCATAGGTGCATCATAGATGTATCATAGATGGATCACAGATGGATCATAGATGGATCATAGATGAATCATAGATGGATCATAGATGGATCATAGATGAATCATAGATGGATCATAGATGAATCATAGATGAATCAAAGATAGATCATAGATGTATCATAGATGGATCACAGATGGATCATAGATGGATCATAGATGAATCATAGATGGATCATAGATGGATCATAGATGAATCATAGATGGATCATAGATGAATCATAGATGGATCATAGATGAATCATAGATGCATCATAAATGCATCACAAATGGATCACAGATAGATCATAGATGGATCATAGGTGCATCATAGATGGATCATAGGTGCATCATAGATGGATCATAGGTGCATCATAGATGGATCATAGATGCATCATAGGTGCATCATAGATGCATCATAGGTGCATCATAGATGCATCATATGTGCATCATAGATGCATCATAGGTGCATCATAGATGCATCATAGATGCATCATAGGTGCATCATAGATGCATCAAAGGTGCATCATAGATGCATCAAAGGTGCATCATAGATGCATCATAGGTGCATCATAGATGCATCATAGGTGCATCATAGATCATCCTATCACAGATGGATCATAGATGCATCATAAATGCATCACAAATGGATCAAAGATAGATCATAGATGGATCATAGGTGCATCATAGATGGATCATAGGTGCATCATAGATGGATCATAGGTGCATCATAGATGGATCATAGATGGGCATCATAGATGGATCATAGGTGCATCATAGATGCATCATAGGTGCATCATAGATGCATCATAGGTGCATCATAGATGCATCATAGGTGCATCATAGGTGCATCATATGTGCATCATAGGTGCATCATATGTGCATCATAGGTGCATCATAGATGCATCATAGATGCATCATAGATGCATCATAGGTGCATCATAGATGCATCATAGGTGCATCATAGGAGCATCATAAATGCATCACAAATGGATCAAAGATAGATCATAGATGGATCATAGGTGCATCATAGATGGATCATAGGTGCATCATAGATGGATCATAGGTGCATCATAGATGGATCATAGATGCATCATAGATGCATCATAGGTGCATCATAGATGCATCATAGATGCATCATAGATGCATCATAGGTGCATCATAGGTGCATCATAGATGCATCATAGGTGCATCATAGATGCATCATGATGCACCTATAATGCATCTATGATGCACCTATGATGCATCTATGATGCACCTATGATGCATCTATGATGCATCTATGATGTACCTATGATGCACCTATGATGCATCTATGATGCACCTATGATGCATCTATGATGCATCTATGATCCATCTATGATGCACCTATGATCCATCTATGATGCACCTATGATCCATCTATGATCTATCTTTGATCCATTTGTGATGCATTTATGATGCACCTATGATGCACCTATGATGCATCTATGATGCACCTATGATGCATCTATGATGCACCTATGATGCACATATGATGCACCAATGGTGCATCTATGATGCACCTATGATGCATCTATGATGCACCTATGATGCATCTATGATGCACCACCTATGATGCATCTATGATGCACCTATGATGCACCTATGATGCATCTATGATGCATCTATGATCCATCTATGATCTATCTTTGATCCATTTGTGATGCATTTATGATGCATCTATGATCCATCTGTGATACATCTATGATACATCTATGATTCATCTATGATCCTTCTATGATCCATCTGTGATCCATCTATGATACATCTATGATCTATCTTTGATTCATCTATGATTCATCTATGATCCATCTATGATTCATCTATGATCCATCTATGATCCATCTATGATTCATCTATGATCCATCTATGATCCATCTGTGATCCATCTATGATACATCTATGATGCATCTATGATGCACCTATGATGCACATATGATGCACCTATGATGCACATATGATGCACCTATGATGCATCTATGATGCACCTATGATGCATCTATGATGCACCTATGATGCATCTATGATGCACCTATGATGCATCTATGATCCATCTATGATGCACCTATGATCAATCTATGATGCACCTATGATCCATCTATGATGCACCTATGATCCATCTATGATCTATCTTTGATCCATTTGTGATGCATTTATGATGCATCTATGATCCATCTGTGATAGGATCATAGATGGATCATAGATGAATCATAGATGTATCATAGATGTATCACAGATGGATCATAGATGCATCATAAATGCATCACAAATGGATCACAGATAGATCATAGATGGATCATAGGTGCATCATAGATGGATCATAGGTGCATCATAGATGGATCATAGGTGCATCATAGATGGATCATAGATGCATCATAGGTTCATCATAGATGCATCATAGGTGCATCATAGGTGCATCATAGATGCATCATAGGTGCATCATAGATGCATCATAGGTGCATCATAGATGCATCATTGGTGCATCATAGGTGCATCATAGATGCATCATAGGTGCATCATAGGTGCATCATAGATGCATCATAGGTGCATCATAGATGCATCATAGGTGCATCATAGATGCATCATAGGTGCATCATAGATGCATCATAGGTGCATCATAGATGCATCATTGGTGCATCATATGTGCATCATAGGTGCATCATATGTGCATCATAGGTGCATCATAGATGTATCATAGATGGATCACAGATGGATCATAGATGGATCATAGATGAATCATAGATGGATCATAGATGGATCATAGATGAATCATAGATGGATCATAGATGAATCATAGATGAATCAAAGATAGATCATAGATGTATCATAGATGGATCACAGATGGATCATAGATGGATCATAGATGAATCATAGATGGATCATAGATGGATCATAGATGAATCATAGATGGATCATAGATGAATCATAGATGGATCATAGATGAATCATAGATGGATCATAGATGAATCATAGATGGATCATAGATGAATCATAGATGGATCATAGGTGCATCATAGATGCATCATAGGTGCATCATAGATGGATAATAGAATAGCATCTATGAACCATCTGTGATCCACCTATGATGCATCTATGATGCACCTATGATGCACCTATGATGCATCTATGATGCACCTATGATGCATCTATGATGCACCTATGATCCATCTTTGATTCATTTGTAATGCCTTTATGATGCATCTATGATCCATCTGTGATCCATCTATGATCCATCTATGATCCATCTATGATTCATCTATGATCCATCTGTGATCCATCTATGATGCATCTATTATCCATCTATGATGCATCATAGATGCATCATAGGTGCATCATAGGTGCATCATAGATGCATCATAGGTGCATCATAGATGCATCATAGGTGCATCATAGATGCATCATTGGTGCATCATAGGTGCATCATAGATGCATCATAGGTGCATCATAGGTGCATCATAGATGCATCATAGGTGCATCATAGATGCATCATAGGTGCATCATAGATGCATCATAGGTGCATCATAGATGCATCATAGGTGCATCATAGATGCATCATTGGTGCATCATATGTGCATCATAGGTGCATCATATGTGCATCATAGGTGCATCATAGATGTATCATAGATGGATCACAGATGGATCATAGATGGATCATAGATGAATCATAGATGGATCATAGATGGATCATAGATGAATCATAGATGGATCATAGATGAATCATAGATGAATCAAAGATAGATCATAGATGTATCATAGATGGATCACAGATGGATCATAGATGGATCATAGATGAATCATAGATGGATCATAGATGGATCATAGATGAATCATAGATGGATCATAGATGAATCATAGATGGATCATAGATGAATCATAGATGGATCATAGATGAATCATAGATGGATCATAGATGAATCATAGATGGATCATAGGTGCATCATAGATGCATCATAGGTGCATCATAGATGGATAATAGAATAGCATCTATGAACCATCTGTGATCCACCTATGATGCATCTATGATGCACCTATGATGCACCTATGATGCATCTATGATGCACCTATGATGCATCTATGATGCACCTATGATCCATCTTTGATTCATTTGTAATGCCTTTATGATGCATCTATGATGCATCTATGATGCACCTATGATCCATCTATGATTCATCTATGATCCATCTATGATTCATCTATGATCCATCTATGATCCATCTATGATTCATCTATGATCCATCTATGATCCATCTGTGATCCATCTATGATACATCTATGATGCACCTATGATGCACATATGATGCACTAATGATGCACATATGATGCACCAATGATGCATCTATGATGCACCTATGATGCATCTATGATGCACCTATGATGCATATATGATGCACCTATGATGCATCTATGATGCACCTATGATGAACCTATGATGCATCTATGATGCACCTATGATGCACATATGATGCACCAATGATGCATCTATGATGCACCTATGATGCATCTATGATGCACCTATGATGCATCTATGATGCACCTATGATGCATCTATGATGCACCTGTGATGCATCTATGATGCACCTATGATGCACCTAAGATGCATCTATGATGCACCTATGATGCACATATGATGCACCAATGATGCATCTACGATGCACCTAAGATCCATCTATGATCTATCTGTGATCCATTTGTGATGCATTTATGATGCATCTATGATCCATCTGTGATACATCTATGATACATCTATGATTCATCTATGATCCATCTATGATCCTATCACAGATAGATCATAGATGCATCATAAATGCATCACAAATGGATCAAAGATAGATCATAGATGGATCATAGGTGCATCATAGATGCATCATAGGTGCATCATATGTGCATCATAGGTGCATCATATGTGCATCATAGGTGCATCATAGATGCATCATAGGTGCATCATAGGTGCATCATAGATGCATCATAGGTGCATCATAGATGCATCATAGGTGCATCATAGATGCATCATAGGTGCATCATATGTGCATCATAGGTGCATCATATGTGCATCATAGGTGCATCATAGATACATCATAGATGTATCATAGATGGATCACAGATGGATCATAGATGGATCATAGATGAATCATAGATGGATCATAGATGGATCATAGATGAATCATAGATGGATCATAGATGAATCATAGATGAATCAAAGATAGATCATAGATGTATCATAGATGGATCACAGATGGATCATAGAAGGATCATAGATGAATCATAGATTTATCATAGATGTATCACAGATGGATCATAGATGCATCATAAATGCATCACAAATGGATCAAAGATAGATCATAGATGGATCATAGGTGCATCATAGATGGATCATAGGTGCATCATAGATGGATCATAGGTGCATCATAGATGGATCATAGATGCATCATAGGTGCATCATAGATGCATCATAGGTGCATCATAGGTGCATCATAGATGCATCATAGGTGCATCATAGATGCATCATAGGTGCATCATAGATGCATCATAGGTGCATCATAGATGCATCATAGGTGCATCATAGATGCATCATTGGTGCATCATATGTGCATCATAGGTGCATCATAGATGCATCATAGGTTCATCATAGGTGCATCATAGATGCATCATAGGTTCATCATAGGTGCATCATAGATGCATCATATGTGCATCATAGATGCATCATAGGTGCATCATAGATGCATCATAGGTGCATCATAGATGCATCATATGTGCATCATAGATGCATCATAGGTGCATCATAGATGCATCATAGGTGCATCATAGATGCATCATAGGTGCATCATAGATGCATCATTGGTGCATCATATGTGCATCATAGGTGCATCATATGTGCATCATAGGTGCATCATAGATGTATCATAGATGGATCACAGATGGATCATAGATGGATCATAGATGAATCATAGATGGATCATAGATGGATCATAGATGAATCATAGATGGATCATAGATGAATCATAGATGAATCAAAGATAGATCATAGATGTATCATAGATGGATCACAGATGGATCATAGATGGATCATAGATGAATCATAGATGGATCATAGATGGATCATAGATGAATCATAGATGGATCATAGATGAATCATAGATGGATCATAGATGAATCATAGATGGATCATAGATGAATCATAGATGGATCATCGGTGCATCATAGATGCATCATAGGTGCATCATAGATGGATCATAGATGAATCATAGATGGATCATAGGTGCATCATAGATGCATCATAGGTGCATCATAGATGGATAATAGATGCATCAAAGATTGATCACAGATGGATCATAGATGAATCATAGATGGATCATAGATGGATCATAGATGGATCACAGATGGATCATAGATGCATCATAAATGCATCACAAATGAATCAAAGATGGATCATAGGTGCATCATAGATGCATCATAGGTGCATCATAGATGCATCATAGGTGCATCATAGATGCATCATAGGTGCATCATAGATGCATCATAGGTGCATCATAGATGCATCATAGGTGCATCATAGATGCATCATAGGTGCATCATAGATGCATCATAGGTGCATCATAGATGCATCATAGGTGCATCATAGATGCATCATAGGTGCATCATAGATGCATCATAGATGCATCATAGATGCATCATAGATGCATCATAGGTGCATCATAGATGCATCATAGGTGCATCATAGATGCATCATAGGTGCATCATAGATGCAGAATAGGTGCATCATAGATGCATCATAGGTGCATCATAGATGGATCACAGATGGATCATAGATGAATCATAGATGGATCATAGATGGATCATAGATGGATCACAGATGGATCATAGATGCATCATAAATGCATCACAAATGAATCAAAGATGGATCATAGGTGCATCATAGATGCATCATAGGTGCATCATAGATGCATCATAGGTGCATCATAGATGCATCATAGGTGCATCATAGATGCATCATAGGTGCATCATAGATGCATCATAGGTGCATCATAGATGCATCATAGGTGCATCATAGATGCATCATAGGTGCATCATAGATGCATCATATATGCATCATAGGTGCATCATAGATGCATCAAAGGTGCATCATAGATGCATCATAGGTGCATCATAGATGGATCACAGATGGATCATAGATGAATCATAGATGGATCATAGATGGATCATAGATGGATCACAGATGGATCATAGATGCATCATAAATGCATCACAAATGAATCAAAGATGGATCATAGGTGCATCATAGATGCATCATAGGTGCATCATAGATGCATCATAGGTGCATCATAGATGCATCATAGGTGCATCATAGATGCATCATAGATGCATCATAGGTGCATCATAGATGCATCAAAGGTGCATCATAGATGCATCATAGGTGCATCATAGATGCATCATAGGTGCATCATAGATGCATCATAGATGCATCATAGATGCATCATAGGTGCATCATAGATGCATCATAGGTGCATCATAGATCATCCTATCACAGATGGATCATAGATGCATCATAAATGCATCACAAATGGATCAAAGATAGATCATAGATGGATCATAGGTGCATCATAGATGGATCATAGGTGCATCATAGATGGATCATAGGTGCATCATAGGTGCATCATAGATGCATCATAGGTGCATCATAGGTGCATCATATGTGCATCATAGGTGCATCATATGTGCATCATAGGTGCATCATAGATGCATCATAGATGCATCATAGGTGCATCATAGGTGCATCATAAATGCATCACAAATGGATCAAAGATAGATCATAGATGGATCATAGGTGCATCATAGATGGATCATTGGTGCATCATAGATGGATCATAGATGCATCATAGATGCATCATAGGTGCATCATAGATGCATCATAGGTGCATCATAGGTGCATCATAGATGCATCATAGATGCATCATAGGTGCATCATAGATGCATCATAGGTGCATCATAGATGCATTATAGGTGCATCATAGATGCATCATAGGTGCATCATAGATGCATCATTGGTGCATCATATGTGCATCATAGGTGCATCATAGATGCATCATATGTGCATCATAGGTGCATCATAGATGCATCATAGGTTCATCATAGGTGCATCATAGATGCATCATAGGTGCATCATAGATGCATCATAGGTGCATCATATATGCATCATAGGTGCATCATATATGCATCATAGGTGCATCATAGATGCATCATAGGTGCATCATAGGTGCATCATAGATGCATCATAGGTGCATCATAGATGCATCATTGGTGCATCATATGTGCATCATAGGTGCATCATATGTGCATCATAGGTGCATCATAGATGTATCATAGATGGATCACAGATGGATCATAGATGGATCATAGATGAATCATAGATGGATCATAGATGGATCATAGATGAATCATAGATGGATCATAGATGAATCATAGATGAATCATAGATGGATCACAGATGGATCATAGATGGATCATAGATGAATCATAGATGGATCATAGATGGATCATAGATGGATCATAGATGGATCATAGATGGATCATAGATGAATCATAGATGGATCATAGATGAATCATAGATGGATCATAGGTGCATCATAGATGCATCATAGGTGCATCATAGATGGATAATAGATGCATCATAGATGGATCACAGATGGATCATAGATGAATCATAGATGGATCATAGATGGATCATAGATGGATAACAGATGGATCATAGATGCATCATAAATGCATCACAAATGAATCAAAGATGGATCATAGGTGCATCATAGATGCATCATAGGTGCATCATAGATGCATCATAGGTGCATCATAGGTGCATCATAGGTGCATCATAGGTGCATCATAGATGCATCATAGGTGGATCACAGATGGTTCATAGATGCTATTCTATTATCCATCTATGATGCACCTATGATGCATCTATGATGCACCTATGATCCATCTATGATTCATCTATGATCCATCTATGATTCATCTATGATCCATCTATGATTCATCTATGATCCATCTATGATTCATCTATGATCCATCTATGATTCATCTATGATCCATCCATAATGCACCTATGATGCATCTATGATGCACCTATGAGCCATCTTTGATCCATTTGTGATGCATTTATGATCCATCTGTGATCCATCTATGATACATCTTTGATTCATCTATGATGCATTTATGATGCATCTATGATCCATCTATGATCCATCCATGATGCACCTATGATGCATCTATGATGCACCTATGAGCCATCTTTGATCCATCTTCGATCCATCTATGATCCATATATGATCCATTTATGATGCATTTATGATGCATCTATGATCCACCTATGATCCACCTATAATCCATCTATGATGCATCTATGAAGCATCTATAATCCATCTATGATGCATCTATAATCCATCTATGATGCATCTATTATCCATCTATGATGCATCTATAATCTATCTATGATGCATCTATGATCCATCTATAATGCATCTATGATCCATCTATGATCCATTTATGATCTATCCATGATCCATCTATGATGCATCTATAATCCATCTATGATGCATATATGATCCATCTATAATGCATCTATGATCCATCTATGAACCATCTGTGATCCACCTATGATGCATCTATGATGCACCTATGATGCATCTATGATGCACCTATGATGCATCTATGATGCACCTATGATGCATCTATGATGCACCTATGATCCATCTTTGATCCATTTGTGATGCATTTATGATCCATCTGTGATCCATCTATGATACATCTATGATCCATCTATGATCCATCTGTGATCCATCTATGATACATCTATTATCCATCTATGATCCATCCATGATCCATCCATGATGCATCTATGATGCACCTATGATCCATCTATGATGCACCTATGATCCATCTATGATCCATCTTTGATCCATTTGTGATGCATTTATGATGCATCTATGATCGATCTGTGATCCATCTATGATACATCTATGATCCATCTATGATCCATCTTTGATTCATCTATGATGCATTTATGATGCATCTATGATCCATCTATGATCCATCCATGATGCACCTATGATGCATCCATGATGCACCTATGATGCATCCATGATGCACCTATGATGCATCTATGATGCACCTATGATGCATCTATGATGCACCTATGATCCATCTATGATGCACCTATGATCCATCTATGATGCACCTATGATCCATCTATGATGCACCTATGATCCATCTATGATGCACCTATGATCCATCTATGATCCATCTTTGTTTCATTTGTGATGCATTTATGATGCATCTATGATCCATCTGTGATACATCTATGATACATCTATGATTCATCTATGATCCTTCTATGATCCATCTGTGATCCATCTATGATACATCTATGATCTATCTTTGATTCATCTATGATTCATCTATGATCCATCTATGATTCATCTATGATCCATCTATGATCCATCTATGATTCATCTATGATCCATCTATGATCCATCTGTGATCCATCTATGATACATCTATGATGCATCTATGATGCACCTATGATGCACATATGATGCACCTATGATGCACATATGATGCACCTATGATGCATCTATGATGCACCTATGATGCATCTATGATGCACCTATGATGCATCTATGATGCACCTATGATGCATCTATGATCCATCTATGATGCACCTATGATCAATCTATGATGCACCTATGATCCATCTATGATGCACCTATGATCCATCTATGATCTATCTTTGATCCATTTGTGATGCATTTATGATGCATCTATGATCCATCTGTGATAGGATCATAGATGGATCATAGATGAATCATAGATGTATCATAGATGTATCACAGATGGATCATAGATGCATCATAAATGCATCACAAATGGATCACAGATAGATCATAGATGGATCATAGGTGCATCATAGATGGATCATAGGTGCATCATAGATGGATCATAGGTGCATCATAGATGGATCATAGATGCATCATAGGTTCATCATAGATGCATCATAGGTGCATCATAGGTGCATCATAGATGCATCATAGGTGCATCATAGATGCATCATAGGTGCATCATAGATGCATCATTGGTGCATCATAGGTGCATCATTAATGCATCATAGGTGCATCATAGGTGCATCATAGATGCATCATAGGTGCATCATAGATGCATCATAGGTGCATCATAGATGCATCATAGGTGCATCATAGATGCATCATAGGTGCATCATAGATGCATCATTGGTGCATCATATGTGCATCATAGGTGCATCATATGTGCATCATAGGTGCATCATAGATGTATCATAGATGGATCACAGATGGATCATAGATGGATCATAGATGAATCATAGATGGATCATAGATGGATCATAGATGAATCATAGATGGATCATAGATGAATCATAGATGAATCAAAGATAGATCATAGATGTATCATAGATGGATCACAGATGGATCATAGATGGATCATAGATGAATCATAGATGGATCATAGATGGATCATAGATGAATCATAGATGGATCATAGATGAATCATAGATGGATCATAGATGAATCATAGATGGATCATAGATGAATCATAGATGGATCATAGATGAATCATAGATGGATCATAGGTGCATCATAGATGCATCATAGGTGCATCATAGATGGATAATAGAATAGCATCTATGAACCATCTGTGATCCACCTATGATGCATCTATGATGCACCTATGATGCACCTATGATGCATCTATGATGCACCTATGATGCATCTATGATGCACCTATGATCCATCTTTGATTCATTTGTAATGCCTTTATGATGCATCTATGATCCATCTGTGATCCATCTATGATCCATCTATGATCCATCTATGATTCATCTATGATCCATCTGTGATCCATCTATGATGCATCTATTATCCATCTATGATGCACCTATGATGCATCTATGATGCACCTATGATCCATCTATGATTCATCTATGATCCATCTATGATTCATCTATGATCCATCTATGATCCATCTATGATTCATCTATGATCCATCTATGATCCATCTGTGATCCATCTATGATACATCTATGATGCACCTATGATGCACATATGATGCACTAATGATGCACATATGATGCACCAATGATGCATCTATGATGCACCTATGATGCATCTATGATGCACCTATGATGCATATATGATGCACCTATGATGCATCTATGATGCACCTATGATGAAGCTATGATGCATCTATGATGCACCTATGATGCACACATGATGCACCAATGATGCATCTATGATGCACCTATGATGCATCTATGATGCACCTATGATGCATCTATGATGCACCTATGATGCATCTATGATGCACCTGTGATGCATCTATGATGCACCTATGATGCACCTAAGATGCATCTATGATGCACCTATGATGCACATATGATGCACCAATGATGCATCTACGATGCACCTAAGATCCATCTATGATCTATCTGTGATCCATTTGTGATGCATTTATGATGCATCTATGATCCATCTGTGATACATCTATGATACATCTATGATTCATCTATGATCCATCTATGATCCTATCACAGATAGATCATAGATGCATCATAAATGCATCACAAATGGATCAAAGATAGATCATAGATGGATCATAGGTGCATCATAGATGCATCATAGGTGCATCATATGTGCATCATAGGTGCATCATATGTGCATCATAGGTGCATCATAGATGCATCATAGGTGCATCATAGGTGCATCATAGATGCATCATAGGTGCATCATAGATGCATCATAGGTGCATCATAGATGCATCATAGGTGCATCATAGATGCATCATAGGTGCATCATATGTGCATCATAGGTGCATCATATGTGCATCATAGGTGCATCATAGATACATCATAGATGTATCATAGATGGATCACAGATGGATCATAGATGGATCATAGATGAATCATAGATGGATCATAGATGGATCATAGATGAATCATAGATGGATCATAGATGAATCATAGATGAATCAAAGATAGATCATAGATGTATCATAGATGGATCACAGATGGATCATAGAAGGATCATAGATGAATCATAGATGTATCATAGATGTATCACAGATGGATCATAGATGCATCATAAATCCATCACAAATGGATCAAAGATAGATCATAGATGGATCATAGGTGCATCATAGATGGATCATAGGTGCATCATAGATGGATCATTAGTGCATCATAGATGGATCATAGATGCATCATAGGTGCATCATAGATGCATCATAGGTGCATCATAGATGCATCATAGGTGCATCATAGGTGCATCATAGATGCATCATAGGTGCATCATAGATGCATCATAGGTGCATCATAGATGCATCATAGGTGCATCATAGATGCATCATTGGTGCATCATATGTGCATCATAGGTGCATCATAGATGCATCATAGGTTCATCATAGGTGCATCATAGATGCATCATAGGTTCATCATAGGTGCATCATAGATGCATCATATGTGCATCATAGATGCATCATAGGTGCATCATAGATGCATCATAGGTGCATCATAGATGCATCATATGTGCATCATAGATGCATCATAGGTGCATCATAGATGCATCATAGGTGCATCATAGATGCATCATAGGTGCATCATAGATGCATCATTGGTGCATCATATGTGCATCATAGGTGCATCATATGTGCATCATAGGTGCATCATAGATGTATCATAGATGGATCACAGATGGATCATAGATGGATCATAGATGAATCATAGATGGATCATAGATGGATCATAGATGAATCATAGATGGATCATAGATGAATCATAGATGAATCAAAGATAGATCATAGATGTATCATAGATGGATCACAGATGGATCATAGATGGATCATAGATGAATCATAGATGGATCATAGATGGATCATAGATGAATCATAGATGGATCATAGATGAATCATAGATGGATCATAGATGAATCATAGATGGATCATAGATGAATCATAGATGGATCATAGGTGCATCATAGATGCATCATAGGTGCATCATAGATGGATCATAGATGAATCATAGATGGATCATAGGTGCATCATAGATGCATCATAGGTGCATCATAGATGGATAATAGATGCATCAAAGATTGATCACAGATGGATCATAGATGAATCATAGATGGATCATAGATGGATCATAGATGGATCACAGATGGATCATAGATGCATCATAAATGCATCACAAATGAATCAAAGATGGATCATAGGTGCATCATAGATGCATCATAGGTGCATCATAGATGGATAATAGAATAGCATCTATGAACCATCTGTGATCCACCTATGATGCATCTATGATGCACCTATGATGCACCTATGATGCACCTATGATGCACCTATGATGCATCTATGATGCACCTATGATCCATCTTTGATTCATTTGTAATGCCTTTATGATGCATCTATGATCCATCTGTGATCCATCTATGATCCATCTATGATCCATCTATGATTCATCTATGATCCATCTGTGATCCATCTATGATGCATCTATTATCCATCTATGATGCACCTATGATGCATCTATGATGCACCTATGATCCATCTATGATTCATCTATGATCCATCTATGATTCATCTATGATCCATCTATGATCCATCTATGATTCATCTATGATCCATCTATGATCCATCTGTGATCCATCTATGATACATCTATGATGCACCTATGATGCACATATGATGCACTAATGATGCACATATGATGCACCAATGATGCATCTATGATGCACCTATGATGCATCTATGATGCACCTATGATGCATATATGATGCACCTATGATGCATCTATGATGCACCTATGATGAACCTATGATGCATCTATGATGCACCTATGATGCACATATGATGCACCAATGATGCATCTATGATGCACCTATGATGCATCTATGATGCACCTATCATGCATCTATGATGCACCTATGATGCATCTATGATGCACCTGTGATGCATCTATGATGCACCTATGATGCACCTAAGATGCATCTATGATGCACCTATGATGCACATATGATGCACCAATGATGCATCTACGATGCACCTAAGATCCATCTATGATCTATCTGTGATCCATTTGTGATGCATTTATGATGCATCTATGATCCATCTGTGATACATCTATGATACATCTATGATTCATCTATGATCCATCTATGATCCTATCACAGATAGATCATAGATGCATCATAAATGCATCACAAATGGATCAAAGATAGATCATAGATGGATCATAGGTGCATCATAGATGCATCATAGGTGCATCATATGTGCATCATAGGTGCATCATATGTGCATCATAGGTGCATCATAGATGCATCATAGGTGCATCATAGGTGCATCATAGATGCATCATAGGTGCATCATAGATGCATCATAGGTGCATCATAGATGCATCATAGGTGCATCATAGATGCATCATAGGTGCATCATATGTGCATCATAGGTGCATCATATGTGCATCATAGGTGCATCATAGATACATCATAGATGTATCATAGATGGATCACAGATGGATCATAGATGGATCATAGATGAATCATAGATGGATCATAGATGGATCATAGATGAATCATAGATAGATCATAGATGAATCATAGATGAATCAAAGATAGATCATAGATGTATCATAGATGGATCACAGATGGATCATAGAAGGATCATAGATGAATCATAGATGTATCATAGATGTATCACAGATGGATCATAGATGCATCATAAATCCATCACAAATGGATCAAAGATAGATCATAGATGGATCATAGGTGCATCATAGATGGATCATAGGTGCATCATAGATGGATCATTAGTGCATCATAGATGGATCATAGATGCATCATAGGTGCATCATAGATGCATCATAGGTGCATCATAGGTGCATCATAGATGCATCATAGGTGCATCATAGATGCATCATAGGTGCATCATAGATGCATCATAGGTGCATCATAGATGCATCATAGGTGCATCATAGATGCATCATTGGTGCATCATATGTGCATCATAGGTGCATCATAGATGCATCATAGGTTCATCATAGGTGCATCATAGATGCATCATAGGTTCATCATAGGTGCATCATAGATGCATCATATGTGCATCATAGATGCATCATAGGTGCATCATAGATGCATCATAGGTGCATCATAGATGCATCATATGTGCATCATAGATGCATCATAGGTGCATCATAGATGCATCATAGGTGCATCATAGATGCATCATAGGTGCATCATAGATGCATCATTGGTGCATCATATGTGCATCATAGGTGCATCATATGTGCATCATAGGTGCATCATAGATGTATCATAGATGGATCACAGATGGATCATAGATGGATCATAGATGAATCATAGATGGATCATAGATGGATCATAGATGAATCATAGATGGATCATAGATGAATCATAGATGAATCAAAGATAGATCATAGATGTATCATAGATGGATCACAGATGGATCATAGATGGATCATAGATGAATCATAGATGGATCATAGATGGATCATAGATGAATCATAGATGGATCATAGATGAATCATAGATGGATCATAGATGAATCATAGATGGATCATAGATGAATCATAGATGGATCATAGGTGCATCATAGATGCATCATAGGTGCATCATAGATGGATCATAGATGAATCATAGATGGATCATAGGTGCATCATAGATGCATCATAGGTGCATCATAGATGGATAATAGATGCATCAAAGATTGATCACAGATGGATCATAGATGAATCATAGATGGATCATAGATGGATCATAGATGGATCACAGATGGATCATAGATGCATCATAAATGCATCACAAATGAATCAAAGATGGATCATAGGTGCATCATAGATGCATCATAGGTGCATCATAGATGCATCATAGGTGCATCATAGATGCATCATAGGTGCATCATAGATGCATCATAGGTGCATCATAGATGCATCATAGGTGCATCATAGATGCATCATAGGTGCATCATAGATGCATCATAGGTGCATCATAGATGCATCATAGGTGCATCATAGATGCATCATAGGTGCATCATAGATGCATCATAGGTGCATCATAGATGCATCATAGATGCATCATAGGTGCATCATAGATGCATCATAGGTGCATCATAGATGCATCATAGGTGCATCATAGATGCAGAATAGGTGCATCATAGATGCATCATAGGTGCATCATAGATGGATCACAGATGGATCATAGATGAATCATAGATGGATCATAGATGGATCATAGATGGATCACAGATGGATCATAGATGCATCATAAATGCATCACAAATGAATCAAAGATGGATCATAGGTGCATCATAGATGCATCATAGGTGCATCATAGATGCATCATAGGTGCATCATAGATGCATCATAGGTGCATCATAAATGCATCATAGGTGCATCATAGATGCATCATAGGTGCATCATAGATGCATCATAGGTGCATCATAGATGCATCATAGGTGCATCATAGATGCATCATATATGCATCATAGGTGCATCATAGATGCATCAAAGGTGCATCATAGATGCATCATAGGTGCATCATAGATGGATCACAGATGGATCAGAGATGAATCATAGATGGATCATAGATGGATCATAGATGGATCACAGATGGATCATAGATGCATCATAAATGCATCACAAATGAATCAAAGATGGATCATAGGTGCATCATAGATGCATCATAGGTGCATCATAGATGCATCATAGGTGCATCATAGATGCATCATAGGTGCATCATAGATGCATCATAGATGCATCATAGGTGCATCATAGATGCATCAAAGGTGCATCATAGATGCATCATAGGTGCATCATAGATGCATCATAGGTGCATCATAGGTGCATCATAGATGCATCATAGGTGCATCATAGATCATCCTATCACAGATGGATCATAGATGCATCATAAATGCATCACAAATGGATCAAAGATAGATCATAGATGGATCATAGGTGCATCATAGATGGATCATAGGTGCATCATAGATGGATCATAGGTGCATCATAGATGGATCATAGATGCATCATAGGTGCATCATAGATGCATCATAGGTGCATCATAGATGCATCATAGGTGCATCATAGATGCATCATAGGTGCATCATAGGTGCATCATATGTGCATCATAGGTGCATCATATGTGCATCATAGGTGCATCATAGATGCATCATAGATGCATCATAGGTGCATCATAGGTGCATCATAAATGCATCACAAATGGATCAAAGATAGATCATAGATGGATCATAGGTGCATCATAGATGGATCATTGGTGCATCATAGATGGATCATAGATGCATCATAGATGCATCATAGGTGCATCATAGATGCATCATAGGTGCATCATAGGTGCATCATAGATGCATCATAGATGCATCATAGGTGCATCATAGATGCATCATAGGTGCATCATAGATGCATTATAGGTGCATCATAGATGCATCATAGGTGCATCATAGATGCATCATTGGTGCATCATATGTGCATCATAGGTGCATCATATATGCATCATAGGTGCATCATAGATGCATCATAGGTGCATCATAGGTGCATCATAGATGCATCATAGGTGCATCATAGATGCATCATTGGTGCATCATATGTGCATCATAGGTGCATCATATGTGCATCATAGGTGCATCATAGATGTATCATAGATGGATCACAGATGGATCATAGATGGATCATAGATGAATCATAGATGGATCATAGATGGATCATAGATGAATCATAGATGGATCATAGATGAATCATAGATGAATCATAGATGGATCACAGATGGATCATAGATGGATCATAGATGAATCATAGATGGATCATAGATGGATCATAGATGGATCATAGATGGATCATAGATGGATCATAGATGAATCATAGATGGATCATAGATGAATCATAGATGGATCATAGGTGCATCATAGATGCATCATAGGTGCATCATAGATGGATAATAGATGCATCATAGATGGATCACAGATGGATCATAGATGAATCATAGATGGATCATAGATGGATCATAGATGGATAACAGATGGATCATAGATGCATCATAAATGCATCACAAATGAATCAAAGATGGATCATAGGTGCATCATAGATGCATCATAGGTGCATCATAGATGCATCATAGGTGCATCATAGGTGCATCATAGGTGCATCATAGGTGCATCATAGATGCATCATAGGTGGATCACAGATGGTTCATAGATGCTATTCTATTATCCATCTATGATGCACCTATGATGCATCTATGATGCACCTATGATCCATCTATGATTCATCTATGATCCATCTATGATTCATCTATGATCCATCTATGATTCATCTATGATCCATCTATGATTCATCTATGATCCATCTATGATTTATCTATGATCCATCCATGATGCACCTATGATGCATCTATGATGCACCTATGAGCCATCTTTGATCCATTTGTGATGCATTTATGATCCATCTGTGATCCATCTATGATACATCTTTGATTCATCTATGATGCATTTATGATGCATCTATGATCCATCTATGATCCATCCATGATGCACCTATGATGCATCTATGATGCACCTATGAGCCATCTTTGATCCATCTTCGATCCATCTATGATCCATATATGATCCATTTATGATGCATTTATGATGCATCTATGATCCACCTATGATCCACCTATAATCCATCTATGATGCATCTATGAAGCATCTATAATCCATCTATGATGCATCTATAATCCATCTATGATGCATCTATTATCCATCTATGATGCATCTATAATCTATCTATGATGCATCTATGATCCATCTATAATGCATCTATGATCCATCTATGATCCATTTATGATCTATCCATGATCCATCTATGATGCATCTATAATCCATCTATGATGCATATATGATCCATCTATAATGCATCTATGATCCATCTATGAACCATCTGTGATCCACCTATGATGCATCTATGATGCACCTATGATGCATCTATGATGCACCTATGATGCATCTATGATGCACCTATGATGCATCTATGATGCACCTATGATCCATCTTTGATCCATTTGTGATGCATTTATGATCCATCTGTGATCCATCTATGATACATCTATGATCCATCTATGATCCATCTGTGATCCATCTATGATACATCTATTATCCATCTATGATCCATCCATGATCCATCCATGATGCATCTATGATGCACCTATGATCCATCTATGATGCACCTATGATCCATCTATGATCCATCTTTGATCCATTTGTGATGCATTTATGATGCATCTATGATCGATCTGTGATCCATCTATGATACATCTATGATCCATCTATGATCCATCTTTGATTCATCTATGATGCATTTATGATGCATCTATGATCCATCTATGATCCATCCATGATGCACCTATGATGCATCCATGATGCACCTATGATGCATCCATGATGCACCTATGATGCATCTATGATGCACCTATGATGCATCTATGATGCACCTATGATCCATCTATGATGCACCTATGATCCATCTATGATGCACCTATGATCCATCTATAATGCACCTATGATCCATCTATGATCCATCTTTGTTTCATTTGTGATGCATTTATGATGCATCTATGATCCATCTGTGATACATCTATGATACATCTATGATTCATCTATGATCCATCTATGATCCATCTGTGATCCATCTATGATACATCTATGATCCATCTATAATGCATCTATGATCCATCTATGAACCATCTGTGATGCACCTATGATGCATCTATGATGCACCTATGATGCATCTATGATGCACCTATGATGCACCTATGATGCATCTATGATGCACCTATGATGCATCTATGATGCAACTATGATGCATCTATGATGCACCTATGATGCATCTATGATGCACCTATGATGCATCTATGATGCAACTATGATGCATCTATGATGCACCTATGATGCATCTATGATGCACCTATGATCCATCTTTGATCCATTTGTGATGCATTTATGATGCATCTATGATCCATCTGTGATCCATCTATGATACATCTATGATTCATCTATGATCCATCTATGATCCATCTGTGATCCATCTATGATGCATCTATTATCCATCTATGATCCATCCATGATCCATCCATGATGCATCTATGATGCACCAATGATCCATCTATGATCCATCTGTGATCCATCTATGATACATCTATGATCTATCTTTGATTCATCTATGATTCATCTATGATCCATCTATGATTCATCTATGATCCATCTATGATCCATCTATGATTCATCTATGATCCATCTATGATCCATCTGTGATCCATCTATGATACATCTATGATCTATCCATGATGCATCTATGATGCACCTATGATGCACATATGATGCACCTATGATGCACATATGATGCACCTATGATGCACATATGATGCACCTATGATGCATCTATGATGCACCTATGATGCATCTATGATGCATCTATGATGCATCTATGATGCATCTATGATGCATCTATGATGCACCTATGATGCATCTATGATGCACCTATGATGCATCTATGATGCATCTATGATGCACCTATGATCCATCTATGATGCACCTATGATCCATCTATGATCTATCTTTGATCCATTTGTGATGCATTTATGATGCATCTATGATCCATCTGTGATACATCTATGATACATCTATGATTCATCTATGATCCATCTATGATCCATCTGTGATCTATCTATGATACATCTATGATCCATCTTTGATTCATCTATGATGCATTTATGATGCATCTATGATCTATCTATGATCCATTTGTGATGCATTTATGATGCATCTATGATCCATCTGTGATCCATCTATGATACATCTATGATTCATCTATGATTCATCTATGATCTATCTATGATCCATCTGTGATCCATCTATGATACATCTATGATCCATCTTTGATTCATCTATGATGCATTTATGATGCATCTATGATCTATCTATGATCCATCCATGATGCACCTATGATGCATCTATGATGCACCTATGATGCATCTTTGATGTACCTATGATCCATCTATGATGCACCTATGATCCATCGATAATGCACCTATGATCCATCTATGATGCACCTATGATCCATCTATGATCCATCTTTGATCCATTTTTGATGCATCTATGATGCATCTATGATCCATCTGTAATCCATCTATGATACATCTATGATCCATCTATGATCCATCTGTGATCCATCTATGATACATCTATTATCCATCTATGATCCATCCATGATCCATCCATGATGCATCTATGATGCACCTATGATCCATCTATGATGCACCTATGATCCATCTATGATCCATCTTTGATCCATTTGTGATGCATTTATGATGCATCTATGATCCATCTGTGATCCATCTATGATACATCTATGATCCATCTATGATCCATCTTTGATTCATCTATGATGCATTTATAATGCATCTATGATCCATCTATGATCCATCCATGATGCACCTATGATGCATCCATGATGCACCTATGATGCATCCATGATGCACCTATGATGCATCTATGATGCACCTATGATGCATCTATGATGCACCTATGATCCATCTATGATGCACCTATGATCCATCTATGATGCACCTATGATCCATCTATGATGCACCTATGATCCATCTATGATCCACCTTTGATCCATTTGTGATGCATTTATGATGCATCTATGATCCATCTGTGATACATCTATGATACATCTATGATTCATCTATGATCCATCTATGATCCATCTGTGATCCATCTATGATACATCTATGATCCATCTATAATGCATCTATGATCCATCTATGAACCATCTGTGATGCACCTATGATGCATCTATGATGCACCTATGATGCATCTATGATGCACCTATGATGCACCTATGATGCATCTATGATGCACCTATGATGCATCTATGATGCAACTATGATGCATCTATGATGCACCTATGATGCATCTATGATGCACCTATGATGTATCTATGATGCACCTATGATGCATCTATGATGCACCTATGATGCATCTATGATGCACCTATGATCCATCTTTGATCCATTTGTGATGCATTTATGATGCATCTATGATCCATCTGTGATCCATCTATGATACATCTATGATTCATCTATGATCCATCTATGATCCATCTGTGATCCATCTATGATGCATCTATTATCCATCTATGATCCATCCATGATCCATCCATGATGCATCTATGATGCACCAATGATCCATCTATGATCCATCTGTGATCCATCTATGATACATCTATGATCTATCTTTGATTCATCTATGATTCATCTATGATCCATCTATGATTCATCTATGATCCATCTATGATCCATCTATGATTCATCTATGATCCATCTATGATCCATCTGTGATCCATCTATGATACATCTATGATCTATCCATGATGCATCTATGATGCACCTATGATGCACATATGATGCACCTATGATGCAAATATGATGCACCTATGATGCACATATGATGCACCTATGATGCATCTATGATGCACCTATGATGCATCTATGATGCATCTATGATGCACCTATGATGCATCTATGATGCACCTATGATGCATCTATGATGCACCTATGATGCATCTATGATGCACCTATGATGCATCTATGATGCATCTATGATGCACCTATGATCCATCTATGATGCACCTATGATCCATCTATGATCTATCTTTGATCCATTTGTGATGCATTTATGATGCATCTATGATCCATCTGTGATACATCTATGATACATCTATGATTCATCTATGATCCATCTATGATCCATCTGTGATCCATCTATGATACATCTATGATCCATCTTTGATTCATCTATGATGCATTTATGATGCATCTATGATCTATCTATGATCCATTTGTGATGCATTTATGATGCATCTATGATCCATCTGTGATCCATCTATGATACATCTATGATTCATCTATGATTCATCTATGATCTATCTATGATCCATCTGTGATCCATCTATGATACATCTATGATCCATCTTTGATTCATCTATGATGCATTTATGATGCATCTATGATCTATCTATGATCCATCCATGATGCACCTATGATGCATCTTTGATGTACCTATGATCTATCTATGATGCACCTATGATCCATCGATAATGCACCTATGATCCATCTATGATGCACCTATGATCCATCTATGATCCATCTTTGATCCATTTTTGATGCATCTATGATGCATCTATGATCCATCTGTAATCCATCTATGATGCATCTATTATCCATCTATGATCCATCCATGATCCATCCATGATGCATCTATGATGCACCTATGATCCATCTATGATGCACCTATGATCCATCTATGATCCATCTTTGATCCATTTGTGATGCATTTATGATGCATCTATGATCCATCTGTGATCCATCTATGATACATCTATGATTCATCTATGATCCATCTATGATCCATCTGTGATCCATCTATGATACATCTATGATCTATCTTTGATTCATCTATGATTCATCTATGATCCATCTATGATTCATCTATGATCCATCTTTGATTAATCTATGATGCATTTATGACGCATCTATGATCTATCTATGATCCATCCATGATGCACCTATGATGCATCTATGATGCACCTATGATGCATCTTTGATGTACCTATGATCCATCTATGATGCACCTATGATCCATCTATGATGCACCTATGATCCATCTATGATGCACCTATGATCCATCTATGATCCATCTTTGATCCATTTGTGATGCATCTATGATGCATCTATGATCCATCTGTGATCCATCTATGATGCATCTATTATCCATCTATGATCCATCCATGATCCATCCATGATGCATCTATGATGCACCTATGATCCATCTATGATGCACCTATGATCCATCTATGATCCATCTTTGATCCATTTGTGATGCATTTATGATGCATCTATGATCCATCTGTGATCCATCTATGATCCATCTATGATCCATCTATGATTCATCTATGATCCATCTGTGATCCATCTATGATCCATCTTTGATCCATTTGTGATGCATTTATGATGCATCTATGATCCATCTGTGATCCATCTATGATACATCTATGATTCATCTATGATCCATCTATGATCCATCTGTGATCCATCTATGATACATCTATGATCCATCTTTGATCCATCTTTGATTCATTTATGATGCATCTGTGATGAATCTATGATCCATCTATAATGCATCTTTGATCCATCTATGATCCATCTATGATCCATCTATAGTTCAACAATTACATAGTTTTTATCATGGCTTCCTTATCTTTAAATAACACAGCTTGTTTTCTCTATAAATAATATAGCAATATTTGAATTAAAACAGAGATGTTCAAGACTTGCATTCATGTGTACAAGGGTGTATGAATAGCAAACCGGTAACACTAATTTGCATAACATATTAATCCTGGAGCTCTGTCTTATGCGCGGTTGTGAGTGTTTTAAGCTCATATTTGTATTTCGTTAAGTCTTTGAACATCATAGATCATAGATGGATCATAGATGAATCATAGATGGATCATAGATGGATCATAGATGAATCATAGATGGATCATAGATGAATCATAGATGGATCATAGATGAATCATAGATGGATCATAGATGAATCATAGATGGATCATAGATGAATAATTGATGGATCATAGGTGCATCATAGATGCATCATAGGTGCATCATAGATGGATAATAGAATAGCATCTATGAACCATCTGTGATCCACCTATGATGCATCTATGATGCACCTATGATGCACCTATGATGCATCTATGATGCACCTATGATGCATCTATGATGCACCTATGATCCATCTTTGATTCATTTGTGATGCATTTATGATGCATCTATGATCCATCTGTGATCCATCTATGATCCATCTATGATCCATCTATGATTCATCTATGATCCATCTGTGATCCATCTATGATGCATCTATTATCCATCTATGATGCACCTATGATGCATCTATGATGCACCTATGATCCATCTATGATTCATCTATGATCTATCTATGATTCATCTATGATCCATCTATGATTCATCTATGATCCATCTATGATTCATCTATGATCTATCTATGATCCATCTATGATTCATCTATGATCCATCTATGATCCATCTGTGATCCATCTATGATACATCTATGATCTATCTTTGATTCATCTATGATTCATCTATGATCCATCTATGATTCATCTATGATCCATCTATGATCCATCTATGATTCATCTATGATCCATCTATGATCCATCTGTGATCCATCTATGATACATCTATGATGCACCTATGATGCACATATGATGCACCTATGATGCACATATGATGCACCAATGATGCATCTATGATGCACCTATGATGCATCTATGATGCACCTATGATGCATATATGATGCACCTATGATGCATATATGATGCACCTATGATGCATCTATGATGCACCTATGATGAACCTATGATGCATCTATGATGCACCTATGATGCTCATATGATGCACCAATGATGCATCTATGATGCACCTATGATGCATCTATGATGCATTTATGATGCATCTATGATCTATCTATGATCCATCCATGATGCACCTATGATGCATCTTTGATGTACCTATGATCTATCTATGATGCACCTATGATCCATCGATAATGCACCTATGATCCATCTATGATGCACCTATGATCCATCTATGATCCATCTTTGATCCATTTTTGATGCATCTATGATGCATCTATGATCCATCTGTAATCCATCTATGATGCATCTATTATCCATCTATGATCCATCCATGATCCATCCATGATGCATCTATGATGCACCTATGATCCATCTATGATGCACCTATGATCCATCTATGATCCATCTTTGATCCATTTGTGATGCATTTATGATGCATCTATGATCCATCTGTGATCCATCTATGATACATCTATGATTCATCTATGATCCATCTATGATCCATCTGTGATCCATCTATGATACATCTATGATCTATCTTTGATTCATCTATGATTCATCTATGATCCATCTATGATTCATCTATGATCCATCTTTGATTAATCTATGATGCATTTATGACGCATCTATGATCTATCTATGATCCATCCATGATGCACCTATGATGCATCTATGATGCACCTATGATGCATCTTTGATGTACCTATGATCCATCTATGATGCACCTATGATCCATCTATGATGCACCTATGATCCATCTATGATGCACCTATGATCCATCTATGATCCATCTTTGATCCATTTGTGATGCATCTATGATGCATCTATGATCCATCTGTGATCCATCTATGATGCATCTATTATCCATCTATGATCCATCCATGATCCATCCATGATGCATCTATGATGCACCTATGATCCATCTATGATGCACCTATGATCCATCTATGATCCATCTTTGATCCATTTGTGATGCATTTATGATGCATCTATGATCCATCTGTGATCCATCTATGATCCATCTATGATCCATCTATGATTCATCTATGATCCATCTGTGATCCATCTATGATCCATCTTTGATCCATTTGTGATGCATTTATGATGCATCTATGATCCATCTGTGATCCATCTATGATACATCTATGATTTATCTATGATCCATCTATGATCCATCTGTGATCCATCTATGATACATCTATGATCCATCTTTGATCCATCTTTGATTCATTTATGATGCATCTGTGATGAATCTATGATCCATCTATAATGCATCTTTGATCCATCTATGATCCATCTATGATCCATCTATAGTTCAACAATTACATAGTTTTTATCATGGCTTCCTTATCTTTAAATAACACAGCTTGTTTTCTCTATAAATAATATAGCAATATTTGAATTAAAACAGAGATGTTCAAGACTTGCATTCATGTGTACAAGGGTGTATGAATAGCAAACCGGTAACACTAATTTGCATAACATATTAATCCTGGAGCTCTGTCTTATGCGCGGTTGTGAGTGTTTTAAGCTCATATTTGTATTTCGTTAAGTCTTTGAACATCATAGATCATAGATGGATCATAGATGAATCATAGATGGATCATAGATGGATCATAGATGAATCATAGATGGATCATAGATGAATCATAGATGGATCATAGATGAATCATAGATGGATCATAGATGAATCATAGATGGATCATAGATGAATAATTGATGGATCATAGGTGCATCATAGATGCATCATAGGTGCATCATAGATGGATAATAGAATAGCATCTATGAACCATCTGTGATCCACCTATGATGCATCTATGATGCACCTATGATGCACCTATGATGCATCTATGATGCACCTATGATGCATCTATGATGCACCTATGATCCATCTTTGATTCATTTGTGATGCATTTATGATGCATCTATGATCCATCTGTGATCCATCTATGATCCATCTATGATCCATCTATGATTCATCTATGATCCATCTGTGATCCATCTATGATGCATCTATTATCCATCTATGATGCACCTATGATGCATCTATGATGCACCTATGATCCATCTATGATTCATCTATGATCTATCTATGATTCATCTATGATCCATCTATGATTCATCTATGATCCATCTATGATTCATCTATGATCTATCTATGATCCATCTATGATTCATCTATGATCCATCTATGATCCATCTGTGATCCATCTATGATACATCTATGATCTATCTTTGATTCATCTATGATTCATCTATGATCCATCTATGATTCATCTATGATCCATCTATGATCCATCTATGATTCATCTATGATCCATCTATGATCCATCTGTGATCCATCTATGATACATCTATGATGCACCTATGATGCACATATGATGCACCTATGATGCACATATGATGCACCAATGATGCATCTATGATGCACCTATGATGCATCTATGATGCACCTATGATGCATATATGATGCACCTATGATGCATATATGATGCACCTATGATGCATCTATGATGCACCTATGATGAACCTATGATGCATCTATGATGCACCTATGATGCACATATGATGCACCAATGATGCATCTATGATGCACCTATGATGCATCTATGATGCACCTATGATGCATCTATGATGCACCTATGATGCATCTATGATGCACCTATGATGCACCTATGATGCATCTATGATGCACCTATGATCCATCTATGATCTATCTGTGATCCATTTGTGATGCATTTATGATGCATCTATGATCCATCTGTGATACATCTATGATACATCTATGATTCATCTATGATCCATCTATGATCCTATCACAGATAGATCATAGATGCATCATAAATGCATCACAAATGGATCAAAGATAGATCATAGATGGATCATAGGTGCATCATAGATGCATCATAGGTGCATCATATGTGCATCATATGTGCATCATAGGTGCATCATAGGTGCATCATAGAAGCATCATAGGTGCATCATAGATGCATCATAGGTGCATCATAGATGCATCATAGGTGCATCATAGATGCATCATAGGTGCATCATAGATGCATCATAGGTGCATCATATGTGCATCATAGGTGCATCATATGTGCATCATAGGTGCATCATAGATGCATCATAGATGTATCATAGATGGATCACAGATGGATCATAGATGGATCATAGATGAATCATAGATGGATCATAGATGGATCATAGATGAATCATAGATGGATCATAGATGAATCATAGATGAATCAAAGATAGATCATAGATGTATCATAGATGGATCACAGATGGATCATAGAAGGATCATAGATGAATCATAGATGTATCATAGATGTATCACAGATGGATCATAGATGCATCATAAATGCATCACAAATGGATCAAAGATAGATCATAGATGGATCATAGGTGCATCATAGATGGATCATAGGTGCATCATAGATGGATCATAGATGCATCATAGATGCATCATAGATGCATCATAGGTGCATCATAGATGCATCATAGGTGCATCATAGATGCATCATAGGTGCATCATAGATGCATCATAGGTGCATCATAGATGCATCATAAGTGCATCATAGATGCATCATTGGTGCATCATATGTGCATCATAGGTGCATCATAGATGCATCATAGGTTCATCATAGGTGCATCATAGATGCATCATAGGTTCATCATAGGTGCATCAAAGATGCATCATAGGTGCATCATAGATGCATCATAGGTGCATCATAGATGCATCATAGGTGCATCATAGATGCATCATTGGTGCATCATATGTGCATCATAGGTGCATCATATGTGCATCATAGGTGCATCATAGATGTATCATAGATGGATCACAGATGGATCATAGATGGATCATAGATGAATCATAGATGGATCATAGATGGATCATAGATGAATCATAGATGGATCATAGATGAATCATAGATGAATCAAAGATAGATCATAGATGTATCATAGATGGATCACAGATGGATCATAGATGGATCATAGATGAATCATAGATGGATCATAGATGGATCATAGATGAATCATAGATGGATCATAGATGAATCATAGATGGATCATAGATGAATCATAGATGGATCATAGATGAATCATAGATGGATCATAGGTGCATCATAGATGCATCATAGGTGCATCATAGATGGATAATAGATGCATCATAGATGGATCACAGATGGATCATAGATGAATCATAGATGGATCATAGATGGATCATAGATGGATCACAGATGGATCATAGATGCATCATAAATGCATCACAAATGAATCAAAGATGGATCATAGGTGCATCATAGATGCATCATAGGTGCATCATAGATGCATCATAGGTGCATCATAGGTGCATCATAGGTGCATCATAGATGCATCATAGGTGCATCATAGATGCATCAAAGGTGCATCATAGATGCATCATAGGTGCATCATAGATGCATCATAGGTGCATCATAGATCATCCTATCACAGATGGATCATAGATGCATCATAAATGCATCACAAATGGATCAAAGATAGATCATAGATGGATCATAGGTGCATCATAGATGGATCATAGGTGCATCATTGATGGATCATAGGTGCATCATAGATGGATCATAGATGCATCATAGGTGCATCATAGATGCATCATAGGTGCATCATAGATGCATCATAGGTGCATCATAGGTGCATCATATGTACATCATAGGTGCATCATATGTGCATCATAGGTGCATCATAGATGCATCATAGATGCATCATAGATGCATCATAGGTGCATCATAGATGCATCATAGGTGCATCATAGGTGCATCATAAATGCATCACAAATGGATCAAAGATAGATCATAGATGGATCATAGGTGCATCATAGATGGATCATTGGTGCATCATAGATGGATCATAGATGCATCATAGATGCATCATAGGTGCATCATAGATGCATCATAGGTGCATCATAGGTGCATCATAGATGCATCATAGGTGCATCATAGATGCATCATAGATGCATCATAGGTGCATCATAGATGCATCAAAGGTGCATCATAGATGCATTATAGGTGCATCATAGATGCATCATAGGTGCATCATAGATGCATCATTGGTGCATCATATGTGCATCATAGGTGCATCATAGATGCATCATAGGTTCATCATAGGTGCATCATAGATGCATCATAGGTGCATCATATATGCATCATAGGTGCATCATAGATGCATCATAGGTGCATCATAGATGCATCATTGGTGCATCATATGTGCATCATAGGTGCATCATATGTGCATCATAGGTGCATCATAGATGTATCATAGATGGATCACAGATGGATCATAGATGGATCATAGATGAATCATAGATGGATCATAGATGGATCATAGATAAATCATAGATGGATCATATATGAATCATAGATGAATCAAAGATAGATCATAGATGTATCATAGATGGATCACAGATGGATCATAGATGGATCATAGATGAATCATAGATGGATCATAGATGGATCATAGATGAATCATAGATGGATCATAGATGAATCATAGATGGATCATAGATGAATCATAGATGGATCATAGATGAATCATAGATGGATCATAGGTGCATCATAGATGCATCATAGGTGCATCATAGATGGATAATAGATGCATCATAGATGGATCACAGATGGATCATAGATGAATCATAGATGGATCATAGATGGATCATAGATGGATCACAGATGGATCATAGATGCATCATAAATGCATCACAAATGAATCAAAGATGGATCATAGGTGCATCATAGATGCATCATAGGTGCATCATAGATGCATCATAGGTGCATCATAGATGCATCATAGGTGCATCATAGGTGCATCATAGGTGCATCATAGGTGCATCATAGATGCATCATAGGTGGATCACAGATGGTTCATAGATGCTATTCTATTATCCATCTATGATGCACCTATGATGCATCTATGATGCACCTATGATCCATCTATGATTCATCTATGATCCATCTATGATTCATCTATGATCCATCTATGATTCATCTATGATCCATCTATGATTCATCTATGATCCATCTATGATTCATCTATGATCCATCTGTATCATAGATGAATCACAGATGGATCATAGATGGATCATAGATGAATCATAGATGGATCATAGATTGATCATAGATAAATCATAGATGGATCATAGATGAATCATAGATGGATCATAGATGAATCATAGATGGGCATCATAGATGGATCATAGATGGATCATAGATGAATCATAGATGGATCATAGATGAATCATAGATGGATCATAGATGAATCATAGATGGATCATAGATGAATCATAGATGGATCATAGGTGCATCATAGATGCATCATAGGTGCATCATAGATGGATAATAGATGCATCATAGATGGATCACAGATGGATCATAGATGAATCATAGATGGATCATAGATGGATCATAGATGGATCACAGATGGATCATAGATGCATCATAAATGCATCACAAATGAATCAAAGATGGATCATAGGTGCATCATAGATGCATCATAGGTGCATCATAGATGCATCATAGGTGCATCATAGATGCATCATAGGTGCATCATAGGTGCATCATAGATGCATCATAGGTGCATCATAGATGCATCAAAGGTGCATCATAGATGCATCATAGGTGCATCATAGATGCATCATAGGTGCATCATAGATGCATCATAGGTGCATCATAGATCATCCTATCACAGATGGATCATAGATGCATCATAAATGCATCACAAATGGATCAAAGATAGATCATAGATGGATCATAGGTGCATCATAGATGGATCATAGGTGCATCATAGATGGATCATAGGTGCATCATAGATGGATCATAGATGCATCATAGGTGCATCATAGATGCATCATAGGTGCATCATAGATGCATCATAGGTGCATCATAGGTGCATCATATGTGCATCATAGGTGCATCATATGTGCATCATAGGTGCATCATAGATGCATCATAGATGCATCATAGATGCATCATAGGTGCATCATAGATGCATCATACGTGCATCATAGGTGCATCATAAATGCATCACAAATGGATCAAAGATAGATCATAGATGGATCATAGGTGCATCATAGATGGATCATTGGTGCATCATAGATGGATCATAGATGCATCATAGATGCATCATAGGTGCATCATAGATGCATCATAGGTGCATCATAGGTGCATCATAGATGCATCATAGGTGCATCATAGATGCATCATAGATGCATCATAGGTGCATCATAGATGCATCATAGGTGCATCATAGATGCATTATAGGTGCATCATAGATGCATCATAGGTGCATCATAGATGCATCATTGGTGCATCATATGTGCATCATAGGTGCATCATAGATGCATCATAGGTTCATCATAGGTGCATCATAGATGCATCATAGGTGCATCATATATGCATCATAGGTGCATCATAGATGCATCATAGGTGCATCATAGATGCATCATTGGTGCATCATATGTGCATCATAGGTGCATCATATGTGCATCATAGGTGCATCATAGATGTATCATAGATGGATCACAGATGGATCATAGATGGATCATAGATGAATCATAGATGGATCATAGATGGATCATAGATGAATCATAGATGGATCATAGATGAATCATAGATGAATCAAAGATAGATCATAGATGTATCATAGATGGATCACAGATGGATCATAGATGGATCATAGATGAATCATAGATGGATCATAGATGGATCATAGATGAATCATAGATGGATCATAGATGAATCATAGATGGATCATAGATGAATCATAGATGGATCATAGATGAATCATAGATGGATCATAGGTGCATCATAGATGCATCATAGGTGCATCATAGATGGATAATAGATGCATCATAGATGGATCACAGATGGATCATAGATGAATCATAGATGGATCATAGATGGATCATAGATGGATCACAGATGGATCATAGATGCATCATAAATGCATCACAAATGAATCAAAGATGGATCATAGGTGCATCATAGATGCATCATAGGTGCATCATAGATGCATCATAGGTGCATCATAGGTGCATCATAGGTGCATCATAGGTGCATCATAGATGCATCATAGGTGGATCACAGATGGTTCATAGATGCTATTCTATTATCCATCTATGATGCACCTATGATGCATCTATGATGCACCTATGATCCATCTATGATTCATCTATGATCCATCTATGATTCATCTATGATCCATCTATGATTCATCTATGATCCATCTATGATTCATCTATGATCCATCTGTATCATAGATGGATCACAGATGGATCATAGATGGATCATAGATGAATCATAGATGGATCATAGATGGATCATAGATGAATCATAGATGGATCATAGATGAATCATAGATGGATCATAGATGAATCATAGATGGGCATCATAGATGGTTCATAGGTGCATCATAGATGGATCATAGATGCATCATAGGTGCATCATAGATGCATCATAGGTGCATCATAGATGCATCATAGGTGCATCATAGATGCATGATGCATCTATGATGCACCTATGATGCATCTATGATGCATCTATGATGCACCTATGATGCATCTATGATGCACCAATGATGCATCAATGATGCACCAATGATGCACCAATGATGCATCTATGATGCACCTATGATGCATCTATGATGCACCTATGATGCATCTATGATGCACCTATGATGCATCTATGATGCACCTATGATGCATCTATGATGCACCTATGATGCATCTATGATGCACCTATGATGCATCTATGATGCACCTATGATGCATCTATGATGCACCTATGATGCATCTATGATGCACCTATGATGCATCTATGATGCACCTATGATGCATCTATGATGCACCTATGATGCATCTATGATCCATCTATGATGCACCTATGATCCATCTATGATGCCCATCTATGATTCATCTATGATCCATCTATGATTCATCTATGATCCATCTATGATCCATCTATGATTCATCTATGATCCATCTATGATCCATCTGTGATCCATCTATGATACAGATGGATCATAGATGAATCATAGATGGATCATAGATGAATCATAGATGGATCATAGATGGATCACAGATGGATCATAGATTAATCATAGATGAATCAAAGATAGATCATAGATGTATCATAGATGGATCACAGATGGATCATAGAAGGATCATAGATGAATCATAGATGTATCATAGATGTATCACAGATGGATCATAGATGCATCATAAATGCATCACAAATGGATCAAAGATAGATCATAGATGGATCATAGGTGCATCATAGATGGATCATAGGTGCATCATAGATGGATCATAGGTGCATCATAGATGGATCATAGATGCATCATAGATGCATCATAGGTGCATCATAGATGCATCATAGGTGCATCATAGATGCATCATAGGTGCATCATAGATGCATCATAGGTGCATCATAGATGCATCATAGGTGCATCATACATGCATCATAGGTGCATCATAGATGCATCATTGGTGCATCATATGTGCATCATAGGTGCATCATAGATGCATCATAGGTTCATCATAGGTGCATCATAGATGCATCATAGGTTCATCATAGGTGCATCATAGATGCATCATAGGTGCATCATAGATGCATCATAGGTGCATCATAGATGCATCATAGGTGCATCATAGATGCATCATAGGTGCATCATAGATGCATCATAGGTGCATCATAGATGCATCATAGGTGCATCATAGATGCATCATAGATGCATCATATGTGCATCATAGGTGCATCATAGATGTATCATAGATGGATCACAGATGGATCATAGATGGATCATAGATGAATCATAGATGGATCATAGATGGATCATAGATGAATCATAGATGGATCATAGATGAATCATAGATGAATCAAAGATAGATCATAGATGTATCATAGATGGATCACAGATGGATCATAGATGGATCATAGATGAATCATAGATGGATCATAGATGGATCATAGATGAATCATAGATGGATCATAGATGAATCATAGATGGATCATAGATGAATCATAGATGGATCATAGATGAATCATAGATGGATCATAGGTGCATCATAGATGCATCATAGGTGCATCATAGATGGATAATAGATGCATCATAGATGGATCACAGATGGATCATAGATGAATCATAGATGGATCATAGATGGATCATAGATGGATCACAGATGGATCATAGATGCATCATAAATGCATCACAAATGAATCAAAGATGGATCATAGGTGCATCATAGATGCATCATAGGTGCATCATAGATGCATCATAGGTGCATCATAGATGCATCATAGATGCATCAAAGGTGCATCATAGATGCATCATAGGTGCATCATAGATGCATCATAGGTGCATCATAGATCATCCTATCACAGATGCATCATAGGTGCATCATAGGTGCATCATAAATGCATCACAAATGGATCAAAGATAGATCATAGATGGATCATAGGTGCATCATAGATGGATCATTGGTGCATCATAGATGGATCATAGATGCATCATAGATGCATCATAGGTGCATCATAGATGCATCATAGGTGCATCATAGATGCATCATAGGTGCATCATAGATGCATCATAGGTGCATCATAGATGCATCATAGGTGCATCATAGATGCATCATAGGTGCATCATAGATGCATTATAGGTGCATCATAGATGCATCATAGGTGCATCATAGATGCATCATTGGTGCATCATATGTGCATCATAGGTGCATCATAGATGCATCATAGGTTCATCATAGGTGCATCATAGATGCATCATAGGTGCATCATATATGCATCATAGGTGCATCATATGTGCATCATAGGTGCATCATATGTGCATCATAGGTGCATCATAGATGTATCATAGATGGATCACAGATGGATCATAGATGGATCATAGATGAATCATAGATGGATCATAGATGGATCATAGATGAATCATAGATGGATCATAGATGAATCATAGATGAATCAAAGATAGATCATAGATGTATCATAGATGGATCACAGATGGATCATAGATGGATCATAGATGAATCATAGATGGATCATAGATGGATCATAGATGAATCATAGATGGATCATAGATGAATCATAGATGGATCATAGATGAATCATAGATGGATCATAGATGAATCATAGATGGATCATAGGTGCATCATAGATGCATCATAGGTGCATCATAGATGGATAATAGATGCATCATAGATGGATCACAGATGGATCATAGATGAATCATAGATGGATCATAGATGGATCATAGAGTGATCACAGATGGATCATAGATGCATCATAAATGCATCACAAATGAATCAAAGATGGATCATAGGTGCATCATAGATGCATCATAGTCGCATCATAGATGCATCATAGGTGCATCATAGGTGCATCATAGGTGCATCATAGGTGCATCATAGATGCATCATAGGTGGATCACAGATGGTTCATAGATGCTATTCTATTATCCATCTATGATGCACCTATGATGCATCTATGATGCACCTATGATCCATCTATGATTCATCTATGATCCATCTAAGATTCATCTATGATCCATCTATGATTCATCTATGATCCATCTATGATTCATCTATGATCCATCTATGATTCATCTATGATCCATCTGTATCATAGATGGATCACAGATGGATCATAGATGGATCATAGATGAATCATAGATGGATCATAGATGGATCATAGATGAATCATAGATGGATCATAGATGAATCATAGATGGATCATAGATGAATCATAGATGGATCATAGGTGCATCATAGATGGATCATAGATGCATCATAGGTGCATCATAGATGCATCATAGGTGCATCATAGATGCATGATGCATCTATGATGCACCTATGATGCATCTATGATGCATCTATGATGCACCTATGATGCATCTATGATGCACCAATGATGCATCAATGATGCACCAATGATGCACCAATGATGCATCTATGATGCACCTATGATGCATCTATGATGCACCTATGATGCATCTATGATGCACCTATGATGCATCTATGATGCACCTATGATGCATCTATGATGCACCTATGATGCATCTATGATGCACCTATGATGCATCTATGATGCACCTATGATGCATCTATGATGGACCTATGATGCATCTATGATGCACCTATGATGCATCTATGATGCACCTATGATGCATCTATGATGCACCTATGATGCATCTATGATGCACCTATGATGCATCTATGATCCATCTATGATGCACCTATGATCCATCTATGATGCCCATCTATGATTCATCTATGATCCATCTATGATTCATCTATGATCCATCTATGATTCATCTATGATCCATGTATGATCCGTCTATGATTCATCTATGATCCATCTATGATCCATCTGTGATCCATCTATGATTCATCTATGATCCATCTGTGATCCATCTATGATTCATCTATGATCCATCTATGATTCATCTATGATCCATCTATGATCCATCTATGATTCATCTATGATCCATCTATGATCCATCTGTGATCCATCTATGATACAGATGGATCATAGATGAATCATAGATGGATCATAGATGAATCATAGATGGATCATAGATGAATCATAGATGCATCATAGATGGATCATAGATGAATCATAGATGGATCATAGATGAATCATAGATGGGCATCATAGATGGATCATAGGTGCATCATAGATGGATCATAGATGCATCATAGGTGCATCATAGATGCATCATAGGTGCATCATAGATGCATCATAGGTGCATCATAGATGCATCATAGGTGCATCATAGATGCATCATAGGTCCATCATAGATGCATCATAGGTGCATCATAGATGCATCATAGGTGCATCATAGATGCATCATAGGTGCATCATAGATGCATCATAGGTGCATCATAGATGCATCATAGGTGCATCATAGATGCATCATAGGTGCATCATAGATGCATCATTGGTGCATCATTGGTGCATCATTGATGCATCATTGGTGCATCATAGATGCATCATAGGTGCATCATAGATGCATCATAGATGCATCATAGGTGCATCATAGATGCATCATGCATCTATGATGCACCTATGATGCATCTATGATGCACCTATGATGCATCTATGATCCATCTATGATGCACCTATGATCCATCTATGATTCATCTATGATCCATCTATGATTCATCTATGATCCATCTATGATTCATCTATGATCCATCTATGATCCATCTATGATTCATCTATGATCCATCTATGATCCATCTGTGATCCATCTATGATACAGATGGATCATAGATGAATCATAGATGGATCATAGATGAATCATAGATGGATCATAGATGAATCATAGATGGATCATAGGTGCATCATAGATGCATCATAGGTGCATCATAGATGGATAATAGAATAGCATCTATGAACCATCTGTGATCCACCTATGATGCATCTATGATGCACCTATGATGCACCTATGATGCACCTATGATGCACCTATGATGCATCTATGATGCGACTATGATGCATCTATGATGCACCTATGATCCATCTTTGATTCATTTGTGATGCATTTATGATGCATCTATGATCCATCTGTGATCCATCTATGATCCATCTATGATCCATCTATGATTCATCTATGATCCATCTGTGATCCATCTATGATGCATCTATTATCCATCTATGATGCACCTATGATGCATCTATGATGCACCTATGATCCATCTATGATTCATCTATGATCCATCTATGATTCATCTATGATCCATCTATGATTCATCTATGATCCATCTATGATTCATCTATGATCCATCTATGATCCATCTATGATTCATCTATGATCCATCTATGATCCATCTGTGATCCATCTATGATACATCTATGATGCACCTATGATGCACATATGATGCACCTATGATGCACATATGATGCACCTATGATGCATATATGATGCACCTATGATGCATCTATGATGCACCTATGATGAACCTATGATGCATCTATGATGCACCTATGATGCACATATGATGCACCAATGATGCATCTATGATGCACCTATGATGCATCTATGATGCACCTATAATGCATCTATGATGCACCTATGATGCATCTATGATGCACCTATGATGCATCTATGATGCATCTATGATGCACCTATGATGCATCTATGATGCACCTATGATGCATCTATGATGCACCTATGATGCATCTATGATGCACCTATGATGCATCTATGATGCATCTATGATCCATCTATGATGCACCAATGATCCATCTATGATGCACCTATGATCCATCTATGATCTATCTTTGATCCATTTGTGATGCATTTATGATGCACCTATGATGCACCTATGATGCATCTGTGATAAGATGATCTATGATGCACCTATGATGCATCTATGATGCACCTATGATGCATCTATGATGCACCTTTGATGCATCTATGATGCATCTATGATGCACCTATGATGCATCTATGATGCACCTATGATGCATCTATGATGCACCTATGATCCATCTTTGATTCATTTGTGATGCATTTATGATGCATCTATGATCCATCTGTGATCCATCTATGATCCATCTATGATCCATCTATGATTCATCTATGATCCATCTGTGATCCATCTATGATGCATCTATTATCCATCTATGATGCACCTATGATGCATCTATGATGCACCTATGATCCATCTATGATTCATCTATGATCCATCTATGATTCATCTATGATCCATCTATGATTCATCTATGATCCATCTATGATTCATCTATGATCCATCTATGATCCATCTATGATTCATCTATGATCCATCTATGATCCATCTGTGATCCATCTATGATACATCTATGATCTATCTTTGATTCATCTATGATTCATCTATGATCCATCTATGATTCATCTATGATCCATCTATGATCCATCTATGATTCATCTATGATCCATCTATGATCCATCTGTGATCCATCTATGATACATCTATGATGCACCTATGATGCACATATGATGCATCTATGATGCATCTATGATGCACCTATGATGCATCTATGATGCACCTATGATGCATCTATGATGCACCTATGATGCATCTATGATGCACCTATGATGCATCTATGATGCACCTATGATGCATCTATGATGCACCTATGATGAACCTATGATGCATCTATGATGCACCTATGATGAACCTATGATGCATCTATGATGCACCTATGATGCACATATGATGCACCAATGATGCATCTATGATGCACCTATGATGCATGTATGATGCACCTATGATGCATCTATGATGCACCTATGATGCATCTATGATGCACCTATGATGCATCTATGATGCACCTATGATGCATCTATGATGCATCTATGATCCATCTATGATGCACCTATGATCCATCTATGATGCACCTATGATCCATCTATGATGCACCTATGATCCATCTATGATCTATCTTTGATCCATTTGTGATGCATTTATGATGCATCTATGATCCATCTGTGATACATCTATGATACATCTATGATTCATCTATGATCCTTCTATGATCCATCTGTGATCCATCTATGATACATCTATGATCTATCTTTGATTCATCTATGATTAATCTATGATCCATCTATGATTCATCTATGATCCATCTATGATCCATCTGTGATCCATCTATGATCCATCTATGATTCATCTATGATCCATCTATGATTCATCTATGATCCATCTGTATCATAGATGGATCACAGATGGATCATAGATGGATCATAGATGAATCATAGATGGATCATAGATGGATCATAGATGAATCATAGATGGATCATAGATGAATCATAGATGGGCATCATAGATGGATCATAGGTGCATCATAGATGGATCATAGATGCATCATAGGTGCATCATAGATGCATCATAGGTGCATCATAGATGCATCATAGGTGCATCATAGATGCATCATAGGTGCATCATAGATGCATCATAGGTCCATCATAGATGCATCATAGGTGCATCATAGATGCATCATAGGTGCATCATAGATGCATCATAGGTGCATCATAGATGCATCATAGGTGCATCATAGATGCATCATAGGTGCATCATAGATGCATCATAGGTGCATCATAGATGCATCATAGGTGCATCATAGATGCATCATTGGTGCATCATTGGTGCATCATTGATGCATCATTGGTGCATCATAGATGCATCATAGGTGCATCATAGATGCATCATAGATGCATCATAGGTGCATCATAGATGCATCATGCATCTATGATGCACCTATGATGCATCTATGATGCACCTATGATGCATCTATGATGCACCTATGATGCATCTATGATCCATCTATGATGCACCTATGATCCATCTATGATGCCCATCTATGATTCATCTATGATCCATCTATGATTCATCTATGATCCATCTATGATTCATCTATGATCCATCTATGATCCATCTATGATTCATCTATGATCCATCTATGATCCATCTGTGATCCATCTATGATACAGATGGATCATAGATGAATCATAGATGGATCATAGATGAATCATAGATGGATCATAGATGAATCATAGATGGATCATAGATGAATCATAGATGGATCATAGATGAATCATAGATGGATCATAGGTGCATCATAGATGCATCATAGGTGCATCATAGATGGATAATAGAATAGCATCTATGAACCATCTGTGATCCACCTATGATGCATCTATGATGCACCTATGATGCACCTATGATGCACCTATGATGCACCTATGATGCATCTATGATGCACCTATGATGCATCTATGATGCACCTATGATCCATCTTTGATTCATTTGTGATGCATTTATGATGCATCTATGATCCATCTGTGATCCATCTATGATCCATCTATGATCCATCTATGATTCATCTATGATCCATCTGTGATCCATCTATGATGCATCTATTATCCATCTATGATGCACCTATGATGCATCTATGATGCACCTATGATCCATCTATGATTCATCTATGATCCATCTATGATTCATCTATGATCCATCTATGATTCATCTATGATCCATCTATGATTCATCTATGATCCATCTATGATCCATCTATGATTCATCTATGATCCATCTATGATCCATCTGTGATCCATCTATGATACATCTATGATCTATCTTTGATTCATCTATGATTCATCTATGATCCATCTATGATTCATCTATGATCCATCTATGATCCATCTATGATTCATCTATGATCCATCTATGATCCATCTGTGATCCATCTATGATACATCTATGATGCACCTATGATGCACATATGATGCACCTATGATGCACATATGATGCACCAATGATGCATCTATGATGCACCTATGATGCATCTATGATGCACCTATGATGCATATATGATGCACCTATGATGCATCTATGATGCACCTATGATGAACCTATGATGCATCTATGATGCACCTATGATGCACATATGATGCACCAATGATGCATCTATGATGCACCTATGATGCATCTATGATGCACCTATAATGCATCTATGATGCACCTATGATGCATCTATGATGCACCTATGATGCATCTATGATGCATCTATGATGCACCTATGATGCATCTATGATGCACCTATGATGCACCTATGATGCATCTATGATGCACCTATGATGCATCTATGATGCATCTATGATCCATCTATGATGCACCAATGATCCATCTATGATGCACCTATGATCCATCTATGATCTATCTTTGATCCATTTGTGATGCATTTATGATGCACCTATGATGCACCTATGATGCATCTATGATGCACCTATGATGCATCTATGATGCATCTATGATGCATCTATGATGCACCTATGATGCACATATGATGCACCTATGATGCACATATGATGCACCTATGATGCACCTATGATGCATCTATGATGCACCTATGATGCATCTATGATGCACCTATGATGCATCTATGATCCATCTATGATGCACCTATGATCCATCTATGATGCACCTATGATCCATCTATGATGCACCTATGATCCATCTATGATCTATCTTTGATCCATTTGTGATGCATTTATGATGCATCTATGATCCATCTGTGATAGGATGATCTATGATGCACCTATGATGCATCTATGATGCACCTATGATGCATCTATGATGCACCTTTGATGCATCTATGATGCACCTATGATGCATCTATGATGCCCCTATGATGCACCTATGATGCATCTATGATGCACCTATGATGCATCTATGATGCACCTATGATGCATCTATGATGCACCTATGATCCATCTTTGATTCATTTGTGATGCATTTATGATGCATCTATGATCCATCTGTGATCCATCTATGATCCATCTATGATCCATCTATAATTCATCTATGATCCATCTGTGATCCATCTATGATGCATCTATTATCCATCTATGATGCACCTATGATGCATCTATGATGCACCTATGATCCATCTATGATTCATCTATGATCCATCTATGATTCATCTATGATCCATCTATGATTCATCTATGATCCATCTATGATTCATCTATGATCCATCTATGATCCATCTATGATGCCCATCTATGATTCATCTATGATCCATCTATGATTCATCTATGATCCATCTATGATTTATCTATGATCCATCTATGATCCATCTATGATTCATCTATGATCCATCTATGATCCATCTGTGATCCATCTATGATACAGATGGATCATAGATGAATTATAGATGGATCATAGATGAATCATAGATGGATCATAGATGAATCATAGATGGATCATAGATGAATCATAGATGGATCATAGATGAATCATAGATGGATCATAGGTGCATCATAGATGCATCATAGGTGCATCATAGATGGATAATAGAATAGCATCTATGAACCATCTGTGATCCACCTATGATGCATCTATGATGCACCTATGATGCACCTATGATGCACCTATGATGCATCTATGATGCACCTATGATGCATCTATGATGCACCTATGATCCATCTTTGATTCATTTGTGATGCATTTATGATGCATCTATGATCCATCTGTGATCCATCTATGATCCATCTATGATCCATCTATGATTCATCTATGATCCATCTGTGATCCATCTATGATGCATCTATTATCCATCTATGATGCACCTATGATGCATCTATGATGCACCTATGATCCATCTATGATTCATCTATGATCCATCTATGATTCATCTATGATCCATCTATGATTCATCTATGATCCATCTATGATTCATCTATGATCCATCTATGATCCATCTATGATTCATCTATGATCCATCTATGATCCATCTGTGATCCATCTATGATACATCTATGATCTATCTTTGATTCATCTATGATTCATCTATGATCCATCTATGATTCATCTATGATCCATCTATGATCCATCTATGATTCATCTATGATCCATCTATGATCCATCTGTGATCCATCTATGATACATCTATGATGCACCTATGATGCACATATGATGCACCTATGATGCACATATGATGCACCAATGATGCATCTATGATGCACCTATGATGCATCTATGATGCACCTATGATGCATATATGATGCACCTATGATGCATCTATGATGCACCTATGATGAACCTATGATGCATCTATGATGCACCTATGATGCACATATGATGCACCAATGATGCATCTATGATGCACCTATGATGCATCTATGATGCACCTATAATGCATCTATGATGCACCTTTGATGCATCTATGATGCACCTATGATGCATCTATGATGCATCTATGATGCACCTATGATGCATCTATGATGCACCTATGATGCACCTATGATGCATCTATGATGCACCTATGATGCATCTATGATGCATCTATGATCCATCTATGATGCACCAATGATCCATCTATGATGCACCTATGATCCATCTATGATCTATCTTTGATCCATTTGTGATGCATTTATGATGCACCTATGATGCACCTATGATGCATCTATGATGCACCTATGATGCATCTATGATGCATCTATGATGCATCTATGATGCACCTATGATGCATCTATGATGCATCTATGATGCATCTATGATGCATCTATGATGCACCTATGATGCACATATGATGCACCTATGATGCACATATGATGCACCTATGATGCACCTATGATGCATCTATGATGCACCTATGATGCATCTATGATGCACCTATGATGCATCTATGATCCATCTATGATGCACCTATGATCCATCTATGATGCACCTATGATCCATCTATGATGCACCTATGATCCATCTATGAAGTATCTTTGATCCATTTGTGATGCATTTATGATGCATCTATGATCCATCTGTGATAGGATGATCTATGATGCACCTATGATGCATCTATGATGCACCTATGATGCATCTATGATGCACCTTTGATGCATCTATGATGCACCTATGATGCATCTATGATGCACCTATGATGCACCTATGATGCATCTATGATGCACCTATGATGCATCTATGATGCACCTATGATGCATCTATGATGCACCTATGATGCATCTATGATGCACCTATGATCCATCTTTGATTCATTTGTGATGCATTTATGATGCATCTATGATCCATCTGTGATCCATCTATGATCCATCTATGATCCATCTATGATTCATCTATGATCCATCTGTGATCCATCTATGATGCATCTATTATCCATCTATGATGCACCTATGATGCATCTATGATGCACCTATGATCCATCTATGATTCATCTATGATCCATCTATGATTCATCTATGATCCATCTATGATTCATCTATGATCCATCTATGATTCATCTATGATCCATCTATGATCCATCTATGATTCATCTATGATCCATCTATGATCCATCTGTGATCCATCTATGATACATCTATGATCTATCTTTGATTCATCTATGATTCATCTATGATCCATCTATGATTCATCTATGATCCATCTATGATCCATCTATGATTCATCTATGATCCATCTATGATCCATCTGTGATCCATCTATGATACATCTATGATGCACCTATGATGCACATATGATGCACCTATGATGCACATATGATGCACCAATGATGCATCTATGATGCACCTATGATGCATCTATGATGCACCTATGATGCATCTATGATGCACCTATGATGCATCTTTGATGCACCTATGATGAACCTATGATGCATCTATGATGCACCTATGATGAACCTATGATGCATCTATGATGCAGCTATGATGCACATATGATGCACCAATGATGCATCTATGATGCACCTATGATGCATCTATGATGCACCTATGATGCATCTATGATGCACCTATGATGCATCTATGATGCACCTATGATGCATCTATGATGCACCTATGATGCATCTATGATGCACCTATGATGCATCTATGATGCACCTATGATGCATCTATGATGCATCTATGATCCATCTATGATGCACCTATGATCCATCTATGATGCACCTATGATCCATCTATGATCTATCTTTGATCCATTTGTGATGCATTTATGATGCATCTATGATCCATCTGTGATACATCTATGATACATCTATGATTCATCTATGATCCTTCTATGATCCATCTGTGATCCATCTATGATACATCTATGATCTATCTTTGATTCATCTATGATTCATCTATGATCCATCTATGATTCATCTATGATCCATCTATGATCCATCTATGATTCATCTATGATCCATCTATGATCCATCTGTGATCCATCTATGATACATCTATGATGCATCTATGATGCACCTATGATGCACATATGATGCACCTATGATGCACATATGATGCACCTATGATGCATCTATGATGCACCTATGATGCATCTATGATGCACCTATGATGCATCTATGATGCACCTATGATGCATCTATGATGCACCTATGATGCATCTATGATGCACCTATGATGCACCTATGATGCACATATGATGCACATATGATGCACCTATGATGCATCTATGATGCACCTATGATCCATCTATGATCTATCTTTGATCCATTTGTGATGCATTTATGATGCATCTATGATCTATCTGTGATAGGATCATAGATGGATCATAGATGAATCATAGATGTATCATAGATGTATCACAGATGGATCATAGATGCATCATAAATGCATCACAAATGGATCACAGATAGATCATAGATGGATCATAGGTGCATCATAGATGCATCATAGGTGCATCATAGGTGCATCATAGATGCATCATAGGTGCATCATAGATGCATCATAGGTGCATCATAGATGCATCATAGGTGCATCATAGATGCATCATTGGTGCATCATATGTGCATCATAGGTGCATCATAGATGCATCATAGGTTCATCATAGGTGCATCATAGATGCATCATAGGTGCATCATATATGCATCATAGGTGCATCATATATGCATCATAGGTGCATCATAGATGCATCATAGGTGCATCATAGATGCATCATTGGTGCATCATATGTGCATCATAGGTGCATCATATGTGCATCATAGGTGCATCATAGATGTATCATAGATGGATCACAGATGGATCATAGATGGATCATAGATGAATCATAGATGGATCATAGATGGATCATAGATGAATCATAGATGGATCATAGATGAATCATAGATGAATCAAAGATAGATCATAGATGTATCATAGATGGATCACAGATGGATCATAGATGGATCATAGATGAATCATAGATGGATCATAGATAGATCATAGATGAATCATAGATGGATCATAGATGAATCATAGATGGATCATAGATGAATCATAGATAGATCATAGATGAATCATAGATGGATCATAGGTGCATCATAGATGCATCATAGGTGCATCATAGATGGATAATAGATGCATCATAGATGGATCACAGATGGATCATAGATGAATCATAGATGGATCATAGATGGATCATAGATGGATCACAGATGGATCATAGATGCATCATAAATGCATCACAAATGAATCAAAGATGGATCATAGGTGCATCATAGATGCATCATAGGTGCATCATAGATGCATCATAGGTGCATCATAGGTGCATCATAGATGCATCATAGGTGGATCACAGATGGTTCATAGATGCTATTCTATTATCCATCTATGATGCACCTATGATGCATCTATGATGCACCTATGATCCATCAATTATTCATCTATGATCCATCTATGATTCATCTATGATCCATCTATGATTCATCTATGATCCATCTATGATTCATCTATGATCCATCTATGATTCATCTATGATCCATCTATGATCCATCTATGATTCATCTATGATCCATCTATGATCTATGATGTTCAAAGACTTAACGAAATACAAATATGAGCTTAAAACACTCACAACCGCGCATAAGACAGAGCTCCAGGATTAATATGTTATGCAAATTAGTGTTACCGGTTTGCTATTCATACACCCTTGTACACATGAATGCAAGTCTTGAACATCTCTGTTTTAATTCAAATATTGCTATATTATTTATAGAGAAAACAAGCTGTGTTATTTAAAGATAAGGAAGCCATGATAAAAACTATGTAATTGTTGAACTATAGATGGATCATAGATGGATCATAGATGGATCAAAGATGCATTATAGATGGATCATAGATTCATCACAGATGCATCATAAATGAATCAAAGATGGATCAAAGATGGATCATAGATGTATCATAGATGGATCACAGATGGATCATAGATGGATCATAGATGAATCATAGATGTATCATAGATGGATCACAGATGGATCATAGATGCATCATAAATGCATCACAAATGGATCAAAGATGGATCATAGATGGATCACAGATGGATCATAGATGAATCATAGATGGATCATAGATGGATCATAGATGGATCACAGATGGATCATAGATGCATCATAAATGCATCACAAATGGATCAAAGATGGATCATAGATGGATCATAGGTGCATCATAGATGGATCATAGGTGCATCATAGATGCATCATGGATGGATCATGGATGGATCATAGATGGATAATAGATGCATCATAGATGGATCACAGATGGATCATAGATGCATCATAGATGCATCACAAATGGATCAAAGATGGATCATAGATGGATCATAGGTGCATCATAGATGGATCATAGGTGCATCATAGATGGATCATAGGTGCATCATAGATGGATCATAGGTACATCAAAGATGCATCATAGGTGCATCATGGATGGATCATAGATAGATCATAGATGCGTCATAAATGCATCATAGATTAATCAAAGATGGATCATAGATGAATCATAGATGGATCATAGATGAATCATAGATGAATCAAAGATAGATCATAGATGTATCATAGATGGATCACAGATGGATCATAGATGGATCATAGATGAATCATAGATGTATCATAGATGGATCACAGATGGATCATGGATGCATCATAAATGCATCACAAATGGATCAAAGATGGATCATAGATGGATCATAGGTGCATCATAGATGGATCATAGGTGCATCATAGATGCATCATGGATGGATCATGGATGGATCATAGATGGATAATAGATGCATCATAGATGGATTACAGATGGATCATAGATGCATCATAGATGCATCAAAAATGGATCAAAGATGGATCATAGATGGATCATAGGTGCATCATAGATGGATCATAGGTGCATTATCGATGGATCATAGGTGCATCATAGATAGATCATAGGTACATCAAAGATGCATCATAGGTGCATCATAGATGCATCATAGGTGCATCATGGATGGATCATAGATAGATCATAGATGCATCATAAATGCATCATAGATGGATCACAGATGGATCATAGATAGATCATAGATGAATCATAGATGAATCATAGATGTATCATAGATGGATCACAGATGGATCATAGATGCATCATAAATGCATCACAAATGGATCATAGATAGATCATAGATGCATCATAAATGCATCATAGATGAATCAAAGATGGATCATAGATGTATCATAGATGGATCACAGATGGATCATAGATGGATCATAGATGAATCATAGATGTATCATAGATGTATCACAGATGGATCATAGATGCATCATAAATGCATCACAAATGGATCAAAGATAGATCATAGATGGATCATAGGTGCATCATAGATGGATCATAGGTGCATCATAGATGCATCATAGATGCATCATAGGTGCATCATAGATGCATCATAGGTGCATCATAGATGCATCATAGGTGCATCATAGATGCATCATAGGTGCATCATAGATGCATCATAGATGCATCATAGGTGCATCATAGATGCATCATAGGTGCATCATATGTGCATCATAGGTGCATCATATTTGCATCATAGGTGCATCATATGTGCATCATAGGTGCATCATAGATGCATCATGGATAGATCATAGATGTATCATAGATGGATCACAGATGGATCATAGATGGATCATAGATGAATCATAGATGGATCATAGATGGATCATAGATGAATCATAGATGGATCATAGATGGATCATAGATGAATCATAGATGGATCATAGATGAATCATAGATGAATCAAAGATAGATCATAGATGTATCATAGATGGATCACAGATGGATCATAGATGGATCATTGGTGCATCATAGATGCATCATGGATGGATCATGGATGGATCATAGATGGATAATAGATGCATCATAGATGGATCACAGATGGATCATAGATGGATCATAGATGAATCATAGATGTATCATAGATGGATCACAGATGGATCATAGATGCATCATAAATGCATCACAAATGGATCAAAGATGGATCATAGGTGCATCATAGATGCATCATAGGTGCATCATAGATGCATCATAGGTGCATCATAGATACATCATAGGTGCATCATAGATGCATCATAGGTGCATCATAGATGCATCATAGTTGCATCATAGATGCATCATAGGTGCATCATAGATGCATCATAGGTGCATCATAGGTGCATCATAGATGCATCATAGGTGCATCATAGATGCATCATAGGTGCATCACAGATGGTTCATAGATGGATCATAGATGCATTATAGATGGATCATAGATGAATCATAGATGTATCATAGATGTATCACAGATGGATCATAGATGCATCATAAATGCATCACAAATGGATCAAAGATGGATCATAGATGGATCATAGGTGCATCATAGATGGATCATAGGTGCATCATAGATGGATCATAGGTGCATCATAGATGGATCATAGGTGCATCATAGATGCATCATAGGTGCATCATAGATGCATCATAGGTGCATCATGGATGCATCATAGGTGCATCATGGATGCATCATAGGTGCATCATGGATGGATCATAGATGGATCATAGATGCATTATAAATGCATCATAGATGAATCAAAGATGGATCATAGATGGATCATAGATGTATCATAGATGGATCACAGATGGATCATTGATGCATCATAAATGCATCACAAATGGATCAAAGATGGATCATAGATGGATCATAGGTGCATCATAGATGGATCATAGGTGCATCATAGATGCATCATGGATGGATCATGGATGGATCATAGATGGATAATAGATGTATCATAGATGGATCACAGATGGATCATAGATGGATCATAGATGTATCATAGATGGATTACAGATGGATCATAGATGCATCATAGATGCATCAAAAATGGATCAAAGATGGATCATAGATGGATCATAGGTGCATCATAGATGGATCATAGGTGCATTATCGATGGATCATAGGTGCATCATAGATGGATCATAGGTACATCAAAGATGCATCATAGGTGCATCATAGATGCATCATAGGTGCATCATGGATGGATCATAGATAGATCATAGATGCATCATAAATGCATCATAGATGAATCAAAGATGGATCATAGATGTATCATAGATGGATCACAGATGGATCATAGATAGATCATAGATGAATCATAGATGAATCATAGATGTATCATAGATGGATCACAGATGGATCATAGATGCATCATAAATGCATCACAAATGGATCATAGATAGATCATAGATGCATCATAAATGCATCATAGATGAATCAAAGATGGATCATAGATGTATCATAGATGGATCACAGATGGATCATAGATGGATCATAGATGAATCATAGATGTATCCTAGATGTATCACAGATGGATCATAGATGCATCATAAATGCATCACAAATGGATCAAAGATAGATCATAGATAGATCATAGGTGCATCATAGATGGATCATAGGTGCATCATAGATGCATCATAGATGCATCATAGGTGCATCGTGGATGCATCATAGGTGCATCATAGATGCATCATAGATGCATCATAGATGGATCATGGATGGATCATAGATGGATAATAGATGCAGCATAGATGGATCACAGATGGATCATAGATGGATCATAGATGAATCATAGATGTATCATAGATGGATCACAGATGGATCATAGATGCATCATAAATGCATCACAAATGGATCAAAGATGGATCATAGGTGCATCATAGATGCATCATAGGTGCATCATAGATGCATCATAGGTGCATCATAGATGCATCATAGGTGCATCATAGATGCATCATAGGTGCATCATAGATGCATCATAGTTGCATCATAGATGCATCATAGGTGCATCATAGATGCATCATAGGTGCATCATAGGTGCATCATAGATGCATCATAGGTGCATCATAGATGCATCATAGATGAATCAAAGATGGATCATAGATGGATCATAGATGTATCATAGATGGATCACAGATGGATCATAGATGCATCATAAATGCATCACAAATGGATCAAAGATGGATCATAGATGGATCATAGGTGCATCATAGATGGATCATAGGTGCATCATAGATGCATCATGGATGGATCATGGATGGATCATAGATGGATAATAGATGTATCATAGATGGATCACAGATGGATCATAGATGGATCATAGATGTATCATAGATGGATCACAGATGGATCATAAATGCATCACAAATGGATCAAAGATGGATCATAGGTGCATCATAGATGCATCATAGGTGCATCATAGATGCATCATAGGTGCATCATAGATGCATCATAGGTGCATCATAGATGCATCATAGGTTGATCACAGATGGTTCATAGATGGATCATAGATGCATTATAGATGGATCATATATGCATCATAGATGGATTATAGATGCATCATAGATGGATCATGGATAGATCATAAATGGATCATAGATGGATCATAGATGCATTATAGATGGATCATAGATGCATCATAGATAGATTATAGATGCATCATAGATGGATAATAGATGCATCATAGATGGATTATAGATGCATCATAGATGGATTATAGATGCTTCATAGATGCATCATAGATGGATTATAGGTGGATCATAGGTGGATCATAGATGCATCATAAATGCATCATAAATGGATCATATATGGATCATAGATGGATCGAAGATGGATCAAAGATGGCTCATAGGTGCATCATAGATGCATCATAGGTGCATCATGGATGGATCATAGATGGATCATAGATGCATCATAAATGCATCATAGATGAATCAAAGATGTATCATAGATGGATCACAGATGGATCATAAATGCATCACAAATGGATCAAAGATGGCTCATAGGTGCATCATAGATGCATCATAGGTGCATCATGGATGGATCATAGATGAATCATAGATGGATCATAGATGAATCATAGATGGATCATAGATGAATCATAGATGGATCATAGATGAATCATAGATGGATCATAGATGAATCATAGATGGATCATAGGTGCATCATAGATGCATCATAGGTGCATCATAGATGGATAATAGAATAGCATCTACGAACCATCTGTGATCCACCTATGATGCATCTATGATGCACCTATGATGCACCTATGATGCACCTATGATGCACCTATGATGCACCTATGATGCATCTATGATGCACCTATGATGCATCTATGATGCACCTATGATCCATCTTTGATTCATTTGTGATGCATTTATGATGCATCTATGATCCATCTGTTATTCATCTATGATCCATCTATGATCCATCTATGATTCATCTATGATCCATCTGTGATCCATCTATGATGCATCTATTATCCATCTATGATGCACCTATGATGCATCTATGATGCACCTATGATCCATCTATGATTCATCTATGATCCATCTATGATTCATCTATGATCCATCTATGATCCATCTATGATCCATCTATGATCCATCTATGATTCATCTATGATCCATCTATGATCCATCTGTGATCCATCTATGATTCATCTATGATTCATCTATGATCCATCTATGATTCATCTATGATCCATCTATGATCCATCTGTGATCCATCTATGATACATCTATGATGCACCTATGATGCACATATGATGCACCTATGATGCACATATGATGCACCAATGATGCATCTATGATGCACCTATGATGCATCTATGATGCACCTATGATGCACCTATGATGCATCTATGATGCACCTATGATGCATATATGATGCACCTATGATGCATATATGATGCACCTATGATGCATCTATGATGCACCTATGATGAACCTATGATGCATCTATGATGCACCTATGATGCACATATGATGCATCTATGATGCACCTATGATGCACATATGATGCACCAATGATGCATCTATGATGCACCTATGATGCATCTATGATGCACCTATAATGCATCTATGATGCACATATGATGCATCTATGATGCACCTATGATGCATCTATGATGCATCTATGATGCACCTATGATGCACCTATGATGCATCTATGATGCACCTATGATGCATCTATGATGCATCTATGATCCATCTATGATGCACCAATGATCCATCTATGATGCACCTATGATCCATCTATGATCTATCTTTGATCCATTTGTGATGCATTTATGATGCACCTATGATGCACCTATGATGCATCTATGATGCATCTATGATGCACCTATGATGCACATATGATGCACCTATGATGCACATATGATGCACCTATGATGCACCTATGATGCATCTATGATGCACCTATGATGCATCTATAATGCACCTATGATGCATCTATGATGCACCTATGATGCATCTATGATCCATCTATGATGCACCTATGATCCATCTATGATGCACCTATGATCCATCTATGATGCACCTATGATCCATCTATGATCTATCTTTGATCCATTTGTGATGCATTTATGATGCATCTATGATCCATCTGTGATAGGATGATCTATGATGCACCTATGATGCATCTATGATGCACCTATGATGCATCTATGATGCATCTATGATGCATCTATGATGCACCTATGATGCATTTATGATGCACCTATGATGCATCTATGATGCACCTTTGATGCATCTATGATGCACCTATGATGCACCTATGATGCATCTATGATGCATCTATGATGCACCTATGATGCATCTATGATGCACCTATGATGCATCTATGATGCACCTATGATGCATCTATGATGCACCTATGATGCATCTATAATGCACCTATGATCCATCTTTGATTTATTTGTGATGCATTTATGATGCATCTATGATCCATCTGTGATCCATCTATGATCCATCTATGATCCATCTATGATTCATCTATGATCCATCTGTGATCCATCTATGATGCACCTATGATGCATCTATGATGCACCTTTGATGCATCTATGATGCACCTATGATGCATATATGATGCATCTATGATGCACCTATGATGCATCTATGATGCACCTATGATGCATCTATGATGCACCTATGATGCATCTATGATGCACCTATGATGCATCTATGATGCACCTATGATGCAACTATGATGCACCTATGATGCATCTATGATGCACCTATGATGCATCTATGATGCACCTATGATCCATCTTTGATTCATTTGTGATGCATTTATGATGCATCTATGATCCATCTGTGATCCATCTATGATCCATCTATGATCCATCTATGATTCATCTATGATCCATCTGTGATCCATCTATGATGCACCTATGATACATCTATGATGCACCTATGATGCACATATGATGCACCTATGATGCACATATGATGCACCAATGATGCATCTATGATGCACCTATGATGCATCTATGATGCACCTATGATGCACCTATGATGCATCTATGATGCACCTATGATGCATATATGATGCACCTATGATGCATATATGATGCACCTATGATGCATCTATGATGCACCTATGATGAACCTATGATGCATCTATGATGCACCTATGATGCACATATGATGCATCTATGATGCACCTATGATGCACATATGATGCACCAATGATGCATCTATGATGCACCTATGATGCATCTATGATGCACCTATAATGCATCTATGATGCACCTATGATGCATCTATGATGCACCTATGATGCATCTATGATGCATCTATGATGCACCTATGATGCACCTATGATGCATCTATGATGCATCTATGATCCATCTATGATGCACCAATGATCCATCTATGATGCACCTATGATCCATCTATGATCTATCTTTGATCCATTTGTGATGCATTTATGATGCACCTATGATGCACCTATGATGCATCTATGATGCATCTATGATGCACCTATGATGCACATATGATGCACCTATGATGCACATATGATGCACCTATGATGCACCTATGATGCATCTATGATGCACCTATGATGCATCTATAATGCACCTATGATGCATCTATGATGCACCTATGATGCATCTATGATCCATCTATGATGCACCTATGATCCATCTATGATGCACCTATGATCCATCTATGATGCACCTATGATCCATCTATGATCTATCTTTGATCCATTTGTGATGCATTTATGATGCATCTATGATCCATCTGTGATAGGATGATCTATGATGCACCTATGATGCATCTATGATGCACCTATGATGCATCTATGATGCATCTATGATGCATCTATGATGCACCTATGATGCATTTATGATGCACCTATGATGCATCTATGATGCACCTTTGATGCATCTATGATGCACCTATGATGCATCTATGATGCATCTATGATGCACCTATGATGCATCTATGATGCACCTATGATGCATCTATGATGCACCTATGATGCATCTATGATGCACCTATGATGAATCTATGATGCACCTATGATCCATCTTTGATTTATTTGTAATGCATTTATGATGCATCTATGATCCATCTGTGATCCATCTATGATCCATCTATGATCCATCTATGATTCATCTATGATCCATCTGTGATCCATCTATGATGCACCTATGATGCATCTATGATGCACCTTTGATGCATCTATGATGCACCTATGATGCATATATGATGCATCTATGATGCACCTATGATGCATCTATGATGCACCTATGATGCATCTATGATGCACCTATGATGCATCTATGATGCACCTATGATGCATCTATGATGCACCTATGATGCATCTATGATGCACCTATGATGCATCTATGATGCACCTATGATGCATCTATGATGCACCTATGATCCATCTTTGATTCATTTATGATGCATTTATGATGCATCTATGATCCATCTGTGATCCATCTATGATCCATCTATGATCCATCTATGATTCATCTATGATCCATCTGTGATCCATCTATGATGCACCTATGATGCATCTATGATGCACCTATTCTGCATCTATGATGCACCTATGATGCATCTATGATGCACCTATGATGCATCTATGATGCACCTATGATGCATCTATGATGCATCTATGATGCACCTATGATGCATCTATGATGCATCTATGATGCACCTATGATGCATCTATGATGCACCTATGATGCATCTATGATGCACCTATGATGCATCTATGATGCACCTATGATGCATCTATGATGCACCTATGATGCATCTATGATGCACCTATGATCCATCTTTGATTCATTTGTGATGCATTTATGATGCATCTATGATCCATCTGTGATCCATCTATGATCCATCTATGATCCATCTATGATTCATCTATGATCCATCTGTGATCAATCTTTGATGCATCTATTATCCATCTATGATGCACCTATGATGCATCTATGATGCACCTATGATCCATCTATGATTCATCTATGATCCATCTATGATGCACCTATGATGCATCTATGATGCACCTATGATCCATCTATGATTCATCTATGATCCATCTATGATTCATCTATGATCCATCTATGATTCATCTATGATCCATCTATGATTCATCTATGATCCATCTATGATCCATCTATGATTAATCTATGATCCATCTATGATCCATCTGTGATCCATCTATGATACATCTATGATCTATCTTTGATTCATCTATGATTCATCTATGATCCATCTATGATTCATCTATGATCCATCTATGATCCATCTATGATTCATCTATGATCCATCTATGATCCATCTGTGATCCATCTATGATACATCTATGATGCACCTATGATGCACATATGATGCACCTATGATGCACATATGATGCACCAATGATGCATCTATGATGCACCTATGATGCATCTATGATGCACCTATGATGCATCTATGATGCACCTATGATGCATCTATGATGCACATATGATGCACATATGATGCACCTATGATGCACATATGATGCACCAATGATGCATCTATGATGCACCTATGATGCATCTATGATGCACCTATGATGCATCTATGATGCACCTATGATGCACCTATGATGAACCTATGATGCATCTATGATGCACCTATGATGAACCTATGATGCATCTATGATGCACCTATGATGCACATATGATGCACCAATGATGCATCTATGATGCACCTATGATGCATCTATGATGCACCTATGATGCATCTATGATGCACCTATGATGCATCTATGATGCACCTATGATGCACCTATGATGCATCTATGATGCACCTATGATGCATCTATGATCCATCTATGATGCACCTATGATCCATCTATGATGCACCTATGATCCATCTATGATGCACCTATGATCCATCTATGATCTATCTTTGATCCATTTGTGATGCATTTATGATGCATCTATGATCCATCTGTGATACATCTATGATACATCTATGATTCATCTATGATCCTTCTATGATCCATCTGTGATCCATCTATGATACATCTATGATCTATCTTTGATTCATCTATGATTCATCTATGATCCATCTATGATTCATCTATGATCCATCTATGATCCATCTATGATTCATCTATGATCCATCTATGATCCATCTGTGATCCATCTATGATACATCTATGATGTATCTATGATGCACCTATGATGCACATATGATGCACCTATGATGCACATATGATGCACCTATGATGCATCTATGATGCACCTATGATGCATCTATGATGCACCTATGATGCATCTATGATGCACCTATGATGCATCTATGATGCACCTATGATGCATCTATGATGCACCTATGATGCACCTATGATGCATCTATGATGCACCTATGATGCACATATGATGCACCTATGATGCATCTATGATGCACCTATGATCCATCTATGATCTATCTTTGATCCATTTGTGATGCATTTATGATGCATCTATGATCTATCTGTGATAGGATCATAGATGGATCATAGATGAATCATAGATGTATCATAGATGTATCACAGATGGATCATAGATGCATCATAAATGCATCACAAATGGATCACAGATAGATCATAGATGGATCTTAGGTGCATCGTAGATGCATCATTGGTGCATCATATGTGCATCATAGGTGCATCATAGATGCATCTTAGGTGCATCATAGGTGCATCATAGATGCATCACAGGTGCATCATAGATGCATCATAGGTGCATCATAGATGCATCATAGGTGCATCATAGATGCATCATAGGTGCATCATAGATGCATCATTGGTGCATCATATGTGCATCATAGGTGCATCATAGATGCATCATAGGTTCATCATAGGTGCATCATAGATGCATCATAGGTGCATCATATATGCATCATAGGTGCATCATAGATGCATCATAGGTGCATCATAGATGCATCATTGGTGCATCATATGTGCATCATAGGTGCATCATATGTGCATCATAGGTGCATCATAGATGTATCATAGATGGATCACAGATGGATCATAGATGGATCATAGATGAATCATAGATGGATCATAGATGGATCATAGATGAATCATAGATGGATCATAGATGAATCATAGATGGATCATAGGTGCATCATAGATGCATCATAGGTGCATCATAGATAGATAATAGATGCATCATAGATGGATCACAGATGGATCATAGATGAATCATAGATGGATCATAGATGGATCATAGATGGATCACAGATGGATCATAGATGCATCATAAAGGCATTACAAATGAATCAAAGATGGATCATAGGTGCATCATAGATGCATCATAGGTGCATCATAGGTGCATCATAGATGCATCATAGGTGGATCACAGATGGTTCATAGATGCTATTCTATTATCCATCTATGATGCACCTATGATGCATCTATGATGCACCTATGATCCATCTATGATTCATCTATGATCCATCTATGATTCATCTATGATCCATCTATGATTCATCTATGATCCATCTATGATTCATCTATGATCCATCTATGATTCATCTATGATCCATCTATGATCCATCTATGATTCATCTATGATCCATCTATGATCCATCTGTGATCCATCTATGATACATCTATGATCTATCTTTGATTCATCTATGATTCATCTATGATCCATCTATGATTCATCTATGATCCATCTATGATCCATCTATGATTCATCTATGATCCATCTATGATCCATCTGTGATCCATCTATGATACATCTATGATGCACCTATGATGCACATATGATGCACCTATGATGCACATATGATGCACCAATGATGCATCTATGATGCACCTATGATGCATCTATGATGCACCTATGATGCATCTATGATGCACCTATGATGCATCTATGATGCACCTATGATGCACCTATGATGCATCTATGATGCACCTATGATGCACCAATGATGCATCTATGATGCACCTATGATGCATCTATGATGCACCTATGATGCATCTATGATGCACCTATGATGCACCTATGATGCATCTATGATGAACCTATGATGCATCTATGATCCATCTATGATGCACCTATGATCCATCTATGATCCATCTATGATGCACCTATGATCCATCTATGATCTATCTGTGATCCATTTGTGATGCATTTATGATGCATCTATGATCCATCTGTGATACATCTATGATACATCTATGATTCATCTATGATCCATCTATGATCCTATCACAGATGGATCATAGATGCATCATAAATGCATCACAAATGGATCAAAGATAGATCATAGATGGATCATAGGTGCATCATAGATGGATCATAGGTGCATCATAGATTGATCATAGGTGCATCATAGATGGATCATAGATGCATCATAGGTGCATCATAGATGCATCATAGGTGCATCATAGATGCATCATAGGTGCATCATAGATGCATCATAGGTGCATCATATGTGCATCATAGGTGCATCATAGATGTATCATAGATGGATCACAGATGGATCATAGATGGATCATAGATGAATCATAGATGGATCATAGATGGATCATAGATGAATCATAGATGGATCATAGATGAATCATAGATGAATCAAAGATAGATCATAGATGTATCATAGATGGATCACAGATGGATCATAGAAGGATCATAGATGAATCATAGATGTATCATAGATGTATCACAGATGGATCATAGATGCATCATAAATGCATCACAAATGGATCAAAGATAGATCATAGATGGATCATAGATGCATCATAGATGCATCATAGGTGCATCATAGGTGCATCATAGATGCATCATAGGTGGTGCATCATAGATGCATCATAGGTGCATCATAGATGCATCATAGGTGCATCATAGATGCACCATTGGTGCATCATATGTGCATCATAGGTGCATCATAGATGCATCATAGGTGCATCATAGATGCATCATAGGTGCATCATAGGTGCATCATAAATGCATCACAAATGGATCAAAGATAGATCATAGATGGATCATAGGTGCATCATAGATGGATCATAGGTGCATCATAGATGGATCATAGATGCATCATAGATGCATCATAGGTGCATCATAGATGCATCATAGGTGCATCATAGGTACATCATAGATGCATCATAGATGCATCATAGGTGCATCATAGATGCATCATAGGTGCATCATAGATGCATTATAGGTGCATCATGATGCATCTATGATGCACCTATGATGCATCTATGATGCACCTATGATGCACCTATGATGTACCTATGATGCACCTATGATGCATCTATGATGCACCTATGATGCATCTATGATGCATCTATGATCCATCTATGATGCACCTATGATCCATCTATGATCCATCTATGATTCATCTATGATCCATCTATGATTCATCTATGATCCATCTATGATCCATCTATGATTCATCTATGATCCATCTATGATCCATCTGTGATCCATCTATGATACATCTATGATTTATCTTTGATTCATCTATGATTCATCTATGATCCATCTATGATTCATCTATGATCCATCTATGATCCATCTATGATTCATCTATGATCCATCTATGATCCATCTGTGATCCATCTATGATACATCTATGATGCACCTATGATGCACATATGATGCACCTATGATGCACATATGATGCACCAATGATGCATCTATGATGCACCTATGATGCATCTATGATGCACCTATGATGCATCTATGATGCACCTATGATGCATCTATGATGCACCTATGATGCATCTATGATGCACCTATGATGCACCTATGATGCACCTATGATGCATCTATGATGCACCTATGATGCACCAATGATGCATCTATGATGCACCTATGATGCATCTATGATGCACCTATGATGCATCTATGATGCACCTATGATGCACCTATGATGCATCTATGATGAACCTATGATGCATCTATGATCCATCTATGATGCACCTATGATCCATCTATGATGCACCTATGATCCATCTATGATGCACCTATGATCCATCTATGATCTATCTGTGATCCATTTGTGATGCATTTATGATGCATCTATGATCCATCTGTGATACATCTATGATACATCTATGATTCATCTATGATCCATCTATGATCCTATCACAGATGGATCATAGATGCATCATAAATGCATCACAAATGGATCAAAGATAGCTCATAGATGGATCATAGGTGCATCATAGATGGATCATAGGTGCATCATAGATTGATCATAGGTGCATCATAGATGGATCATAGATGCATCATAGGTGCATCATAGATGCATCATAGGTGCATCATAGATGCATCATAGGTGCATCATATGTGCATCATAGGTGCATCATATGTGCATCATAGGTGCATCATAGATGCATCATAGATGTATCATAGATGGATCACAGATGGATCATAGATGGATCATAGATGAATCATAGATGGATCATAGATGGATCATAGATGAATCATAGATGGATCATAGATGAATCATAGATGAATCAAAGATAGATCATAGATGTATCATAGATGGATCACAGATGGATCATAGAAGGATCATAGATGAATCATAGATGTATCATAGATGTATCACAGATGGATCATAGATGCATCATAAATGCATCACAAATGGATCAAAGATAGATCATAGATGGATCATAGATGCATCATAGATGCATCATAGGTGCATCATAGGTGCATCATAGATGCATCATAGGTGGTGCATCATAGATGCATCATAGGTGCATCATAGATGCATCATAGGTGCATCATAGATGCACCATTGGTGCATCATATGTGCATCATAGGTGCATCATAGATGCATCATAGGTGCATCATAGATGCATCATAGGTGCATCATAGGTGCATCATAAATGCATCACAAATGGATCAAAGATAGATCATAGATGGATCATAGGTGCATCATAGATGGATCATAGGTGCATCATAGATGGATCATAGATGCATCATAGATGCATCATAGGTGCATCATAGATGCATCATAGGTGCATCATAGGTACATCATAGATGCATCATAGATGCATCATAGGTGCATCATAGATGCATCATAGGTGCATCATAGATGCATTATAGGTGCATCATGATGCATCTATGATGCACCTATGATGCATCTATGATGCACCTATGATGCACCTATGATGCATCTATGATGCACCTATGATGCATCTATGATGCATCTATGATGCATCTATGATGCACCTATGATGCATCTATGATGCATCTATGATGCATCTATGATGCACCTATGATGCATCTATGATGCATCTATGATCCATCTATGATGCACCTATGATCCATCTATGATGCACCTATGATCCATCTATGATGCACCTATGATCCATCTATGATCTATCTTTGATCCATTTGTGATGCATTTATGATGCACCTATGATGCACCTATGATGCATCTATGATGCACCTATGATGCATCTATGATGCATCTATGATGCATCTATGATGCACCTATGATGCACATATGATGCACCTATGATGCACATATGATGCACCTATGATGCACCTATGATGCATCTATGATGCACCTATGATGCATCTATGATGCACCTATGATGCATCTATGATGCACCTATGATCCATCTATGATGCCCATCTATGATCCATCTATGATGCACCTATGATCCATCTATGATGCACCTATGATCCATCTATGATGCACCTATGATCCATCTATGATCTATCTTTGATCCATTTGTGATGCATTTATGATGCATCTATGATCCATCTGTGATAGGATGATCTATGATGCACCTATGATGCATCTATGATGCACCTATGATGCATCTATGATGCACCTTTGATGCATCTATGATGCACCTTTGATGCATCTATGATGCACCTATGATGCATCTATGATGCATCTATGATGCACCTATGATGCATCTATGATGCACCTATGATGCATCTATGATGCACCTATGATGCATCTATGATGCACCTATGATGCATCTATGATCCATCTATGATGCACCTATGATCCATCTATGATGCACCTATGATCCATCTATGATGCACCTATGATCCATCTATGATCTATCTGTGATCCATTTGTGATGCATTTATGATGCATCTATGATTCATCTATGATCCATCTATGATTCATCCATGATCCATCTGTGATTCATCTATGATCCATCTATGATCCATCTATGATTCATCTATGCTCCATCTATGATCCATCTGTGATCCATCTATGATACATCTATGATCTATCTTTGATTCATCTATGATTCATCTATGATCCATCTATGATTCATCTATGATCCATCTATGATCCATCTATGATTCATCTATGATCCATCTATGATCCATCTGTGATCCATCTATGATACATCTATGATGCACCTATGATGCACATATGATGCACCTATGATGCACATATGATGCACCAATGATGCATCTATGATGCACCTATGATGCATCTATGATGCACCTATGATGCATCTATGATGCACCTATGATGCATCTATGATGCACCTATGATGCATCTATGATGCACCTATGATGCATCTATGATGCACCTATGATGAACCTATGATGCATCTATGATGCATCTATGATGCACCTATGATGAACCTATGATGCATCTATGATGCATCTATGATGCACCTATGATGCACATATGATGCACCAATGATGCATCTATGATGCACCTATGATGCATCTATGATGCACCTATGATGCATCTATGATGCACCTATGATGCATCTATGATGCACCTATGATGCACCTATGATGCATCTATGATGCACCTATGATGCATCTATGATCCATCTATGATGCACCTATGATCCATCTATGATGCACCTATGATCCATCTATGATGCACCTATGATCCATCTATGATCTATCTTTGATCCATTTGTGATGCATTTATGATGCATCTATGATCCATCTGTGATACATCTATGATACATCTATGATTCATCTATGATCCTTCTATGATCCATCTGTGATCCATCTATGATACATCTATGATCTATCTTTGATTCATCTATGATTCATCTATGATCCATCTATGATTCATCTATGATCCATCTATGATCCATCTATGATTCATCTATGATCCATCTATGATCCATCTGTGATCCATCTATGATACATCTATGATGTATCTATGATGCACCTATGATGCACATATGATGCACCTATGATGCACATATGATGCACCTATGATGCATCTATGATGCACCTATGATGCATCTATGATGCACCTATGATGCATCTATGATGCACCTATGTTGCACCTATGATGCATCTATGATGCACCTATGATGCACATATGATGCACCTATGATGCACATATGATGCACCTATGATGCATCTATGATGCACCTATGATCCATCTATGATCTATCTTTGATCCATTTGTGATGCATTTATGATGCATCTATGATCTATCTGTGATAGGATCATAGATGGATCATAGATGAATCATAGATGTATCATAGATGTATCACAGATGGATCATAGATGCATCATAAATGCATCACAAATGGATCACAGATAGATCATAGATGGATCTTAGGTGCATCGTAGATGCATCATTGGTGCATCATATGTGCATCATAGGTGCATCATAGATGCATCTTAGGTGCATCATAGGTGCATCATAGATGCATCATAGGTGCATCATAGATGCATCATAGGTGCATCATAGATGCATCATAGGTGCATCATAGATGCATCATTGGTGCATCATATGTGCATCATAGGTGCATCATAGATGCATCATAGGTTCATCATAGGTGCATCATAGATGCATCATAGGTGCATCATATATGCATCATAGGTGCATCATAGATGCATCATAGGTGCATCATAGATGCATCATTGGTGCATCATATGTGCATCATAGGTGCATCATATGTGCATCATAGGTGCATCATAGATGTATCATAGATGGATCACAGATGGATCATAGATGGATCATAGATGAATCATAGATGGATCATAGATGGATCATAGATGAATCATAGATGGATCATAGATGAATCATAGATGGATCATAGGTGCATCATAGATGCATCATAGGTGCATCATAGATGGATAATAGATGCATCATAGATGGATCACAGATGGATCATAGATGAATCATAGATGGATCATAGATGGATCATAGATGGATCACAGATGGATCATAGATGCATCATAAAGGCATTACAAATGAATCAAAGATGGATCATAGGTGCATCATAGATGCATCATAGGTGCATCATAGATGCATCATAGGTGCATCATAGGTGCATCATAGATGCATCATAGGTGGATCACAGATGGTTCATAGATGCTATTCTATTATCCATCTATGATGCACCTATGATGCATCTATGATGCACCTATGATCCATCTATGATTCATCTATGATCCATCTATGATTCATCTATGATCCATCTATGATTCATCTATGATCCATCTATGATTCATCTATGATCCATCTATGATTCATCTATGATCCATCTATGATCCATCTATGATTCATCTATGATCCATCTATGATCCATCTATGATTCATCTATGATCCATCTATGATCCATCTATGATACATCTATGATCTATCTTTGATTCATCTATGATTTATCTATGATCCATCTATGATTCATCTATGATCCATCTATGATCCATCTATGATTCATCTATGATCCATCTATGATCCATCTGTGATCCATCTATGATACATCTATGATGCACCTATGATGCACATATGATGCACCTATGATGCACATATGATGCACCAAACATGCATCTATGATGCACCTATGATGCATCTATGATGCACCTATGATGCATCTATGATGCACCTATGATGCATCTATGATGCACCTATGATGCATCTATGATGCACCTATGTTGCACCTATGATGCATCTATGATGCACCTATGATGCACCAATGATGCATCTATGATGCACCTATGATGCATCTATGATGCACCTATGATGCATCTATGATGCACCTATGATGCACCTATGATGCATCTATGATGAACCTATGATGCATCTATGATCCATCTATGATGCACCTATGATCCATCTATGATGCACCTATGATCCATCTATGATGCACCTATGATCCATCTATGATCTATCTGTGATCCATTTGTGATGCATTTATGATGCATCTATGATCCATCTGTGATACATCTATGATACATCTATGATTCATCTATGATCCATCTATGATCCTATCACAGATGGATCATAGATGCATCATAAATGCATCACAAATGGATCAAAGATAGATCATAGATGGATCATAGGTGCATCATAGATGGATCATAGGTGCATCATAGATTGATCATAGGTGCATCATAGATGGATCATAGATGCATCATAGGTGCATCATAGATGCATCATAGGTGCATCATAGATGCATCATAGGTGCATCATAGATGCATCATAGGTGCATCATATGTGCATCATAGGTGCATCATATGTGCATCATAGGTGCATCATAGATGCATCATAGATGTATCATAGATGGATCACAGATGGATCATAGATGGATCATAGATGAATCATAGATGGATCATAGATGGATCATAGATGAATCATAGATGGATCATAGATGAATCATAGATGAATCAAAGATAGATCATAGATGTATCATAGATGGATCACAGATGGATCATAGAAGGATCATAGATGAATCATAGATGTATCATAGATGTATCACAGATGGATCATAGATGCATCATAAATGCATCACAAATGGATCAAAGATAGATCATAGATGGATCATAGATGCATCATAGATGCATCATAGGTGCATCATAGGTGCATCATAGATGCATCATAGGTGGTGCATCATAGATGCATCATAGGTGCATCATAGATGCATCATAGGTGCATCATAGATGCACCATTGGTGCATCATATGTGCATCATAGGTGCATCATAGATGCATCATAGGTGCATCATAGATGCATCATAGGTGCATCATAGGTGCATCATAAATGCATCACAAATGGATCAAAGATAGATCATAGATGGATCATAGGTGCATCATAGATGGATCATAGGTGCATCATAGATGGATCATAGATGCATCATAGATGCATCATAGGTGCATCATAGATGCATCATAGGTGCATCATAGGTACATCATAGATGCATCATAGATGCATCATAGGTGCATCATAGATGCATCATAGGTGCATCATAGATGCATTATAGGTGCATCATAGATGGATCATAGATGAATCATAGATGAATCAAAGATAGATCATAGATGTATCATAGATGCATATATGATGCACCTATGATGCATCTATGATGCACCTATGATGCATCTATGATGCACCTATGATCCATCTTTGATTCATTTGTGATGCATTTATGATGCATCTATGATCCATCTGTGATCCATCTATGATCCATCTATGATCCATCTATGATCTATCTTTGATCCATTTGTGATGCATTTATGATGCACCTATGATGCACCTATGATGCATCTATGATGCACCTATGATGCATATATGATGCATCTATGATGCATCTATGATGCACCTATGATGCACATATGATGCACCTATGATGCACATATGATGCACCTATGATGCACCTATGATGCATCTATGATGCACCTATGATGCATCTATGATGCACCTATGATCCATCTATGATGCCCATCTATGATCCATCTATGATGCACCTATGATCCATCTATGATGCACCTATGATCCATCTATGATGCACCTATGATCCATCTATGATCTATCTTTGATCCATTTGTGATGCATTTATGATGCATCTATGATCCATCTGTGATAGGATGATCTATGATGCACCTATGATGCATCTATGATGCACCTATGATGCATCTATGATGCACCTTTGATGCATCTATGATGCACCTTTGATGCATCTATGATGCACCTATGATGCATCTATGATGCACCTATGATGCATCTATGATGCACCTATGATGCATCTATGATGCACCTATGATGCATCTATGATGCACCTCTGATGCATCTATGATGCACCTATGATGCATCTATGATGCACCTATGATGCATCTATGATGCACCTATGATGCATCTATGATGCACCTATGATCCATCTTTGATTCATTTGTGATGCATTTATGATGCATCTATGATCCATCTGTGATCCATCTATGATCCATCTATGATCCATCTATGATTCATCTATGATCCATCTGTGATCCATCTATGATGCATCTATTATCCATCTATGATGCACCTATGATGCATCTATGATGCACCTATGATCCATCTATGATTCATCTATGATCCATCTATGATTCATCTATGATCCATCTATGATTCATCTATGATCCATCTATGATTCATCTATGATCCATCTATGATCCATCTATGATCCATCTATGATCCATCTGTGATCCATCTATGATACATCTATGATCTATCTTTGATTCATCTATGATTCATCTATGATCCATCTATGATTCATCTATGATCCATCTATGATCCATCTATGATTCATCTATGATCCATCTATGATCCATCTGTGATCCATCTATGATACATCTATGATGCACCTATGATGCACATATGATGCACCTATGATGCACATATGATGCACCAATGATGCATCTATGATGCACCTATGATGCATCTATGATGCACCTATGATGCATCTATGATGCACCTATGATGCATCTATGATGCACCTATGATGCATCTATGATGCACCTATGATGAACCTATGATGCATCTATGATGCACCTATGATGCACCTATGATGCACATATGATGCACCAATGATGCATCTATGATGCACCTATGATGCATCTATGATGCACCTATGATGCATCTATGATGCACCTATGATGCATCTATGATGCATCTATGATCCATCTATGATGCACCTATGATCCATCTATGATGCACCTATGATCCATCTATGATGCACCTATGATCCATCTATGATCTATCTTTGATCCATTTGTGATGCATTTATGATGCATCTATGATCCATCTGTGATACATCTATGATACATCTATGATTCATCTATGATCCATCTATGATTCATCTATGATCCATCTGTATCATAGATGGATCATAGATGCATCATAGATGCATCATAGGTGCATCATAGGTGCATCATAGATGCATCATAGGTGGATCACAGATGGTTCATAGATGCCATTCTATTATCCATCTATGATGCACCTATGATGCATCTATGATGCACCTATGATCCATCTATGATTCATCTATGATCCATCTATGATTCATCTATGATCCATCTATGATTCATCTATGATCCATCTATGATTCATCTATGATCCATCTATGATTCATCTATGATCCATCTATGATCCATCTATGATTCATCTATGATCCATCTATGATCCATCTGTGATCCATCTATGATACATCTATGATCTATCTTTGATTCATCTATGATTCATCTATGATCCATCTATGATTCATCTATGATCCATCTATGATCCATCTATGATTCATCTATGATCCATCTATGATCCATCTGTGATCCACCTATGATACATCTATGATGCACCTATGATGCACATATGATGCACCTATGATGCACATATGATGCACCAATGATGCATCTATGATGCACCTATGATGCATCTATGATGCACCTATGATGCATCTATGATGCACCTATGATGCATCTATGATGCACCTATGATGCATCTATGATGCACCTATGATGCACCTATGATGCATCTATGATGCACCAATGATGCACCAATGATGCATCTATGATGCACCTATGATGCATCTATGATGCACCTATGATGCATCTATGATGCACCTATGATGCACCTATGATGCATCTATGATGAACCTATGATGCATCTATGATCCATCTATGATGCACCTATGATCCATCTATGATGCACCTATGATCCATCTATGATGCACCTATGATCCATCTATGATCTATCTGTGATCCATTTGTGATGCATTTATGATGCATCTATGATCCATCTGTAATACATCTATGATACATCTATGATTCATCTATGATCCATCTATGATCCTATCACAGATGGATCATAGATGCATCATAAATGCATCACAAATGGATCAAAGATAGATCATAGATGGATCATAGGTGCATCATAGATGGATCATAGGTGCATCATAGATTGATCATAGGTGCATCATAGATGGATCATAGATGCATCATAGGTGCATCATAGATGCATCATAGGTGCATCATAGATGCATCATAGGTGCATCATAGATGCATCATAGGTGCATCATATGTGCATCATAGGTGCATCATATGTGCATCATAGGTGCATCATAGATGCATCATAGATGTATCATAGATGGATCACAGATGGATCATAGATGGATCATAGATGAATCATAGATGGATCATAGATGGATCATAGATGAATCATAGATGGATCATAGATGAATCATAGATGAATCAAAGATAGATCATAGATGTATCATAGATGGATCACAGATGGATCATAGAAGGATCATAGATGAATCATAGATGTATCATAGATGTATCACAGTTGGATCATAGATGCATCATAAATGCATCACAAATGGATCAAAGATAGATCATAGATGGATCATAGATGCATCATAGATGCATCATAGGTGCATCATAGGTGCATCATAGATGCATCATAGGTGGTGCATCATAGATGCATCATAGGTGCATCATAGATGCATCATAGGTGCATCATAGATGCACCATTGGTGCATCATATGTGCATCATAGGTGCATCATAGATGCATCATAGGTGCATCATAGATGCATCATAGGTGCATCATAGGTGCATCATAAATGCATCACAAATGGATCAAAGATAGATCATAGATGGATCATAGGTGCATCATAGATGGATCATAGGTGCATCATAGATGGATCATAGATGCATCATAGATGCATGATAGGTGCATCATAGATGCATCATAGGTGCATCATAGGTACATCATAGATGCATCATAGATGCATCATAGGTGCATCATAGATGCATCATAGGTGCATCATAGATGCATTATAGGTGCATCATGATGCATCTATGATGCACCTATGATGCATCTATGATGCACCTATGATGCACCTATGATGCATCTATGATGCACCTATCATGCATCTATGATGCATCTATGATCCATCTATGATGCACCTATGATCCATCTATGATGCACCTATGATCCATCTATGATGCACCTATGATCCATCTATGATCTATCTTTGATCCATTTGTGATGCATTTATGATGCACCTATGATGCACCTATGATGCATCTATGATGCACCTATGATGCATCTATGATGCATCTATGATGCATCTATGATGCACCTATGATGCACATATGATGCACCTATGATGCACATATGATGCACCTATGATGCACCTATGATGCATCTATGATGCACCTATGATGCATCTATGATGCACCTATGATGCATCTATGATGCACCTATGATCCATCTATGATGCCCATCTATGATCCATCTATGATGCACCTATGATCCATCTATGATGCACCTATGATCCATCTATGATGCACCTATGATCCATCTATGATCTATCTTTGATCCATTTGTGATGCATTTATGATGCACCTATGATGCACCTATGATGCATCTATGATGCACCTATGATGCATCTATGATGCATCTAAGATGCATCTATGATGCATCTATGATGCATCTATGATGCACATATGATGCACATATGATGCACCTATGATGCACATATGATGCACCTATGATGCACATATGATGCACCTATGATGCACATATGATGCACCAATGATGCATCTATGATGCACCTATGATGCATCTATGATGCACCTATGATGCATCTATGATGCACCTATGATGCATCTATGATGCACCTATGATGCATCTATGATGCACCTATGATGAACCTATGATGCATCTATGATGCATCTATGATGCACCTATGATGAACCTATGATGCATCTATGATGCACCTATGATGAACCTATGATGCATCTATGATGCACCTATGATGCACATATGATGCACCAATGATGCATCTATGATGCACCTATGATGCATCTATGATGCACCTATGATGCATCTATGATGCACCTATGATGCATCTATGATGCACCTATGATGCACTTATGATGCATCTATGATGCACCTATGATGCATCTATGATCCATCTATGATGCACCTATGATCCATCTATGATGCACCTATGATCCATCTATGATGCACCTATGATCCATCTATGATCTATCTTTGATCCATTTGTGATGCATTTATGATGCATCTATGATCCATCTGTGATACATCTATGATACATCTGTGATCATGATGCATCTATGATGCACCTATGATGCATCTATGATCCATCTATGATCCATCTGTGATCCATCTATGATACATCTATGATGTATCTATGATGCACCTATGATGCACATATGATGCACCTATGATGCACATATGATGCACCTATGATGCATCTATGATGCACCTATGATGCATCTATGATGCACCTATGATGCATCTACGATGCACCTATGATGCATCTATGATGCACCTATGATGCACCTATGATGCATCTATGATGCACCTATGATGCACATATGATGCACCTATGATGCACATATGATGCACCTATGATGCATCTATGATGCACCTATGATCCATCTATGATCTATCTTTGATCCATTTGTGATGCATTTATGATGCATCTATGATCTATCTGTGATAGGATCATAGATGGATCATAGATGAATCATAGATGTATCATAGATGTATCACAGATGGATCATAGATGCATCATAAATGCATCACAAATGGATCACAGATAGATCATAGATGGATCTTAGTTGCATCGTAGATGCATCATTGGTGCATCATATGTGCATCATAGGTGCATCATAGATGCATCTTAGGTGCATCATAGGTGCATCATAGATGCATCACAGGTGCATCATAGATGCATCATAGGTGCATCATAGATGCATCATAGGTGCATCATAGATGCATCATTGGTGCATCATATGTGCATCATAGGTGCATCATAGATGCATCATAGGTTCATCATAGGTGCATCATAGATGCATCATAGGTGCATCATATATGCATCATAGGTGCATCATAGATGTATCATAGATGGATCACAGATGGATCATAGATGGATCATAGATGAATCATAGATGGATCATAGATGGATCATAGATGAATCATAGATGGATCATAGATGAATCATAGATGGATCATAGGTGCATCATAGATGCATCATAGGTGCATCATAGATGGATAATAGATGCATCATAGATGGATCACAGATGGATCATAGATGAATCATAGATGGATCATAGATGGATCATAGATGGATCACAGATGGATCATAGATGCATCATAAAGGCATTACAAATGAATCAAAGATGGATCATAGGTGCATCATAGATGCATCATAGGTGCATCATAGATGCATCATAGGTGCATCATAGGTGCATCATAGATGCATCATAGGTGGATCACAGATGGTTCATAGATGCTATTCTATTATCCATCTATGATGCACCTATGATGCATCTATGATGCACCTATGATCCATCTATGATTCATCTATGATCCATCTATGATTCATCTATGATCCATCTATGATTCATCTATGATCCATCTATGATTCATCTATGATCCATCTATGATTCATCTATGATCCATCTATGATCCATCTATGATTCATCTATGATCCATCTATGATCCATCTGTGATCCATCTATGATACATCTATGATCTATCTTTGATTCAACTATGATTTATCTATGATCCATCTATGATTCATCTATGATCCATCTATGATCCATCTATGATTCATCTATGATCCATCTATGATCCATCTGTGATCCATCTATGATACATCTATGATGCACCTATGATGCACATATGATGCACCTATGATGCACATATGATGCACCAAACATGCATCTATGATGCACCTATGATGCATCTATGATGCACCTATGATGCATCTATGATGCACCTATGATGCATCTATGATGCACCTATGATGCATCTATGATGCACCTATGATGCACCTATGATGCATCTATGATGCACCTATGATGCACCAATGATGCATCTATGATGCACCTATGATGCATCTATGATGCACCTATGATGCATCTATGATGCACCTATGATGCACCTATGATGCATCTATGATGAACCTATGATGCATCTATGATCCATCTATGATGCACCTATGATCCATCTATGATGCACCTATGATCCATCTATGATGCACCTATGATCCATCTATGATCTATCTTTGATCCATTTGTGATACATCTATGATACATCTATGATTCATCTATGATCCTTCTATGATCCATCTGTGATCCATCTATGATACATCTATGATCTATCTTTGATTCATCTATGATTCATCTATGATCCATCTATGATTCATCTATGATCCATCTATGATCCATCTATGATTCATCTATGATCCATCTATGATCCATCTGTGATCCATCTATGATACATCTATGATGTATCTATGATGCACCTATGATGCACATATGATGCACCTATGATGCACATATGATGCACCTATGATGCATCTATGATGCACCTATGATGCATCTATGATGCACCTATGATGCATCTATGATGCACCTTTGATGCATCTATGATGCACCTATGATGCACCTATGATGCATTTATGATGCACCTATGATGCACATATGATGCACCTATGATGCACATATGATGCACCTATGATGCATCTATGATGCACCTATGATCCATCTATGATCTATCTTTGATCCATTTGTGATGCATTTATGATGCATCTATGATCTATCTGTGATAGGATCATAGATGGATCATAGATGAATCATAGATGTATCATAGATGTATCACAGATGGATCATAGATGCATCATAAATGCATCACAAATGGATCACAGATAGATCATAGATGGATCTTAGTTGCATCGTAGATGCATCATTGGTGCATCATATGTGCATCATAGGTGCATCATAGATGCATCTTAGGTGCATCATAGGTGCATCATAGATGCATCACAGGTGCATCATAGATGCATCATAGGTGCATCATAGATGCATCATAGGTGCATCATAGATGCATCATAGGTGCATCATAGATGCATCATAGGTGCATCATAGATGCATCATTGGTGCATCATATGTGCATCATAGGTGCATCATAGATGCATCATAGGTTCATCATAGGTGCATCATATGTGCATCATAGGTGCATCATAGATGTATCATAGATGGATCACAGATGGATCATAGATGGATCATAGATGAATCATAGATGGATCATAGATGGATCATAGATGAATCATAGATGGATCATAGATGAATCATAGATGGATCATAGGTGCATCATAGATGCATCATAGGTGCATCATAGATGGATAATAGATGCATCATAGATGGATCACAGATGGATCATAGATGAATCATAGATGGATCATAGATGGATCATAGATGGATCATAGATGCATCATAAAGGCATTACAAATGAATCAAAGATGGATCATAGGTGCATCATAGATGCATCATAGGTGCATCATAGATGCATCATAGGTGCATCATAGGTGCATCATAGATGCATCATAGGTGGATCACAGATGGTTCATAGATGCTATTCTATTATCCATCTATGATGCACCTATGATGCATCTATGATGCACCTATGATCCATCTATGATTCATCTATGATCCATCTATGATTCATCTATGATCCATCTATGATTCATCTATGATCCATCTATGATTCATCTATGATCCATCTATGATTCATCTATGATCCATCTATGATCCATCTATGATTCATCTATGATCCATCTATGATCCATCTGTGATCCATCTATGATACATCTATGATCTATCTTTGATTCATCTATGATTTATCTATGATCCATCTATGATTCATCTATGATCCATCTATGATCCATCTATGATTCATCTATGATCCATCTATGATCCATCTGTGATCCATCTATGATACATCTATGATGCACCTATGATGCACATATGATGCACCTATGATGCACATATGATGCACCAAACATGCATCTATGATGCACCTATGATGCATCTATGATGCACCTATGATGCATCTATGATGCACCTATGATGCATCTATGATGCACCTATGATGCATCTATGATGCACCTATGATGCACCTATGATGCATCTATGATGCACCTATGATGCACCAATGATGCATCTATGATGCACCTATGATGCATCTATGATGCACCTATGATGCATCTATGATGCACCTATGATGCACCTATGATGCATCTATGATGCACCTATGATGCACCTATGATGCATCTATGATGAACCTATGATGCATCTATGATCCATCTATGATGCACCTATGATCCATCTATGATGCACCTATGATCCATCTATGATGCACCTATGATCCATCTATGATCTATCTGTGATCCATTTGTGATGCATTTATGATGCATCTATGATCCATCTGTGATACATCTATGATACATCTATGATTCATCTATGATCCATCTATGATCCTATCACAGATGGATCATAGATGCATCATAAATGCATCACAAATGGATCAAAGATAGATCATAGATGGATCATAGGTGCATCATAGATGGATCATAGGTGCATCATAGATTGATCATAGGTGCATCATAGATGGATCATAGATGCATCATAGGTGCATCATAGATGCATCATAGGTGCATCATAGATGCATCATAGGTGCATCATAGATGCATCATAGGTGCATCATATGTGCATCATAGGTGCATCATATGTGCATCATAGGTGCATCATAGATGCATCATAGATGTATCATAGATGGATCACAGATGGATCATAGATGGATCATAGATGAATCATAGATGGATCATAGATGGATCATAGATGAATCATAGATGGATCATAGATGAATCATAGATGAATCAAAGATAGATCATAGATGTATCATAGATGGATCACAGATGGATCATAGAAGGATCATAGATGAATCATAGATGTATCATAGATGTATCACAGATGGATCATAGATGCATCATAAATGCATCACAAATGGATCAAAGATAGATCATAGATGGATCATAGATGCATCATAGATGCATCATAGGTGCATCATAGGTGCATCATAGATGCATCATAGGTGGTGCATCATAGATGCATCATAGGTGCATCATAGATGCATCATAGGTGCATCATAGATGCACCATTGGTGCATCATATGTGCATCATAGGTGCATCATAGATGCATCATAGGTGCATCATAGATGCATCATAGGTGCATCATAGGTGCATCATAAATGCATCACAAATGGATCAAAGATAGATCATAGATGGATCATAGGTGCATCATAGATGGATCATAGGTGCATCATAGATGGATCATAGATGCATCATAGATGCATCATAGGTGCATCATAGATGCATCATAGGTGCATCATAGGTACATCATAGATGCATCATAGATGCATCATAGGTGCATCATAGATGCATCATAGGTGCATCATAGATGCATTATAGGTGCATCATGATGCATCTATGATGCATCTATGATGCATCTATGATGCATCTATGATGCACCTATGATGCACCTATGATGCATCTATGATGCACCTATGATGCATCTATGATGCATCTATGATCCATCTATGATGCACCTATGATCCATCTATGATGCACCTATGATCCATCTATGATGCACCTATGATCCATCTATGATCTATTTTTGATCCATTTGTGATGCATTAATGATGCACCTATGATGCACCTATGATGCATCTATGATGCACCTATGATGCATCTATGATGCACCTATGATGCATCTATGATGCATCTATGATGCATCTATGATGCACCTATGATGCACATATGATGCACCTATGATGCACATATGATGCACCTATGATGCACCTATGATGCATCTATGATGCACCTATGATGCATCTATGATGCACCTATGATCCATCTATGATGCCCATCTATGATCCATCCATGATGCACCTATGATCCATCTATGATGCACCTATGATCCATCTATGATGCACCTATGATCCATCTATGATCTATCTTTGATCCATTTGTGATGCATTTATGATGCATCTATGATCCATCTGTGATAGGATGATCTATGATGCACCTATGATGCATCTATGATGCACCTATGATGCATCTATGATGCACCTTTGATGCATCTATGATGCACCTTTGATGCATCTATGATGCACCTTTGATGCATCTATGATGCACCTATGATGCATCTATGATGCATCTATGATGCACCTATGATGCATCTATGATGCACCTATGATGCATCTATGATGCACCTATGATGCATCTATGATGCACCTATGATGCATCTATGATGCACCTATGATGCATCTATGATGCACCTATGATGCATCTATGATGCACCTATGATGCATCTATGATGCACCTATGATCCATCTTTGATTCATTTGTGATGCATTTATGATGCATCTATGATCCATCTGTGATCCATCTATGATCCATCTATGATCCATCTATGATTCATCTATGATCCATCTGTGATCCATCTATGATGCATCTATTATCCATCTATGATGCACCTATGATGCATCTATGATGCACCTATGATCCATCTATGATTCATCTATGATCCATCTATGATTCATCTATGATCCCTCTATGATTCATCTATGATCCATCTATGATCCATCTATGATCCATCTATGATCCATCTGTGATCCATCTATGATACATCTATGATCTATCTTTGATTCATCTATGATTCATCTATGATCCATCTATGATTCATCTATGATCCATCTATGATCCATCTATGATTCATCTATGATCCATCTATGATCCATCTGTGATCCATCTATGATACATCTATGATGCACCTATGATGCACATATGATGCACCTATGATGCACATAATTATGATGCACCAATGATGCATCTATGATGCACCTATGATGCATCTATGATGCACCTATGATGCATCTATGATGCACCTATGATGCATCTATGATGCACCTATGATGCATCTATGATGCACCTATGATGAACCTATGATGCATCTATGATGCACCTATGATGCACATATGATGCACCAATGATGCATCTATGATGCACCTATGATGCATCTATGATGCACCTATGATCCATCTTTGATTCATTTGTGATGCATTTATGATGCATCTATGATCCATCTGTGATCCATCTATGATCCATCTATGATCCATCTATGATTCATCTATGATCCATCTGTGATCAATCTTTGATGCATCTATTATCCATCTATGATGCACCTATGATGCATCTATGATGCACCTATGATCCATCTATGATTCATCTATGATCCATCTATGATGCACCTATGATGCATCTATGATGCACCTATGATCCATCTATGATTCATCTATGATCCATCTATGATTCATCTATGATCCATCTATGATTCATCTATGATCCATCTATGATTCATCTATGATCCATCTATGATCCATCTATGATTCATCTATGATCCATCTATGATCCATCTGTGATCCATCTATGATACATCTATGATCTATCTTTGATTCATCTATGATTCATCTATGATCCATCTATGATTCATCTATGATCCATCTATGATCCATCTATGATTCATCTATGATCCATCTATGATCCATCTGTGATCCATCTATGATACATCTATGATGCACCTATGATGCACATATGATGCACCTATGATGCACATATGATGCACCAATGATGCATCTATGATGCACCTATGATGCATCTATGATGCACGTATGATGCATCTATGATGCACCTATGATGCATCTATGATGCACATATGATGCATCTATGATGCACCTATGATGAACCTATGATGCATCTATGATGCACCTATGATGAACCTATGATGCATCTATGATGCACCTATGATGCACATATGATGCACCAATGATGCATCTATGATGCACCTATGATGCATCTATGATGCACCTATGATGCATCTATGATGCACCTATGATGCATCTATGATGCACCTATGATGCACCTATGATGCATCTATGATGCACCTATGATGCATCTATGATCCATCTATGATGCACCTATGATCCATCTATGATGCACCTATGATCCATCTATGATGCACCTATGATCCATCTATGATCTATCTTTGATCCATTTGTGATGCATTTATGATGCATCTATGATCCATCTGTGATACATCTATGATACATCTATGATTCATCTATGATCCTTCTATGATCCATCTGTGATCCATCTATGATACATCTATGATCTATCTTTGATTCATCTATGATTCATCTATGATCCATCTATGATTCATCTATGATCCATCTATGATCCATCTATGATTCATCTATGATCCATCTATGATCCATCTGTGATCCATCTATGATACATCTATGATGTATCTATGATGCACCTATGATGCACATATGATGCACCTATGATGCACATATGATGCACCTATGATGCATCTATGAAGCACCTATGATGCATCTATGATGCACCTATGATGCATCTATGATGCACCTATGATGCATCTATGATGCACCTATGATGCACCTATGATGCATCTATGATGCACCTATGATGCACATATGATGCACCTATGATGCACATATGATGCACCTATGATGCACATATGATGCACCTATGATGCATCTATGATGCACCTATGATCCATCTATGATCTATCTTTGATCCATTTGTTATGCATTTATGATGCATCTATGATCTATCTGTGATAGGATCATAGATGGATCATAGATGAATCATAGATGTATCATAGATGTATCACAGATGGATCATAGATGCATCATAAATGCATCACAAATGGATCACAGATAGATCATATATGGATCTTAGGTGCATCGTAGATGCATCATTGGTGCATCATATGTGAATCATAGGTGCATCATAGATGCATCTTAGGTGCATCATAGGTGCATCATAGATGCATCACAGGTGCATCATAGATGCATCATAGGTGCATCATAGATGCATCATAGGTGCATCATAGATGCATCATAGGTGCATCATAGATGCATCATAGGTGCATCATAGATGCATCATTGGTGCATCATATGTGCATCATAGGTGCATCATAGATGCATCATAGGTTCATCATAGGTGCATCATAGATGCATCATAGGTGCATCATATATGCATCATAGGTGCATCATAGATGCATCATAGGTGCATCATAGATGCATCATTGGTGCATCATATGTGCATCATAGGTGCATCATATGTGCATCATAGGTGCATCATAGATGTATCATAGATGGATCACAGATGGATCATAGATGGATCATAGATGAATCATAGATGGATCATAGATGGATCATAGATGAATCATAGATGGATCATAGATGAATCATAGATGGATCATAGGTGCATCATAGATGCATCATAGGTGCATCATAGATGGATAATAGATGCATCATAGATGGATCACAGATGGATCATAGATGAATCATAGATGGATCATAGATGGATCATAGATGGATCACAGATGGATCATAGATGCATCATAAAGGCATTACAAATGAATCAAAGATGGATCATAGGTGCATCATAGATGCATCATAGGTGCATCATAGATGCATCATAGGTGCATCATAGGTGCATCATAGATGCATCATAGGTGGATCACAGATGGTTCATAGATGCTATTCTATTATCCATCTATGATGCACCTATGATGCATCTATGATGCACCTATGATCCATCTATGATTCATCTATGATCCATCTATGATTCATCTATGATCCATCTATGATTCATCTATGATCCATCTATGATTCATCTATGATCCATCTATGATTCATCTATGATCCATCTATGATCCATCTATGATTCATCTATGATCCATCTATGATCCATCTGTGATCCATCTATGATACATCTATGATCTATCTTTGATTCATCTATGATTCATCTATGATCCATCTATGATTCATCTATGATCCATCTATGATCCATCTATGATTCATCTATGATCCATCTATGATCCATCTGTGATCCATCTATGATACATCTATGATGCACCTATGATGCACATATGATGCACCTATGATGCACATATGATGCACCAATGATGCATCTATGATGCACCTATGATGCATCTATGATGCACCTATGATGCATCTATGATGCACCTATGATGCATCTATGATGCACCTATGATGCATCTATGATGCACCTATGATGCACCAATGATGCATCTATGATGCACCTATGATGCATCTATGATGCACCTATGATGCATCTATGATGCACCTATGATGCACCTATGATGCATCTATGATGAACCTATGATGCATCTATGATCCATCTATGATGCACCTATGATCCATCTATGATGCACCTATGATCCATCTATGATGCACCTATGATCCATCTATGATCTATCTGTGATCCATTTGTGATGCATTTATGATGCATCTATGATCCATCTGTGATACATCTATGATACATCTATGATTCATCTATGATCCATCTATGATCCTATCACAGATGGATCATAGATGCATCATAAATGCATCACAAATGGATCAAAGATAGATCATAGATGGATCATAGGTGCATCATAGATGGATCATAGGTGCATCATAGATTGATCATAGGTGCATCATAGATGGATCATAGATGCATCATAGGTGCATCATAGATGCATCATAGGTGCATCATAGATGCATCATAGGTGCATCATAGATGCATCATAGGTGCATCATATGTGCATCATAGGTGCATCATATGTGCATCATAGGTGCATCATAGATGCATCATAGATGTATCATAGACGGATCACAGATGGATCATAGATGGATCATAGATGAATCATAGATGGATCATAGATGGATCATAGATGAATCATAGATGGATCATAGATGAATCATAGATGAATCAAAGATAGATCATAGATGTATCATAGATGGATCACAGATGGATCATAGAAGGATCATAGATGAATCATAGATGTATCATAGATGTATCACAGATGGATCATAGATGCATCATAAATGCATCACAAATGGATCAAAGATAGATCATAGATGGATCATAGATGCATCATAGATGCATCATAGGTGCATCATAGGTGCATCATAGATGCATCATAGGTGGTGCATCATAGATGCATCATAGGTGGTGCATCATAGATGCATCATAGGTGCATCATAGATGCATCATAGGTGCATCATAGATGCATCATAGGTGCATCATAGATGCACCATTGGTGCATCATATGTGCATCATAGGTGCATCATAGATGCATCATAGGTGCATCATAGATGCATCATAGGTGCATCATAGGTGCATCATAAATGCATCACAAATGGATCAAAGATAGATCATAGATGGATCATAGGTGCATCATAGATGGATCATAGGTGCATCATAGATGGATCATAGATGCATCATAGATGCATCATAGGTGCATCATAGATGCATCATAGGTGCATCATAGGTACATCATAGATGCATCATAGATGCATCATAGGTGCATCATAGATGCATCATAGGTGCATCATAGATGCATTATAGGTGCATCATGATGCATCTACGATGCACCTATGATGCATCTATGATGCACCTATGATGCACCTATGATGCATCTATGATGCACCTATGATGCATCTATGATGCATCTATGATCCATCTATGATGCACCTATGATCCATCTATGATGCACCTATGATCCATCTATGATGCACCTATGATCCATCTATGATCTATCTTTGATCCATTTGTGATGCATTTATGATGCACCTATGATGCACCTATGATGCATCTATGAGGCACCTATGATGCATCTATGATGCATCTATGATGCATTTATGATGCACCTATGATGCACATATGATGCACCTATGATGCACATATGATGCACCTATGATGCACCTATGATGCATCTATGATGCACCTATGATGCATCTATGATGCACCTATGATCCATCTATGATGCCCATCTATGATCCATCTATGATGCACCTATGATCCATCTATGATGCACCTATGATCCATCTATGATGCACCTATGATCCATCTATGATCTATCTTTGATCCATTTGTGATGCATTTATGATGCATCTATGATCCATCTGTGATAGGATGATCTATGATGCACCTATGATGCATCTATGATGCACCTTTGATGCATCTATGATGCACCTATGATGCATCTATGATGCATCTATGATGCACCTATGATGCATCTATGATGCACCAATGATGCATCTATGATGCACCTATGATGCATCTATGATGCACCTATGATGCATCTATGATGCACCTATGATGCATCTATGATGCACCTATGATGCATCTATGATGCACCTATGATGCATCTATGATGCACCTATGATCCATCTTTGATTCATTTGTGATGCATTTATGATGCATCTATGATCCATCTGTGATCCATCTATGATCCATCTATGATCCATCTATGATTCATCTATGATCCATCTGTGATCCATCTATGATGCATCTATTATCCATCTATGATGCACCTATGATGCATCTATGATGCACCTATGATCCATCTATGATTCATCTATGATCCATCTATGATTCATCTATGATCCATCTATGATTCATCTATGATCCATCTATGATTCATCTATGATCCATCTATGATCCATCTATGATTCATCTATGATCCATCTATGATCCATCTGTGATCCATCTATGATACATCTATGATCTATCTTTGATTCATCTATGATTCATCTATGATCCATCTATGATTCATCTATGATCCATCTATGATCCATCTATGATTCATCTATGATCCATCTATGATCCATCTGTGATCCATCTATGATACATCTATGATGCACCTATGATGCACATATGATGCACCTATGATGCACATATGATGCACCAATGATGCATCTATGATGCACCTATGATGCATCTATGATGCACCTATGATGCATCTATGATGCACCTATGATGCATCTATGATGCACCTATGATGCACATATGATGCACCAATGATGCATCTAAGATGCATCTTAGGTGCATCATAGGTGCATCATAGATGCATCACAGGTGCATCATAGATGCATCATAGGTGCATCATAGATGCATCATAGGTGCATCATAGATGCATCATAGGTGCATCATAGATGCATCATTGGTGCATCATATGTGCATCATAGGTGCATCATAGATGCATCATAGGTTCATCATAGGTGCATCATAGATGCATCATAGGTGCATCATAGATGCATCATAGGTGCATCATAGATGCATCATAGGTGCATCATAGATGCATCATTGGTGCATCATATGTGCATCATAGGTGCATCATATGTGCATCATAGGTGCATCATAGATGTATCATAGATGGATCACAGATGGATCATAGATGGATCATAGATGAATCATAGATGGATCATAGATGGATCATAGATGAATCATAGATGGATCATAGATGAATCATAGATGGATCATAGGTGCATCATAGATGCATCATAGGTGCATCATAGATGGATAATAGATGCATCATAGATGGATCACAGATGGATCATAGATGAATCATAGATGGATCATAGATGGATCATAGATGGATCACAGATGGATCATAGATGCATCATAAAGGCATTACAAATGAATCAAAGATGGATCATAGGTGCATCATAGATGCATCATAGGTGCATCATAGATGCATCATAGGTGCATCATAGGTGCATCATAGATGCATCATAGGTGGATCACAGATGGTTCATAGATGCTATTCTATTATCCATCTATGATTCATCTATGATCCATCTATGATTCATCTATGATCCATCTATGATTCATCTATGATCCATCTATGATTCATCTATGATCCATCTATGATCCATCTATGATTCATCTATGATCCATCTATGATCCATCTGTGATCCATCTATGATACATCTATGATCTATCTTTGATTCATCTATGATTTATCTATGATCCATCTATGATTCATCTATGATCCATCTATGATCCATCTATGATTCATCTATGATCCATCTATGATCCATCTGTGATCCATCTATGATACATCTATGATGCACCTATGATGCACATATGATGCACCTATGATGCACATATGATGCACCAATGATGCATCTATGATGCACCTATGATGCATCTATGATGCACCTATGATGCATCTATGATGCACCTATGATGCATCTATGATGCATCTATGATGCACCTATGATGCATCTATGATGCACCTATGATGCATCTATGATGCACCTATGATGCACCAATGATGCATCTATGATGCACCTATGATGCATCTATGATGCACCTATGATGCACCTATGATGCATCTATGATGAACCTATGATGCATCTATGATCCATCTATGATGCACCTATGATCCATCTATGATGCACCTATGATCCATCTATGATGCACCTATGATCCATCTATGATCTATCTGTGATCCATTTGTGATGCATTTATGATGCATCTATGATTCATGTGTGATACATCTATGATACATCTATGATTCATCTATGATCCATCTATGATCCTATCACAGATGGATCATAGATGCATCATAAATGCATCACAAATGGATCAAAGATAGATCATAGATGGATCATAGGTGCATCATAGATGGATCATAGGTGCATCATAGATTGATCATAGGTGCATCATAGATGGATCATAGATGCATCATAGGTGCATCATAGATGCATCATAGGTGCATCATAGATGCATCATAGGTGCATCATAGATGCATCATAGGTGCATCATATGTGCATCATAGGTGCATCATATGTGCATCATAGGTGCATCATAGATGCATCATAGATGTATCATAGATGGATCACAGATGGATCATAGATGGATCATAGATGCATCATAGATGTATCATAGATGGATCACAGATGGATCATAGATGGATCATAGATGAATCATAGATGGATCACAGATGGATCATAGAAGGATCATAGATGAATCATAGATGTATCATAGATGTATCACAGATGGATCATAGATGCATCATAAATGCATCACAAATGGATCAAAGATAGATCATAGATGGATCATAGATGCATCATAGATGCATCATAGGTGCATCATAGGTGCATCATAGATGCATCATAGGTGGTGCATCATAGATGCATCATAGGTGCATCATAGGTGCATCATAGATGCACCATTGGTGCATCATATGTGCATCATAGGTGCATCATAGATGCATCATAGGTGCATCATAGATGCATCATAGGTGCATCATAGATGCATCATAGGTGCATCATAGGTGCATCATAAATGCATCACAAATGGATCAAAGATAGATCATAGATGGATCAAAGGTGCATCATAGATGGATCATAGGTGCATCATAGATGGATCATAGATGCATCATAGATGCATCATAGGTGCATCATAGATGCATCATAGGTGCATCATAGGTACATCATAGATGCATCATAGATGCATCATAGGTGCATCATAGATGCACCTATGATCTATCCATGATGCATCTATGATGCACCTATGATGCACATATGATGCACCTATGATGCACATATGATGCACCTATGATGCACATATGATGCACCTATGATGCACATATGATGCACCTATGATGCATCTATGATGCACCTATGATGCATCTATGATGCACCTATGATGCATCTATGATGCACCTATGATGCATCTATGATGCACCTATGATGCATCTATGATGCACCTATGATCCATCTTTGATTCATTTGTGATGCATTTATGATGCATCTATGATCCATCTGTGATCCATCTATGATCCATCTATGATCCATCTATGATTCATCTATGATCCATCTGTGATCCATCTATGATGCATCTATTATCCATCTATGATGCACCTATGATGCATCTATGATGCACCTATGATCCATCTATGATTCATCTATGATCCATCTATGATTCATCTATGATCCATCTATGATTCATCTATGATCCATCTATGATTCATCTATTATCCATCTATGATCCATCTATGATCCATCTATGATCCATCTGTGATCGATCTATGATACATCTATGATCTATCTTTGATTCATCTATGATTCATCTATGATCCATCTATGATTCATCTATGATCCATCTATGATCCATCTATGATTCATCTATGATCCATCTATGATCCATCTGTGATCCATCTATGATACATCTATGATGCACCTATGATGCACATATGATGCACCTATGATGCACATATGATGCACCAATGATGCATCTATGATGCACCTATGATGCATCTATGATGCACCTATGATGCATCTATGATGCACCTATGATGCATCTATGATGCACCTATGATGCATCTATGATGCATCTATGATGAACCTATGATGCATCTATGATGCACCTATGATGCATCTATGATGCACCTATGATGCATCTATGATGCATTTATGATGCATCTATGATGCACCTATGATGCATCTATGATGCATCTATGATCCATCTATGATGCACCTATGATCCATCTATGATGCACCTATGATCCATCTATGATGCACCTATGATCCATCTATGATCTATCTTTGATCCATTTGTGATGCATTTATGATGCATCTATGATCCATCTGTGATACATCTATGATACATCTATGATTCATCTATGATCCATCTATGATTCATCTATGATCCATCTGTATCATAGATGGATCACAGATGGATCATAGATGGATCATAGATGAATCATAGATGGATCATAGATGGATCATAGATGAATCATAGATGGATCATAGATGAATCATAGATGGATCATAGATGAATCATAGATGGGCATCATAGATGGATCATAGGTGCATCATAGATGGATCATAGATGCATCATAGGTGCATCATAGATGCATCATAGGTGCATCATAGATGCATCATAGGTGCATCATAGATGCATCATAGATGCATCATAGGTGCATCATAGATGCATCATAGATGCATCATAGGTGCATCATAGATGCATCATAGGTGCATCATAGATGCAGAATAGGTGCATCATAGATGCATCATAGGTGCATCATAGATGGATCACAGATGGATCATAGATGGATCACAGATGGATCATAGATGCATCATAAATGCATCACAAATGAATCAAAGATGGATCATAGGTGCATCATAGGTGCATCATAGATGCATCATAGGTGCATCATAGATGCATCATAGGTGCATCATAGATGCATCATAGATCATCATAGATGCAATTGATCTATGATGCATCATAGATGCACCTATGATGCATCTATGATGCACCTATGATGCATCTATGATGCACTTATGATGGATCTATGATGCACCTATGATGCATCTATGATGCACCTATGATGCATCTATGATGCATCTATGATGCACCTATGATGCATCTATGATGCATCTATGATGCACCTATGATCCATCTTTGATTCATTTGTGATGCATTTATGATGCATCTATGATCCATCTATGATCCATCTATGATCCATCTATGATTCATCTATGATCCATCTGTGATCCATCTATGATGCACCTATGATGCATCTATGATGCACCTATTCTGCATCTATGATGCACCTATGATGCATCTATGATGCACCTATGATGCATCTATGATGCACCTATGATGCATCTATGATGCATCTATGATGCACCTATGATGCAGCTATGATGCATCTATGATGCACCTATGATGCATCTATGATGCACCTATGATGCATCTATGATGCACCTATGATGCATCTATGATGCACCTATGATGCATCTATGATGCACCTATGATGCACCTATGATGCATCTATGATGCACCTATGATGCATCTATGATGCACCTATGATCCATCTTTGATTCATTTGTGATGCATTTATGATGCATCTATGATCCATCTGTGATCCATCTATGATCCATCTATGATCCATCTATGATTCATCTATGATCCATCTGTGATCAATCTTTGATGCATCTATTATCCATCTATGATGCACCTATGATGCATCTATGATGCACCTATGATCCATCTATGATTCATCTATGATCCATCTATGATGCACCTATGATGCATCTATGATGCACCTATGATCCATCTATGATTCATCTATGATCCATCTATGATTCATCTATGATCCATCTATGATTCATCTATGATCCATCTATGATTCATCTATGATCCATCTATGATCCATCTATGATTCATCTATGATCCATCTATGATCCATCTGTGATCCATCTATGATACATCTATGATCTATCTTTGATTCATCTATGATTCATCTATGATCCATCTATGATTCATCTATGATCCATCTATGATCCATCTATGATTCATCTATGATCCATCTATGATCCATCTGTGATCCATCTATGATACATCTATGATGCACCTATGATGCACATATGATGCACCTATGATGCACATATGATGCACCAATGATGCATCTATGATGCACCTATGATGCATCTATGATGCACCTATGATGCATCTATGATGCACCTATGATGCATCTATGATGCACATATGATGCATCTATGATGCACCTATGATGAACCTATGATGCATCTATGATGCACCTATGATGAACCTATGATGCATCTTTGATGCACCTATGATGCACATATGATGCACCAATGATGCATCTATGATGCACCTATGATGCATCTATGATGCACCTATGATGCATCTATGATGCACCTATAATGCATCTATGATGCACCTATGATGCACCTATGATGCATCTATGATGCACCTATGATGCATCTATGATCCATCTATGATGCACCTATGATCCATCTATGATGCACCTATGATCCATCTATGATGCATCTATGATCCATCTGTGATACATCTATGATACATCTATGATTCATCTATGATCCTTCTATGATCCATCTGTGATCCATCTATGATACATCTATGATCTATCTTTGATTCATCTATGATTCATCTATGATCCATCTATGATTCATCTATGATCCATCTATGATCCATCTATGATTCATCTATGATCCATCTATGATCCATCTGTGATCCATCTATGATACATCTATGATGTATCTATGATGCACCTATGATGCACATATGATGCACCTATGATGCACATATGATGCACCTATGATGCATCTATGATGCACCTATGATGCATCTATGATGCATCTATGATGCATCTATGATGCACCTATGATGCATCTATGATGCACCTATGATGCACCTATGATGCATCTATGATGCACCTATGATGCACATATGATGCACCTATGATGCACATATGATGCACCTATGATGCATCTATGATGCACCTATGATCCATCTATGATCTATCTTTGATCCATTTGTGATGCATTTATGATGCATCTATGATCTATCTGTGATAGGATCATAGATGGATCATAGATGAATCATAGATGTATCACAGATTGATCATAGATGCATCATAAATGCATCACAAATGGATCACAGATAGATCATAGATGGATCTTAGGTGCATCGTAGATGCATCATTGGTGCATCATATGTGCATCATAGGTGCATCATAGATGCATCTTAGGTGCATCATAGGTGCATCATAGATGCATCACAGGTGCATCATAGATGCATCATAGGTGCATCATAGATGCATCATAGGTGCATCATAGATGCATCATAGGTGCATCATAGATGCATCATTGGTGCATCATATGTGCATCATAGGTGCATCATAGATGCATCATAGGTTCATCATAGATGCATCATTGGTGCATCATATATGCATCATAGGTGCATCATAGATGCATCATAGGTGCATCATAGATGCATCATTGGTGCATCATATGTGCATCATAGGTGCATCATATGTGCATCATAGGTGCATCATAGATGTATCATAGATGGATCACAGATGGATCATAGATGGATCATAGATGAATCATAGATGGATCATAGATGGATCATAGATGAATCATAGATGGATCATAGATGAATCATAGATGGATCATAGGTGCATCATAGATGCATCATAGGTGCATCATAGATGGATAATAGATGCATCATAGATGGATCACAGATGGATCATAGATGAATCATAGATGGATCATAGATGGATCATAGATGGATCACAGATGGATCATAGATGCATCATAAAGGCATTACAAATGAATCAAAGATGGATCATAGGTGCATCATAGATGCATCATAGGTGCATCATAGATGCATCATAGGTGCATCATAGATGCATCATAGGTGGATCACAGATGGTTCATAGATGCTATTCTATGATCCATCTATGATGCATCTATGATCCATCTGTGATACATCTATGATACATCTATGATTCATCTATGATCCTTCTATGATCCATCTGTGATCCATCTATGATACATCTATGATCTATCTTTGATTCATCTATGATTCATCTATGATCCATCTATGATTCATCTATGATCCATCTATGATCCATCTATGATTCATCTATGATCCATCTATGATCCATCTGTGATCCATCTATGATACATCTATGATGTATCTATGATGCACCTATGATGCACATATGATGCACCTATGATGCACATATGATGCACCTATGATGCATCTATGATGCACCTATGATGCATCTATGATGCATCTATGATGCATCTATGATGCACCTATGATGCATCTATGATGCACCTATGATGCACCTATGATGCATCTATGATGCACCTATGATGCACATATGATGCATCTATGATGCACCTATGATCCATCTATGATTCATCTATGATCCATCTATGATTCATCTATGATCCATCTATGATTCATCTATGATCCATCTATGATTCATCTATGATCCATCTATGATTCATCTATGATCCATCTATGATCCATCTATGATTCATCTATGATCCATCTATGATCCATCTGTGATCCATCTATGATACATCTATGATCTATCTTTGATTCATCTATGATTCATCTATGATCCATCTATGATTCATCTATGATCCATCTATGATCCATCTATGATTCATCTATGATCCATCTATGATCCATCCTATGATGCACATATGATGCACCAATGATGCATCTATGATGCACCTATGATGCATCTATGATGCACCTATGATGCATCTATGATGCACCTATGATGCATCTATGATGCACCTATGATGCATCTATGATGCACCTATGATGCATCTATGATGCACCTATGATGCACCTATGATGCATCTATGATGCACCTATGATGCACCAATGATGCATCTATGATGCACCTATGATGCATCTATGATGCACCTATGATGCATCTATGATGCACCTATGATGCACCTATGATGCATCTATGATGAACCTATGATGCATCTATGATCCATCTATGATGCACCTATTATCCATCTATGATGCACCTATGATCCATCTAAGATGCACCTATGATCTATCTATGATCTATCTGTGATCCATTTGTGATGCATTTATGATGCATCTATGATCCATCTGTGATTAATCTATGATACATCTATGATTCATCTATGATCCATCTATGATCCTATCACAGATGGATCATAGATGCATCATAAATGCATCACAAATGGATCAAAGATACATCATAGATGGATCATAGGTGCATCATAGATGGATCATAGGTGCATCATAGATTGATCATAGGTGCATCATAGATGGATCATAGATGCATCATAGGTGCATCATAGATGCATCATAGGTGCATCATAGATGCATCATAGGTGCATCATAGATGCATCATAGGTGCATCATAGGTGCATCATATGTGCATCATAGGTGCATCATATGTGCATCATAGGTGCATCATAGATGCATCATAGATGTATCATAGATGGATCACAGATGGATCATAGATGGATCATAGATGAATCATAGATGGATCATAGATGGATCATAGATGAATCATAGATGGATCATAGATGAATCATAGATGAATCAAAGATAGATCATAGATGTATCATAGATGGATCACAGATGGATCATAGAAGGATCATAGATGAATCATAGATGTATCATAGATGTATCACAGATGGATCATAGATGCATCATAAATGCATCACAAATGGATCAAAGATAGATCATAGATGGATCATAGATGCATCATAGATGCATCATAGGTGCATCATAGGTGCATCATAGATGCATCATAGGTGGTGCATCATAGATGCATCATAGGTGCATCATAGATGCATCATAGGTGCATCATAGATGCACCATTGGTGCATCATATGTGCATCATAGGTGCATCATAGATGCATCATAGGTGCATCATAGATGCATCATAGGTGCATCATAGATGCATCATAGGTGCATCATAGGTGCATCATAAATGCATCACAAATGGATCAAAGATAGATCATAGATGGATCATAGGTGCATCATAGATGGATCATAGGTGCATCATAGATGGATCATAGATGCATCATAGATGCATCATAGGTGCATCATAGATGCATCATAGGTGCATCATAGGTACATCATAGATGCATCATAGATGCATCATAGGTGCATCATAGATGCATCATAGGTGCATCATAGATGCATTATAGGTGCATCATGATCCATCATATAGGTGCATTATGATCCATCTATGATGCACCTATGATCCATCTATGATCTATCTTTGATCCATTTGTTATGCATTTATGATGCACCTATGATGCACCTATGATGCATCTATGATGCACCTATGATGCATCTATGATGCATCTATGATGCATCTATGATGCACCTATGATGCACATATGATGCACCTATGATGCACATATGATGCACCTATGATGCACCTATGATGCATCTATGATGCACCTATGATGCATCTATGATGCACCTATGATCCATCTATGATGCCCATCTATGATCCATCTATGATGCACCTATGATCCATCTATGATGCACCTATGATCCATCTATGATGCACCTATGATCCATCTATGATCTATCTTTGATCCATTTGTGATGCATTTATGATGCATCTATGATCCATCTGTGATAGGATGATCTATGATGCACCTATGATGCATCTATGATGCACCTATGATGCATCTATGATGCACCTATGATGCATCTATGATGCACCTATGATGGATCTATGATGCACCTTTGATGCATCTATGATGCACCTATGATGCATCTATGATGCATTTATGATGCACCTATGATGCATCTATGATGCACCTATGATGCATCTATGATGCACCTATGATGCATATATGATGCACCTATGATGCATCTATGATGCACCTATGATGCATCTATGATGCACCTATGATGCATCTATGATGCACCTATGATGCATCTATGATGCACCTATGATGCATCTATGATGCACCTATGATCCATCTTTGATTCATTTGTGATGCATTTATGATGCATCTATGATCCATCTGTGATCCATCTATGATCCATCTATGATCCATCTATGATTCATCTATGATCCATCTGTGATCCATCTATGATGCATCTATTATCCATCTATGATGCACCTATGATGCATCTATGATGCACCTATGATCCATCTATGATTCATCTATGATCCATCTATGATTTATCTATGATCCATCTATGATTCATCTATGATCCATCTATGATTCATCTATGATCCATCTATGATCCATCTATGATTCATCTATGATCCATCTATGATCCATCTGTGATCCATCTATGATACATCTATGATCTATCTTTGATTCATCTATGATTCATCTATGATCCATCTATGATTCATCTATGATCCATCTATGATCCATCTATGATTCATCTATGATCCATCTATGATCCATCTGTGATCCATCTATGATACATCTATGATGCACCTATGATGCACATATGATGCACCTATGATGCACATATGATGCACCTATGATGCATCTATGATGCACCTATGATGCATCTATGATGCACCTATGATGCATTTATGATGCACCTATGATGCATCTATGATGCACCAATGATGCACCTATGATGCATCTATGATGCACCTATGATGCACATATGATGCACCTATGATGCACATATGATGCACCTATGATGCATCTATGATGCTCCTATGATCCATCTATGATCTATCTTTGATCCATTTGTGATGCATTTATGATGCATCTATGATCTATCTGTGATAGGATCATAGATGGATCATAGATGAATCATAGATGTATCACAGATTGATCATAGATGCATCATAAATGCATCACAAATGGATCACAGATAGATCATAGATGGATCTTAGGTGCATCGTAGATGCATCATTGGTGCATCATATGTGCATCATAGGTGCATCATAGATGCATCTTAGGTGCATCATAGGTGCATCATAGATGCATCACAGGTGCATCATAGATGCATCATAGGTGCATCATAGATGCATCATAGGTGCATCATAGATGCATCATAGGTGCATCATAGATGCATCATTGGTGCATCATATGTGCATCATAGGTGCATCATAGATGCATCATAGGTTCATCATAGGTGCATCATAGATGCATCATAGGTGCATCATATATGCATCATAGGTGCATCATAGATGCATCATAGGTGCATCATAGATGCATCATAGGTGCATTATGATCCATCTATGATGCACCTATGATCCATCTATGATCTATCTTTGATCCATTTGTGATGCATTTATGATGCACCTATGATGCACCTATGATGCATCTATGATGCACCTATGATGCATCTATGATGCATCTATGATGCATCTATGATGCACCTATGATGCACATATGATGCACCTATGATGCACATATGATGCACCTATGATGCACCTATGATGCATCTATGATGCACCTATGATGCATCTATGATGCACCTATGATCCATCTATGATGCCCATCTATGATCCATCTATGATGCACCTATGATCCATCTATGATGCACCTATGATCCATCTATGATGCACCTATGATCCATCTATGATCTATCTTTGATCCATTTGTGATGCATTTATGATGCATCTATGATCCATCTGTGATAGGATGATCTATGATGCACCTATGATGCATCTATGATGCACCTATGATGCATCTATGATGCACCTATGATGGATCTATGATGCACCTTTGATGCATCTATGATGCACCTATGATGCATCTATGATGCATCTATGATGCACCTATGATGCATCTATGATGCACCTATGATGCATCTATGATGCACCTATGATGCATCTATGATGCACCTATGATGCATCTATGATGCACCTATGATGCATCTATGATGCACCTATGATGCATCTATGATGCACCTATGATGCATCTATGATGCACCTATGATGCATCTATGATGCACCTATGATGCACCTATGATGCATCTATGATGCACCTATGATGCACCAATGATGCATCTATGATGCACCTATGATGCATCTATGATGCACCTATGATGCATCTATGATGCACCTATGATGCACCTATGATGCATCTATGATGAACCTATGATGCATCTATGATCCATCTATGATGCACCTATTATCCATCTATGATGCACCTATGATCCATCTAAGATGCACCTATGATCTATCTATGATCTATCTGTGATCCATTTGTGATGCATTTATGATGCATCTATGATCCATCTGTGATTAATCTATGATACATCTATGATTCATCTATGATCCATCTATGATCCTATCACAGATGGATCATAGATGCATCATAAATGCATCACAAATGGATCAAAGATACATCATAGATGGATCATAGGTGCATCATAGATGGATCATAGGTGCATCATAGATTGATCATAGGTGCATCATAGATGGATCATAGATGCATCATAGGTGCATCATAGATGCATCATAGGTGCATCATAGATGCATCATAGGTGCATCATAGATGCATCATAGGTGCATCATAGGTGCATCATATGTGCATCATAGGTGCATCATATGTGCATCATAGGTGCATCATAGATGCATCATAGATGTATCATAGATGGATCACAGATGGATCATAGATGGATCATAGATGAATCATAGATGGATCATAGATGGATCATAGATGAATCATAGATGGATCATAGATGAATCATAGATGAATCAAAGATAGATCATAGATGTATCATAGATGGATCACAGATGGATCATAGAAGGATCATAGATGAATCATAGATGTATCATAGATGTATCACAGATGGATCATAGATGCATCATAAATGCATCACAAATGGATCAAAGATAGATCATAGATGGATCATAGATGCATCATAGATGCATCATAGGTGCATCATAGGTGCATCATAGATGCATCATAGGTGGTGCATCATAGATGCATCATAGGTGCATCATAGATGCATCATAGGTGCATCATAGATGCACCATTGGTGCATCATATGTGCATCATAGGTGCATCATAGATGCATCATAGGTGCATCATAGATGCATCATAGGTGCATCATAGATGCATCATAGGTGCATCATAGGTGCATCATAAATGCATCACAAATGGATCAAAGATAGATCATAGATGGATCATAGGTGCATCATAGATGGATCATAGGTGCATCATAGATGGATCATAGATGCATCATAGATGCATCATAGGTGCATCATAGATGCATCATAGGTGCATCATAGGTACATCATAGATGCATCATAGATGCATCATAGGTGCATCATAGATGCATCATAGGTGCATCATAGATGCATTATAGGTGCATCATGATCCATCATATAGGTGCATTATGATCCATCTATGATGCACCTATGATCCATCTATGATCTATCTTTGATCCATTTGTTATGCATTTATGATGCACCTATGATGCACCTATGATGCATCTATGATGCACCTATGATGCATCTATGATGCATCTATGATGCATCTATGATGCACCTATGATGCACATATGATGCACCTATGATGCACATATGATGCACCTATGATGCACCTATGATGCATCTATGATGCACCTATGATGCATCTATGATGCACCTATGATCCATCTATGATGCCCATCTATGATCCATCTATGATGCACCTATGATCCATCTATGATGCACCTATGATCCATCTATGATGCACCTATGATCCATCTATGATCTATCTTTGATCCATTTGTGATGCATTTATGATGCATCTATGATCCATCTGTGATAGGATGATCTATGATGCACCTATGATGCATCTATGATGCACCTATGATGCATCTATGATGCACCTATGATGCATCTATGATGCACCTATGATGGATCTATGATGCACCTTTGATGCATCTATGATGCACCTATGATGCATCTATGATGCATTTATGATGCACCTATGATGCATCTATGATGCACCTATGATGCATCTATGATGCACCTATGATGCATATATGATGCACCTATGATGCATCTATGATGCACCTATGATGCATCTATGATGCACCTATGATGCATCTATGATGCACCTATGATGCATCTATGATGCACCTATGATGCATCTATGATGCACCTATGATCCATCTTTGATTCATTTGTGATGCATTTATGATGCATCTATGATCCATCTGTGATCCATCTATGATCCATCTATGATCCATCTATGATTCATCTATGATCCATCTGTGATCCATCTATGATGCATCTATTATCCATCTATGATGCACCTATGATGCATCTATGATGCACCTATGATCCATCTATGATTCATCTATGATCCATCTATGATTTATCTATGATCCATCTATGATTCATCTATGATCCATCTATGATTCATCTATGATCCATCTATGATCCATCTATGATTCATCTATGATCCATCTATGATCCATCTGTGATCCATCTATGATACATCTATGATCTATCTTTGATTCATCTATGATTCATCTATGATCCATCTATGATTCATCTATGATCCATCTATGATCCATCTATGATTCATCTATGATCCATCTATGATCCATCTGTGATCCATCTATGATACATCTATGATGCACCTATGATGCACATATGATGCACCTATGATGCACATATGATGCACCTATGATGCATCTATGATGCACCTATGATGCATCTATGATGCACCTATGATGCATTTATGATGCACCTATGATGCATCTATGATGCACCAATGATGCACCTATGATGCATCTATGATGCACCTATGATGCACATATGATGCACCTATGATGCACATATGATGCACCTATGATGCATCTATGATGCTCCTATGATCCATCTATGATCTATCTTTGATCCATTTGTGATGCATTTATGATGCATCTATGATCTATCTGTGATAGGATCATAGATGGATCATAGATGAATCATAGATGTATCACAGATTGATCATAGATGCATCATAAATGCATCACAAATGGATCACAGATAGATCATAGATGGATCTTAGGTGCATCGTAGATGCATCATTGGTGCATCATATGTGCATCATAGGTGCATCATAGATGCATCTTAGGTGCATCATAGGTGCATCATAGATGCATCACAGGTGCATCATAGATGCATCATAGGTGCATCATAGATGCATCATAGGTGCATCATAGATGCATCATAGGTGCATCATAGATGCATCATTGGTGCATCATATGTGCATCATAGGTGCATCATAGATGCATCATAGGTTCATCATAGGTGCATCATAGATGCATCATAGGTGCATCATATATGCATCATAGGTGCATCATAGATGCATCATAGGTGCATCATAGATGCATCATAGGTGCATTATGATCCATCTATGATGCACCTATGATCCATCTATGATCTATCTTTGATCCATTTGTGATGCATTTATGATGCACCTATGATGCACCTATGATGCATCTATGATGCACCTATGATGCATCTATGATGCATCTATGATGCATCTATGATGCACCTATGATGCACATATGATGCACCTATGATGCACATATGATGCACCTATGATGCACCTATGATGCATCTATGATGCACCTATGATGCATCTATGATGCACCTATGATCCATCTATGATGCCCATCTATGATCCATCTATGATGCACCTATGATCCATCTATGATGCACCTATGATCCATCTATGATGCACCTATGATCCATCTATGATCTATCTTTGATCCATTTGTGATGCATTTATGATGCATCTATGATCCATCTGTGATAGGATGATCTATGATGCACCTATGATGCATCTATGATGCACCTATGATGCATCTATGATGCACCTATGATGGATCTATGATGCACCTTTGATGCATCTATGATGCACCTATGATGCATCTATGATGCATCTATGATGCACCTATGATGCATCTATGATGCACCTATGATGCATCTATGATGCACCTATGATGCATCTATGATGCACCTATGATGCATCTATGATGCACCTATGATGCATCTATGATGCACCTATGATGCATCTATGATGCACCTATGATGCATCTATAATGCACCTATGATGCATCTATGATGCACCAATGATGCATCTATGATGCACCTATGATGCATCTATGATGCACCTATGATGCATCTATGATGCACCTATGATCCATCTTTGATTCATTTGTGATGCATTTATGATGCATCTATGATCCATCTGTGATCCATCTATGATCCATCTATGATCCATCTATGATTCATCTATGATCCATCTGTGATCCATCTATGATGCATCTATTATCCATCTATGATGCACCTATGATGCATCTATGATGCACCTATGATGCACATATGATGCACCTATGATGCACATATGATGCACCTATGATGCACCTATGATGCATCTATGATGCACCTATGATGCATCTATGATGCACCTATGATCCATCTATGATGCCCATCTATGATCCATCTATGATGCACCTATGATCCATCTATGATGCACCTATGATCCATCTATGATGCACCTATGATCCATCTATGATCTATCTTTGATCCATTTGTGATGCATTTATGATGCATCTATGATCCATCTGTGATAGGATGATCTATGATGCACCTATGATGCATCTATGATGCACCTATGATGCATCTATGATGCACCTATGATGGATCTATGATGCACCTTTGATGCATCTATGATGCACCTATGATGCATCTATGATGCATCTATGATGCACCTATGATGCATCTATGATGCACCTATGATGCATCTATGATGCACCTATGATGCATCTATGATGCACCTATGATGCATCTATGATGCACCTATGATGCATCTATGATGCACCTATGATGCATCTATGATGCACCTATGATGCATCTATAATGCACCTATGATGCATCTATGATGCACCAATGATGCATCTATGATGCACCTATGATGCATCTATGATGCACCTATGATGCATCTATGATGCACCTATGATCCATCTTTGATTCATTTGTGATGCATTTATGATGCATCTATGATCCATCTGTGATCCATCTATGATTCATCTATGATCCATCTATGATTCATCTATGATCCATCTGTGATCCATCTATGATGCATCTATTATCCATCTATGATGCACCTATGATGCATCTATGATGCACCTATGATCCATCTATGATTCATCTATGATCCATCTATGATTTATCTATGATCCATCTATGATTCATCTATGATCCATCTATGATTCATCTATGATCCATCTATGATCCATCTATGATTCATCTATGATCCATCTATGATCCATCTGTGATCCATCTATGATACATCTATGATCTATCTTTGATTCATCTATGATTCATCTATGATCCATCTATGATTCATCTATGATCCATCTATGATCCATCTATGATTCATCTATGATCCATCTATGATCCATCTGTGATCCATCTATGATACATCTATGATGCACCTATGATGCACATATGATGCACCTATGATGCACATATGATGCACCTATGATGCATCTATGATGCACCTATGATGCATCTATGATGCACCTATGATGCATCTATGATGCACCTATGATGCATCTATGATGCACCTATGATGCACCTATGATGCATCTATGATGCACCTATGATGCACATATGATGCACCTATGATGCACATATGATGCACCTATGATGCATCTATGATGCACCTATGATCCATCTATGATCTATCTTTGATCCATTTGTGATGCATTTATGATGCATCTATGATTTATCTGTGATAGGATCAAAGATGGATCATAGATGAATCATAGATGTATCACAGATTGATCATAGATGCATCATAAATGCATCACAAATGGATCACAGATAGATCATAGATGGATCTTAGGTGCATCGTAGATGCATCATTGGTGCATCATATGTGCATCATAGGTGCATCATAGATGCATCTTAGGTGCATCATAGGTGCATCATAGATGCATCACAGGTGCATCATAGATGCATCATAGGTGCATCATAGATGCATCATAGGTGCATCATAGATGCATCATAGGTGCATCATAGATGCATCATTGGTGCATCATATGTGCATCATAGGTGCATCATAGATGCATCATAGGTTCATCATAGGTGCATCATAGATGCATCATAGGTGCATCATATATGCATCATAGGTGCATCATAGATGCATCATAGGTGCATCATAGATGCATCATTGGTGCATCATATGTGCATCATAGGTGCATCATATGTGCATCATAGGTGCATCATAGATGTATCATAGATGGATCACAGATGGATCATAGATGGATCATAGATGAATCATAGATGGATCATAGATGGATCATAGATGAATCATAGATGGATCATAGATGAATCATAGATGGATCAAAGGTGCATCAAAGATGCATCATAGGTGCATCATAGATGGATAATAGATGCATCATAGATGGATCACAGATGGATCATAGATGAATCATAGATGGATCATAGATGGATCATAGATGGATCACAGATGGATCATAGATGCATCATAAAGGCATTACAAATGAATCAAAGATGGATCATAGGTGCATCATAGATGCATCATAGGTGCATCATAGATGCATCATAGGTGCATCATAGGTGCATCATAGATGCATCATAGGTGGATCACAGATGGTTCATAGATGCTATTCTATTATCCATCTATGATGCACCTATGATGCATCTATGATGCACCTATGATCCATCTATGATTCATCTATGATCCATCTATGATTCATCTATGATCCATCTATGATTCATCTATGATCCATCTATGATTCATCTATGATCCATCTATGATTCATCTATGATCCATCTATGATCCATCTATGATTCATCTATGATCCATCTATGATCCATCTGTGATCCATCTATGATACATCTATGATCTATCTTTGATTCATCTATGATTCATCTATGATCCATCTATGATTCATCTATGATCCATCTATGATCCATCTATGATTCATCTATGATCCATCTATGATCCATCTGTGATCCATCTATGATACATCTATGATGCACCTATGATGCACATATGATGCACCTATGATGCACATATGATGCACCTATGATGCACATATGATGCACCAATGATGCATCTATGATGCACCTATGATGCATCTATGATGCACCTATGATGCATCTATGATGCACCTATGATGCATCTATGATGCACCTATGATGCATCTATGATGCACCTATGATGCACCTATGATGCATCTATGATGCACCTATGATGCACCAATGATGCATCTATGATGCACCTATGATGCATCTATGATGCACCTATGATGCATCTATGATGCACCTATGATGCACCTATGATGCATCTATGATGAACCTATGATGCATCTTTGATCCATTTATGATGCACCTATGATCCATCTATGATGCACCTATGATCCATCTATGATGCACCTATGATCAATCTATGATCTATCTGTGATCCATTTGTGATGCATTTATGATGCATCTATGATCCATCTGTGATACATCTATGATACATCTATGATTCATCTATGATCCATCTATGATCCTATCACAGATGGATCATAGATGCATCATAAATGCATCACAAATGGATCAAAGATAGATCATAGATGGATCATAGGTGCATCATAGATGGATCATAGGTGCATCATAGATTGATCATAGGTGCATCATAGATGGATCATAGATGCATCATAGGTGCATCATAGATGCATCATAGGTGCATCATAGATGCATCATAGGTGCATCATAGATGCATCATAGGTGCATCATATGTGCATCATAGGTGCATCATATGTGCATCATAGGTGCATCATAGATGCATCATAGATGTATCATAGATGGATCACAGATGGATCATAGATGGATCATAGATGAATCATAGATGGATCATAGATGGATCATAGATGAATCATAGATGGATCATAGATGAATCATAGATGAATCAAAGATAGATCATAGATGTATCATAGATGGATCACAGATGGATCATAGAAGGATCATAGATGAATCATAGATGTATCATAGATGTATCACAGATGGATCATAGATGCATCATAAATGCATCACAAATGGATCAAAGATAGATCATAGATGGATCATATATGCATCATAGATGCATCATAGATGCATCATTGGTGCATCATATGTGCATCATAGGTGCATCATAGATGCATCATAGGTTCATCATAGGTGCATCATAGATGCATCATAGGTGCATCATATATGCATCATAGGTGCATCATAGATGCATCATAGGTGCATTATGATCCATCTATGATGCACCTATGATCCATCTATGATCTATCTTTGATCCATTTGTGATGCATTTATGATGCACCTATGATGCACCTATGATGCATCTATGATGCACCTATGATGCATCTATGATGCATCTATGATGCATCTATGATGCACCTATGATGCACATATGATGCACCTATGATGCACATATGATGCACCTATGATGCACCTATGATGCATCTATGATGCACCTATGATGCATCTATGATGCACCTATGATCCATCTATGATGCCCATCTATGATCCATCTATGATGCACCTATGATCCATCTATGATGCACCTATGATCCATCTATGATGCACCTATGATCCATCTATGATGCACCTATGATCCATCTATGATCTATCTTTGATCCATTTGTGATGCATTTATGATGCATCTATGATCCATCTGTGATAGGATGATCTATGATGCACCTATGATGCATCTATGATGCACCTATGATGCATCTATGATGCACCTATGATGGATCTATGATGCACCTTTGATGCATCTATGATGCACCTATGATGCATCTATGATGCATCTATGATGCACCTATGATGCATCTATGATGCACCTATGATGCATCTATGATGCACCTATGATGCATCTATGATGCACCTATGATGCATCTATGATGCACCTATGATGCATCTATGATGCACCTATGATGCATCTATGATGCACCTATGATGCATCTATGATGCACCTATGATGCATCTATGATGCACCTATGATGCATCTATGATGCACCTATGATGCATCTATGATGCACCTATGATGCATCTATGATGCACCTATGATGCATTTATGATGCACCTATGATGCATCTATGATGCACCTATGATCCATCTTTGATTCATTTGTGATGCATTTATGATGCATCTATGATCCATCTGTGATCCATCTATGATCCATCTATGATCCATCTATGATTCATCTATGATCCATCTGTGATCCATCTATGATGCATCTATTATCCATCTATGATGCACCTATGATGCATCTATGATGCACCTATGATCCATCTATGATTCATCTATGATCCATCTATGATTTATCTATGATCCATCTATGATTCATCTATGATCCATCTATGATTCATCTATGATCCATCTATGATCCATCTATGATTCATCTATGATCCATCTATGATCCATCTGTGATCCATCTATGATACATCTATGATCTATCTTTGATTCATCTATGATTCATCTATGATCCATCTATGATTCATCTATGATCCATCTATGATCCATCTATGATTCATCTATGATCCATCTATGATCCATCTGTGATCCATCTATGATACATCTATGATGCACCTATGATGCACATATGATGCACCTATGATGCACATATGATGCACCTATGATGCATCTATGATGCACCTATGATGCATCTATGATGCACCTATGATGCATCTATGATGCACCTATGATGCATCTATGATGCACCTATGATGCACCTATGATGCATCTATGATGCACCTATGATGCACATATGATGCACCTATGATGCACATATGATGCACCTATGATGCATCTATGATGCACCTATGATCCATCTATGATCTATCTTTGATCCATTTGTGATGCATTTATGATGCATCTATGATTTATCTGTGATAGGATCATAGATGGATCATAATGAATCATAGATGTATCACAGATTGATCATAGATGCATCATAAATGCATCACAAATGGATCACAGATAGATCATAGATGGATCTTAGGTGCATCGTAGATGCATCATTGGTGCATCATATGTGCATCATAGGTGCATCATAGATGCATCTTAGGTGCATCATAGGTGCATCATAGATGCATCACAGGTGCATCATAGATGCATCATAGGTGCATCATAGATGCATCATAGGTGCATCATAGATGCATCATAGGTGCATCATAGATGCATCATAGGTGCATCATAGATGCATCATAGGTGCATCATAGATGCATCATTGGTGCATCATATGTGCATCATAGGTGCATCATAGATGCATCATAGGTTCATCATAGGTGCATCATAGATGCATCATAGGTGCATCATATATGCATCATAGGTGCATCATAGATGCATCATAGGTGCATCATAGATGCATCATTGGTGCATCATATGTGCATCATAGGTGCATCATATGTGCATCATAGGTGCATCATAGATGTATCATAGATGGATCACAGATGGATCATAGATGGATCATAGATGAATCATAGATGGATCATAGATGGATCATAGATGAATCATAGATGGATCATAGATGAATCATAGATGGATCAAAGGTGCATCATAGATGCATCATAGGTGCATCATAGATGGATAATAGATGCATCATAGATGGATCACAGATGGATCATAGATGAATCATAGATGGATCATAGATGGATCATAGATGGATCACAGATGGATCATAGATGCATCATAAAGGCATTACAAATGAATCAAAGATGGATCATAGGTGCATCATAGATGCATCATAGGTGCATCATAGATGCATCATAGGTGCATCATAGGTGCATCATAGATGCATCATAGGTGGATCACAGATGGTTCATAGATGCTATTCTATTATCCATCTATGATGCACCTATGATGCATCTATGATGCACCTATGATCCATCTATGATTCATCTATGATCCATCTATGATTCATCTATGATCCATCTATGATTCATCTATGATCCATCTATGATTTATCTATGATCCATCTATGATTCATCTATGATCCATCTATGATCCATCTATGATTCATCTATGATCCATCTATGATCCATCTGTGATCCATCTATGATACATCTATGATCTATCTTTGATTCATCTATGATTCATCTATGATCCATCTATGATTCATCTATGATCCATCTATGATCCATCTATGATTCATCTATGATCCATCTATGATCCATCTGTGATCCATCTATGATACATCTATGATGCACCTATGATGCACATATGATGCACCTATGATGCACATATGATGCACCTATGATGCACATATGATGCACCAATGATGCATCTATGATGCACCTATGATGCATCTATGATGCACCTATGATGCATCTATGATGCACCTATGATGCATCTATGATGCACCTATGATGCATCTATGATGCACCTATGATGCACCTATGATGCATCTATGATGCACCTATGATGCACCAATGATGCATCTATGATGCACCTATGATGCATCTATGATGCACCTATGATGCATCTATGATGCACCTATGATGCACCTATGATGCATCTATGATGAACCTATGATGCATCTTTGATCCATTTATGATGCACCTATGATCCATCTATGATGCACCTATGATCCATCTATGATGCACCTATGATCAATCTATGATCTATCTGTGATCCATTTGTGATGCATTTATGATGCATCTATGATCCATCTGTGATACATCTATGATACATCTATGATTCATCTATGATCCATCTATGATCCTATCACAGATGGATCATAGATGCATCATAAATGCATCACAAATGGATCAAAGATAGATCATAGATGGATCATAGGTGCATCATAGATGGATCATAGGTGCATCATAGATTGATCATAGGTGCATCATAGATGGATCATAGATGCATCATAGGTGCATCATAGATGCATCATAGGTGCATCATAGATGCATCATAGGTGCATCATAGATGCATCATAGGTGCATCATATGTGCATCATAGGTGCATCATATGTGCATCATAGGTGCATCATAGATGCATCATAGATGTATCATAGATGGATCACAGATGGATCATAGATGGATCATAGATGAATCATAGATGGATCATAGATGGATCATAGATGAATCATAGATGGATCATAGATGAATCATAGATGAATCAAAGATAGATCATAGATGTATCATAGATGGATCACAGATGGATCATAGAAGGATCATAGATGAATCATAGATGTATCATAGATGTATCACAGATGGATCATAGATGCATCATAAATGCATCACAAATGGATCAAAGATAGATCATAGATGGATCATATATGCATCATAGATGCATCATAGGTGCATCATAGGTGCATCATAGATGCATCATAGGTGGTGCATCATAGATGCATCATAGGTGCATCATAGATGCATCATAGGTGCATCATAGATGCACCATTGGTGCATCATATGTGCATCATAGGTGCATCATAGATGCATCATAGGTGCATCATAGATGCATCATAGGTGCATCATAGGTGCATCATAAATGCATCACAAATGGATCAAAGATAGATCATAGATGGATCATAGGTGCATCATAGATGGATCATAGGTGCATCATAGATGGATCATAGATGCATCATAGATGCATCATAGGTGCATCATAGATGCATCATAGGTGCATCATAGGTACATCATAGATGCATCATAGATGCATCATAGGTGCATCATAGATGCATCATAGGTGCATCATAGATGCATTATAGGTGCATCATGATGCATCTATGATGCACCTATGATGCATCTATGATGCACCTATGATGCACCTATGATGCATATATGATGCACCTATGATGCATCTATGATGCATCTATGATCCATCTATGATGCACCTATGATCCATCTATGATGCACCTATGATCCATCTATGATGCACCTATGATCCATCTATGATCTATCTTTGATCCATTTGTGATGCATTTATGATGCACCTATGATGCACCTATGATGCATCTATGATGCACCTATGATGCATCTATGATGCATCTATGATGCATCTATGATGCACATATGATGCACCTATGATGCACATATGATGCACCTATGATGCACCTATGATGCATCTATGATGCACCTATGATCCATCTATGATGCCCATCTATGATCCATCTATGATGCACCTATGATCCATCTATGATGCACCTATGATCCATCTATGATGCACCTATGATCCATCTATGATCTATCTTTGATCCATTTGTGATGCATTTATGATGCATCTATGATCCATCTGTGATAGGATGATCTATGATGCACCTATGATGCATCTATGATGCACCTATGATGCATCTATGATGCACCTTTGATGCATCTATGATGCACCTTTGATGCATCTATGATGCACCTATGATGCATCTATGATGCATCTATGATGCACCTATGATGCATCTATGATGCACCTATGATGCATCTATGATGCACCTATGATGCATCTATGATGCACCTATGATGCATCTATGATGCACCTATGATGCATCTATGATGCACCTATGATGCATCTATGATGCACCTATGATGCATCTATGATGCACCTATGATGCATCTATGATGCACCTATGATCCATCTTTGATTCATTTGTGATGCATTTATGATGCATCTATGATCCATCTGTGATCCATCTATGATCCATCTATGATCCATCTATGATTCATCTATGATCCATCTGTGATACATCTATGATGCATCTATTATCCATCTATGATGCATCTATGATGCACCTATGATCCATCTATGATTCATCTATGATCCATCTATGATTTATCTATGATCCATCTATGATTCATCTATGATCCATCTATGATTCATCTATGATCCATCTATGATCCATCTATGATTCATCTATGATCCATCTATGATCCATCTGTGATCCATCTATGATACATCTATGATCTATCTTTGATTCATCTATGATTCATCTATGATTCATCTATGATCCATCTATGATCCATCTATGATTCATCTATGATCCATCTATGATCCATCTGTGATCCATCTATGATACATCTATGATGCACCTATGATGCACATATGATGCACCTATGATGCACATATGATGCACCAATGATGCATCTATGATGCACCTATGATGCATCTATGATGCACCTATGATGCATCTATGATGCACCTATGATGCATCTATGATGCACCTATGATGCATCTATGATGCACCTATGATGAACCTATGATGCATCTATGATGCACCTATGATGAACCTATGATGCATCTATGATGCACCTATGATGCACATATGATGCACCAATGATGCATCTATGATGCACCTATGATGCATCTATGATGCACCTATGATGCATCTATGATGCACCTATGATGCATCTATGATGCACCTATGATGCATCTATGATGCATCTATGATGCACCTATGATGCATCTATGATGCATCTATGATCCATCTATGATGCACCTATGATCCATCTATGATGCACCTATGATCCATCTATGATGCACCTATGATCCATCTATGATCTATCTTTGATCCATTTGTGATGCATTTATGATGCATCTATGATCCATCTGTGATACATCTATGATACATCTATGATTCATCTATGATCCTTCTATGATCCATCTGTGATCCATCTATGATACATCTATGATCTATCTTTGATTCATCTATGATTCATCTATGATCCATCTATGATTCATCTATGATCCATCTATGATGCATCTATGATTCATCTATGATCCATCTATGATTCATCTATGATCCATCTATGATTCATCTATGATCCATCTGTATCATAGATGCACCTATGATGCATCTATGATGCACCTATGATGCATCTATGATGCATCTATGATCCATCTATGATGCACCTATGATCCATCTATTATGCACCTATGATCCATCTATGATGCACCTATGATCCATCTATGATCTATCTTTGATCCATTTGTGATGCATTTATGATGCATCTATGATCCATCTGTGATACATCTATGATACATCTATGATTCATCTATGATCCTTCTATGATCCATCTGTGATCCATCTATGATACATCTATGATCTATCTTTGATTCATCTATGATTCATCTATGATCCATCTATGATTCATCTATGATCCATCTATGATGCATCTATGATTCATCTATGATCCATCTATGATTCATCTATGATCCATCTATGATTCATCTATGATAGATGGATCACAGATGGATCATAGATGGATCATAGATGAATCATAGATGGATCATAGATAGATCATAGATGAATCATAGATGGATCATAGATGAATCATAGATGGATCATAGATGAATCATAGATGAATTAAAGATAGATCATAGATGTATCATAGATGGATCACAGATGGATCATAGAAGGATCATAGATGAATCATAGATGTATCATAGATGTATCACAGATAGATCATAGATGCATCATTAATGCATCACAAATGGATCAAAGATAGATCATAGGTGCATCATAGATGGATCATAGGTGCATCATAGATGGATCATAGGTGCATCATAGATGGATCATAGATGCATCATAGATGCATCATAGGTGCATCATAGATGCATCATAGGTGCATCATAGATGCATCATAGGTGCATCATAGATGCATCATAGGTGCATCATAGATGCATCATAGGTGCATCATAGATGCATCATAGGTGCATCATTGGTGCATCATATGTGCATCATAGGTGCATCATAGATGCATCATAGGTTCATCATAGGTGCATCATAGATGCATCATAGGTGCATCATAGATGCATCATAGGTGCATCATAGATGCATCATAGGTGCATCATAGATGCATCATAGGTGCATCATAGATGCATCATAGGTGCATCATAGATGCATCATTGGTGCATCATATGTGCATCATAGGTGCATCATAGATGTATCATAGATGGATCACAGATGGATCATAGATGGATCATAGATGAATCATAGATGGATTATAGATGGATCATAGATGAATCATAGATGGATCATAGATGAATCATAGATGAATCAAAGATAGATCATAGATGTATCATAGATGGATCACAGATGGATCATAGATGGATCATAGATGAATCATAGATGGATCATAGATGGATCATAGATGAATCATAGATGGATCATAGATGAATCATAGATGGATCATAGATGAATCATAGATGGATCATAGATGAATCATAGGTGCATCATAGATGCATCATAGGTGCATCATAGATGGATAATAGATGCATCATAGATGGATCACAGATGGATCATAGATGAATCATAGATGGATCATAGATGGATCACAGATGGATCATAGATGCATCATAAATGCATCACAAATGAATCAAAGATGGATCATAGGTGCATCATAGATGCATCATAGGTGCATCATAGATGCATCATAGGTGCATCATAGATGCATCATAGGTGCATCATAGATGCATCATAGATGCATCATAGGTGCATCATAGATGCATCAAAGGTGCATCATAGATGCATCATAGGTGCATCATAGATGCATCATAGGTGCATCATAGATCATCCTATCACAGATGGATCATAGATGCATCATAAATGCATCACAAATGGATCAAAGATAGATCATAGATGGATCATAGGTGCATCATAGATGGATCATAGGTGCATCAGAGATGGATCATAGGTGCATCATAGATGGATCATAGATGCATCATAGATGGATCATAGATGCATCATAGGTGCATCATAGATGCATCATAGGTGCATCATAGATGCATCATAGGTGCATCATAGATGCATCATAGGTGCATCATAGATGCATCATAGGTGCATCATATGTGCATCATAGGTGCATCATATGTGCATCATAGGTGCATCATAGATGCATCATAGATGCATCATAGATGCATCATAGGTGCATCATAGATGTATCATAGATGGATCACAGATGGATCATAGATGGATCATAGATGAATCATAGATGGATCATAGATGGATCATAGATGAATCATAGATGGATCATAGATGAATCATAGATGAATCAAAGATAGATCATAGATGCATCATAGATGCATCATAGGTGCATCATAGATGTATCATAGATGGATCACAGATGGATCATAGATGGATCATAGATGAATCATAGATGGATCATAGATGGATCATAGATGAATCATAGATGGATCATAGATGAATCATAGATGAATCAAAGATAGATCATAGATGTATCATAGATGGATTACAGATGGATCATAGATGGATCATAGATGAATCATAGATGGATCATAGATGAATCATAGATGGATCATAGGTGCATCATAGATGCATCATAGGTGCATCATAGATGGATAATAGATGCATCATAGATGGATCACAGATGGATCATAGATGAATCATAGATGGATCATAGATGGATCATAGATGGATCACAGATGGATCATAGATGCATCATAAATGCATCACAAATGAATCAAAGATGGATCATAGGTGCATCATAGATGCATCATAAGTGCATCATAGATGCATCATAGGTGCATCATAGGTGCATCATAGGTGCATCATAGGTGCATCATAGATGCATCATAGGTGGATCACAGATGGTTCATAGATGCTATTCTATTATCCATCTATGATGCACCTATGATGCATCTATGATGCACCTATGATCCATCTATGATTCATCTATGATCCATCTATGATTCATCTATGATCCATCTATGATTCATCTATGATCCAAATATGATTCATCTATGATCCATCTATGATTCATCTATGATCCATCTGTATCATAGATGGATCACAGATGGATCATAGATGGATCATAGATGAATCATAGATGGATCATAGATGGATCATAGATGAATCATAGATGGATCATAGATGAATCATAGATGGACCATAGATGAATCATAGATGGGCATCATAGATGGATCATAGGTGCATCATAGATGGATCATAGGTGCATCATAGATGCATCATAGGTGCATCATAGATGCATCATAGGTGCATCATAGATGCATGATGCATCTATGATGCACCTATGATGCATCTATGATGCATCTATGATGCACCTATGATGCATCTATGATGCACCAATGATGCATCAATGATGCACCAATGATGCACCAATGATGCATCTATGATGCACCTATGATGCATCTATGATGCACCTATGATGCATCTATGATGCACCTATGATGCACCTATGATGCATCTATGATGCACCTATGATGCATCTATGATGCATCTATGATGCACCTATGATGCATCTATGATGCACCTATGATGCATCTATGATGCACCTATGATGCATCTATGATCCATCTATGATGCACCTATGATCCATCTATGATGCCCATCTATGATTCATCTATGATCCATCTATGATTCATCTATGATCCATCTATGATTCATCTATGATCCATCTATGATCCATCTATGATTCATCTATGATCCATCTATGATCCATCTGTGATCCATCTATGATACAGATGGATCATAGATGAATCATAGATGGATCATAGATGAATCATAGATGCATCATAGATGGATCATAGATGAATCATAGATGGATCATAGATGAATCATAGATGAATCAAAGATAGATCATAGATGTATCATAGATGGATCACAGATGGATCATAGAAGGATCATAGATGAATCATAGATGTATCATAGATGTATCACAGATGGATCATAGATGCATCATAAATGCATCACAAATGGATCAAAGATAGATCATAGATGGATCATAGGTGCATCATAGATGGATCATAGGTGCATCATAGATGGATCATAGGTGCATCATAGATGGATCATAGATGCATCATAGATGCATCATAGGTGCATCATAGATGCATCATAGGTGCATCATAGATGCATCATAGGTGCATCATAGATGCATCATAGGTGCATCATAGATGCATCATAGGTGCATCATAGATGCATCATTGGTGCATCATATGTGCATCATAGGTGCATCATAGATGCATCATAGGTTCATCATAGGTGCATCATAGATGCATCATAGGTGCATCATAGATGCATCATAGGTGCATCATAGATGCATCATAGGTGCATCATAGATGCATCATAGGTGCATCATAGATGCATCATTGGTGCATCATATGTGCATCATAGGTGCATCATAGATGTATCATAGATGGATCACAGATGGATCATAGATGGATCATAGATGAATCATAGATGGATCATAGATGGATCATAGATGAATCATAGATTGATCATAGATGAATCATAGATGAATCAAAGATAGATCATAGATGTATCATAGATGGATCACAGATGGATCATAGATGGATCATAGATGAATCATAGATGGATCATAGATGGATCATAGATGAATCATAGATGGATCATAGATGAATCATAGATGGATCATAGATGAATCATAGATGGATCATAGATGAATCATAGATGGATCATAGGTGCATCATAGATGCATCATAGGTGCATCATAGATGGATAATAGATGCATCATAGATGGATCACAGATGGATCATAGATGAATCATAGATGGATCATAGATGGATCATAGATGGATCACAGATGGATCATAGATGCATCATAAATGCATCACAAATGAATCAAAGATGGATCATAGGTGCATCATAGATGCATCATAGGTGCATCATAGATGCATCATAGGTGCATCATAGATGCATCATAGATACATCATAGATGCATCATAGGTGCATCATAGATGCATCATAGATGCATCATAGGTGCATCATAGATGCATCAAAGGTGCATCATAGATGCATCATAGGTGCATCATAGATGCATCATAGGTGCATCATAGATCATCCTATCACAGATGGATCATAGATGCATCATAAATGCATCACAAATGGATCAAAGATAGATCATAGATGGATCATAGGTGCATCATAGATGGATCATAGGTGCATCATAGATGGATCATAGGTGCATCATAGATGGATCATAGATGCATCATAGATGGATCATAGATGCATCATAGGTGCATCATAGATGCATCATAGGTGCATCATAGGTGCATCATAAATGCATCACAAATGGATCAAAGATAGATCATAGATGGATCATAGGTGCATCATAGATGGATCATAGGTGCATCATAGATGGATCATAGATGCATCATAGATGCATCATAGATGCATCATAGATGCATCATAGATGCATCATAGGTGCATCATAGATGCATCTATGATGCACCTATGATCCACCTATAATCCATCTATGATGCATCTATGAAGCATCTATAATCCATCTATGATGCACCTATGATCCATCTTTGATCCATTTGTGATGCATTTATGATCCATCTGTGATCCATCTATGATACATCTTTGATTCATCTATGATGCATTTATGATGCATCTATGATCCATCTATGATCCATCCATGATGCACCTATGATGCATCTATGATGCACCTATGAGCCATCTTTGATCCATCTACGATCCATCTATGATCCATATATGATCCATTTATGATGCATTTATGATGCATCTATGATCCACCTATGATCCACCTATAATCCATCTATGATGCATCTATGAAGCATCTATAATCCATCTATGATGCATCTATAATCCATCTATGATGCATCAATAATCCATCTATGATGCATCTATAATCTATCTATGATGCATCTATGATCCATCTATAATGCATCTATGATCCATCTATGATCCATTTATGATCTATCCATGATCCATCTATGATGCATCTATAATCCATCTATGATGCATATATGATCCATCATAGATGCATCATAAATGCATCACAAATGAATCAAAGATGGATCATATAATGCATCTATGATCCATCTATGAACCATCTGTGATCCACCTATGATGCATCTATGATGCACCTATGATGCATCTATGATGCACCTATGATGCATCTATGATGCACCTATGATGCATCTATGATGCACCTATGATCCATCTTTGATCCATTTGTGATGCATTTATGATCCATCTGTGATCCATCTATGATACATCTATGATCCATCTATGATCCATCTGTGATCCATCTATGATACATCTATTATCCATCTATGATCCATCCATGATCCATCCATGATGCATCTATGATGCACCTATGATCCATCTATGATGCACCTATGATCCATCTATGATCCATCTTTGATCCATTTGTGATGCATTTATGATGCATCTATGATCCATCTGTGATCCATCTATGATACATCTATGATCCATCTATGATCCATCTTTGATTCATCTATGATGCATTTATGATGCATCTATGATCCATCTATGATCCATCCATGATGCACCTATGATGCATCCATGATGCACCTATGATGCATCCATGATGCACCTATGATGCATCTATGATGCACCTATGATCCATCTATGATGCACCTATGATCCATCTATGATGCACCTATGATCCATCTATGATGCACCTATGATCCATCTATGATCCATCTTTGATCCATTTGTGATGCATTTATGATGCATCTATGATCCATCTGTGATACATCTATGATACATCTATGATTCATCTATGATCCATCTATGATCCATCTGTGATCCATCTATGATACATCTATGATCCATCTATAATGCATCTATGATCCATCTATGAACCATCTGTGATGCACCTATGATGCATCTATGATGCACCTATGATGCATCTATGATGCACCTATGATGCACCTATGATGCATCTATGATGCACCTATGATGCATCTATGATGCAACTATGATGCATCTATGATGCACCTATGATGCATCTATGATGCACCTATGATGCATCTATGATGCACCTATGATGCATCTATGATGCACCTATGATGCATCTATGATGCACCTATGATCCATCTTTGATCCATTTGTGATGCATTTATGATGCATCTATGATCCATCTGTGATCCATCTATGATACATCTATGATTCATCTATGATCCATCTGTGATCCATCTATGATGCATCTATTATCCATCTATGATCCATCCATGATCCATCCATGATGCATCTATGATGCACCAATGATCCATCTATGATCCATCTGTGATCCATCTATGATACATCTATGATCTATCTTTGATTCATCTATGATTCATCTATGATCCATCTATGATTCATCTATGATCCATCTATGATTCATCTATGATTCATCTATGATCCATCTATGATCCATCTGTGATCCATCTATGATACATCTATGATCTATCCATGATGCATCTATGATGCACCTATGATGCACATATGATGCACCTATGATGCACATATGATGCACCTATGATGCACATATGATGCACCTATGATGCATCTATGATGCACCTATGATGCATCTATGATGCATCTATGATGCACCTATGATGCATCTATGATGCACCTATGATGCATCTATGATGCACCTATGATGCATCTATGATGCACCTATGATGCATCTATGATGCACCTATGATGCATCTATGATGCATCTATGATGCACCTATGATCCATCTATGATGCACCTATGATCCATCTATGATCTATCTTTGATCCATTTGTGATGCATTTATGATGCATCTATGATCCATCTGTGATACATCTATGATACATCTATGATTCATCTATGATCCATCTATGATCCATCTGTGATCCATCTATGATACATCTATGATCCATCTTTGATTCATCTATGATGCATTTATGATGCATCTATGATCTATCTATGATCCATTTGTGATGCATTTATGATGCATCTATGATCCATCTGTGATCCATCTATGATACATCTATGATTCATCTATGATTCATCTATGATCTATCTATGATCCATCTGTGATCCATCTATGATACATCTATGATCCATCTTTGATTCATCTATGATGCATTTATGATGCATCTATGATCTATCTATGATCCATCCATGATGCACCTATGATGCATCTATGATGCACCTATGATGCATCTTTGATGTACCTATGATCCATCTATGATGCACCTATGATCCATCGATAATGCACCTATGATCCATCTATGATGCACCTATGATCCATCTATGATCCATCTTTGATCCATTTTTGATGCATCTATGATGCATCTATGATCCATCTGTAATCCATCTATGATACATCTATGATCCATCTGTGATCCATCTATGATACATCTATTATCCATCTATGATCCATCCATGATCCATCCATGATGCATCTATGATGCATCTATGATCCATCTATGATGCACCTATGATCCATCTATGATCCATCTTTGATCCATTTGTGATGCATTTATGATGCATCTATGATCCATCTGTGATCCATCTATGATACATCTATGATCCATCTATGATCCATCTTTGATTCATCTATGATGCATTTATGATGCATCTATGATCCATCTATGATCCATCCATGATGCACCTATGATGCATCCATGATGCACCTATGATGCATCCATGATGCACCTATGATGCATCTATGATGCACCTATGATGCATCTATGATGCACCTATGATCCATCTATGATGCACCTATGATCCATCTATGATGCACCTATGATCCATCTATGATGCACCTATGATCCATCTATGATCCATCTTTGATCCATTTGTGATGCATTTATGATGCATCTATGATCCATCTGTGATACATCTATGATACATCTATGATTCATCTATGATCCATCTATGATCCATCTGTGATCCATCTATGATACATCTATGATCCATCTATAATGCATCTATAATCCATCTATGAACCATCTGTGATGCACCTATGATGCATCTATGATGCACCTATGATGCATCTATGATGCACCTATGATGCACCTATGATGCATCTATGATGCACCTATGATGCATCTATGATGCAACTATGATGCATCTATGATGCACCTATGATGCATCTATGATGCACCTATGATGCATCTATGATGCACCTATGATGCATCTATGATGCACCTATGATGCATCTATGATGCACCTATGATCCATCTTTGATCCATTTGTGATGCATTTATGATGCATCTATGATCCATCTGTGATCCATCTATGATACATCTATGATTCATCTATGATCCATCTATGATCCATCTGTGATCCATCTATGATAAATCTATTATCCATCTATGATCCATCCATGATCCATCCATGATGCATCTATGATGCACCAATGATCCATCTATGATCCATCTGTGATCCATCTATGATACATCTATGATCTATCTTTGATTCATCTATGATTCATCTATGATCCATCTATGATTCATCTATGATCCATCTATGATCCATCTATGATTCATCTATGATCCATCTATGATCCATCTGTGATCCATCTATGATACATCTATGATCTATCCATGATGCATCTATGATGCACCTATGATGCACATATGATGCACCTATGATGCACATATGATGCACCTATGATGCACATATGATGCACCTATGATGCATCTATGATGCACCTATGATGCATCTATGATGCACCTATGATGCATCTATGATGCACCTATGATGCATCTATGATGCACCTATGATGCATCTATGATGCACCTATGATGCATCTATGATGCATCTATGATGCACCTATGATCCATCTATGATGCACCTATGATCCATCTATGATCTATCTTTGATCCATTTGTGATGCATTTATGATGCATCTATGATCCATCTGTGATACATCTATGATACATCTATGATTCATCTATGATCCATCTATGATCCATCTGTGATCCATCTATGATACATCTATGATCCATCTTTGATTCATCTATGATGCATTTATGATGCATCTATGATCTATCTATGATCCATTTGTGATGCATTTATGATGCATCTATGATCCATCTGTGATCCATCTATGATACATCTATGATTCATCTATGATTCATCTATGATCTATCTATGATCCATCTGTGATCCATCTATGATACATCTATGATCCATCTTTGATTCATCTATGATGCATTTATGATGCATCTATGATCTATCTATGATCCATCCATGATGCACCTATGATGCATCTATGATGCACCTATGATGCATCTATGATGCACCTATGATGCATCTTTGATGTACCTATGATCCATCTATGATGCACCTATGATCCATCGATAATGCACCTATGATCCATCTATGATGCACCTATGATCCATCTATGATCCATCTTTGATCCATTTTTGATGCATCTATGATGCATCTATGATCCATCTGTAATCCATCTATGATGCATCTATTATCCATCTATGATCCATCCATGATCCATCCATGATGCATCTATGATGCACCTATGATCCATCTATGATGCACCTATGATCCATCTATGATCCATCTTTGATCCATTTGTGATGCATTTATGATGCATCTATGATCCATCTGTGATCCATCTATGATACATCTATGATTCATCTATGATCCATCTATGATCCATCTGTGATCCATCTATGATACATCTATGATCTATCTTTGATTCATCTATGATTCATCTATGATCCATCTATGATTCATCTATGATCCATCTTTGATTCATCTATGATGCATTTATGACGCATCTATGATTTATCTATGATCCATCCATGATGCACCTATGATGCATCTATGATGCACCTATGATGCATCTTTGATGTACCTATGATCCATCTATGATGCACCTATGATCCATCTATGATGCACCTATGATCCATCTATGATGCACCTATGATCCATCTATGATCCATCTTTGATCCATTTGTGATGCATCTATGATGCATCTATGATCCATCTGTGATCCATCTATGATGCATCTATTATCCATCTATGATCCATCCATGATCCATCCATGATGCATCTATGATGCACCTATGATCCATCTATGATGCACCTATGATCCATCTATGATCCATCTTTGATCCATTTGTGATGCATTTATGATGCATCTATGATCCATCTGTGATCCATCTATGATCCATCTATGATCCATCTATGATTCATCTATGATCCATCTGTGATCCATCTATGATCCATCTTTGATCCATTTGTGATGCATTTATGATGCATCTATGATCCATCTGTGATCCATCTATGATACATCTATGATTCATCTATGATCCATCTATGATCCATCTGTGATCCATCTATGATACATCTATGATCCATCTTTGATCCATCTTTGATTCATTTATGATGCATCTGTGATGAATCTATGATCCATCTATAATGCATCTTTGATCCATCTATGATCCATCTATGATCCATCTATAGTTCAACAATTACATAGTTTTTATCATGGCTTCCTTATCTTTAAATAACACAGCTTGTTTTCTCTATAAATAATATAGCAATATTTGAATTAAAACAGAGATGTTCAAGACTTGCATTCATGTGTACAAGGGTGTATGAATAGCAAACCGGTAACACTAATTTGCATAACATATTAATCCTGGAGCTCTGTCTTATGCGCGGTTGTGAGTGTTTTAAGCTCATATTTGTATTTCGTTAAGTCTTTGAACATCATAGATCATAGATGGATCATAGATGAATCATAGATGGATCATAGATGGATCATAGATGAATCATAGATGGATCATAGATGAATCATAGATGGATCATAGATGAATCATAGATGGATCATAGATGAATCATAGATGGATCATAGATGAATCATAGATGGATCATAGATGAATAATTGATGGATCATAGGTGCATCATAGATGAATCATAGGTGCATCATAGATGGATAATAGAATAGCATCTATGAACCATCTGTGATCCACCTATGATGCATCTATGATGCACCTATGATGCACCTATGATGCATCTATGATGCACCTATGATGCATCTATGATGCACCTATGATCCATCTTTGATTCATTTGTGATGCATTTATGATGCATCTATGATCCATCTGTGATCCATCTATGATCCATCTATGATCCATCTATGATTCATCTATGATCCATCTGTGATGCATCTATTATCCATCTATGATGCACCTATGATGCATCTATGATGCACCTATGATCCATCTATGATTCATCTATGATCTATCTATGATTCATCTATGATCCATCTATGATTCATCTATGATCCATCTATGATTCATCTATGATCTATCTATGATCCATCTATGATTCATCTATGATCCATCTATGATTCATCTATGATCCATCTATGATCCATCTGTGATCCATCTATGATACATCTATGATGCACCTATGATGCACATATGATGCACCTATGATGCACATATGATGCACCAATGATGCATCTATGATGCACCTATGATGCATCTATGATGCACCTATGATGCATATATGATGCACCTATGATGCATATATAATGCACCTATGATGCATCTATGATGCACCTATGATGAACCTATGATGCATCTATGATGCACCTATGATGCACATATGATGCACCAATGATGCATCTATGATGCACCTATGATGCATCAATGATGCACCTATGATGCATCTATGATGCACCTATGATGCATCTATGATGCACCTATGATGCATCTATGATGCACCTATGATCCATCTATGATCTATCTGTGATCCATTTGTGATGCATTTATGATGCATCTATGATCCATCTGTGATACATCTATGATACATCTATGATTCATCTATGATCCATCTATGATCCTATCACAGATAGATCATAGATGCATCATAAATGCATCACAAATGGATCAAAGATAGATCATAGATGGATCATAGGTGCATCATAGATGCATCATAGGTGCATCATATGTGCATCATATGTGCATCATAGGTGCATCATAGGTGCATCATAGATGCATCAAAGGTGCATCATAGATGCATCATAGGTGCATCATAGATGCATCATAGGTGCATCATAGATGCATCATAGGTGCATCATAGATGCATCATAGGTGCATCATATGTGCATCATAGGTGCATCATATGTGCATCATAGGTGCATCATAGATGCATCATAGATGTATCATAGATGGATCACAGATGGATCATAGATGGATCATAGATGAATCATAGATGGATCATAGATGGATCATAGATGAATCATAGATGGATCATAGATGAATCATAGATGAATCAAAGATAGATCATAGATGTATCATAGATGGATCACAGATGGATCATAGAAGGATCATAGATGAATCATAGATGTATCATAGATGTATCACAGATGGATCATAGATGCATCATAAATGCATCACAAATGGATCAAAGATAGATCATAGATGGATCATAGGTGCATCATAGATGGATCATAGGTGCATCATAGATGGATCATAGATGCATCATAGATGCATCATAGGTGCATCATAGATGCATCATAGGTGCATCATAGATGCATCATAGGTGCATCATAGATGCATCATAGGTGCATCATAGATGCATCATAGGTGCATCATAGATGCATCATTGGTGCATCATATGTGCATCATAGGTGCATCATAGATGCATCATAGGTTCATCATAGGTGCATCATAGATGCATCATAGGTTCATCATAGGTGCATCATAGATGCATCATAGGTGCATCATAGATGCATCATAGGTGCATCATAGATGCATCATTGGTGCATCATAGATGCATCATTGGTGCATCATATGTGCATCATAGGTGCATCATATGTGCATCATAGGTGCATCATAGATGTATCATAGATGGATCACAGATGGATCATAGATGGATCATAGATGAATCATAGATGGATCATAGATGGATCATAGATGAATCATAGATGGATCATAGATGAATCATAGATGAATCAAAGATAGATCATAGATGTATCATAGATGGATCACAGATGGATCATAGATGAATCATAGATGAATCATAGATGGATCATAGATGGATCATAGATGAATCATAGATGGATCATAGATGAATCATAGATGGATCATAGATGAATCATAGATGGATCATAGGTGCATCATAGATGCATCATAGGTGCATCATAGATGGATAATAGATGCATCATAGATGGATCACAGATGGATCATAGATGAATCATAGATGGATCATAGATGGATCATAGATGGATCACAGATGAATCATAGATGGATCATAGATGGATCATAGATGGATCACAGATGGATCATAGGTGCATCATAGATGGATCATAGGTGCATCATAGATGCATCATAGGTGCATCATAGATGCATCATAGGTGCATCATAGATGCATCATAGGTGCATCATAGGTGCATCATAGATGCATCATAGGTGCATCATAGATTCATCAAAGGTGCATCATAGATGCATCATAGGTGCATCATAGATGCATCATAGGTGCATCATAGATCATCCTATCACAGATGGATCATAGATGCATCATAAATGCATCACAAATGGATCAAAGATAAATCATAGATGGATCATAGGTGCATCATAGATGGATCATAGGTGCATCATAGATGGATCATAGGTGCATCATAGATGGATCATAGATGCATCATAGGTGCATCATAGATGCATCATAGGTGCATCATAGATGCATCATAGGTGCATCATAGATGCATCATAGGTGCATCATAGGTGCATCATATGTGCATCATAGGTGCATCATAGATGCATCATAGATGCATCATAGATGCATCATAGGTGCATCATAGATGCATCATAGGTGCATCATAGGTGCATCATAAATGCATCACAAATGGATCAAAGATAGATCATAGATGGATCATAGGTGCATCATAGATGGATCATTGGTGCATCATAGATGGATCATAGATGCATCATAGATGCATCATGGGTGCATCATAGATGCATCATAGGTGCATCATAGGTGCATCATAGATGCATCATAGATGCATCATAGATGCATCATAGGTGCATCATAGATGCATCATAGATGCATCATAGGTGCATCATAGATGCATCATAGGTGCATCATAGATGCATCATAGGTGCATCATAGATGCATTATAGGTGCATCATAGATGCATCATAGGTGCATCATAGATGCATCATTGGTGCATCATATGTGCATCATAGGTGCATCATAGATGCATCATAGGTTCATCATAGGTGCATCATAGATGCATCATAGGTGCATCATATATGCATCATAGGTGCATCATAGATGCATCATAGGTGCATCATAGATGCATCATTGGTGCATCATATGTGCATCATAGGTGCATCATATGTGCATCATAGGTGCATCATAGATGTATCATAGATGGATCACAGATGGATCATAGATGGATCATAGATGAATCATAGATGGATCATAGATGGATCATAGATGAATCATAGATGGATCATAGATGAATCATAGATGAATCAAAGATAGATCATAGATGTATCATAGATGGATCACAGATGGATCATAGATGGATCACAGATGGATCATAGATGGATCATAGATGAATCATAGATGGATCATAGATGGATCATAGATGAATCATAGATGGATCATAGATGAATCATAGATGGATCATAGATGAATCATAGATGGATCATAGATGAATCATAGATGGATCATAGGTGCATCATAGATGCATCATAGGTGCATCATAGATGGATAATAGATGCATCATAGATGGATCACAGATGGATCATAGATGAATCATAGATGGATCATAGATGGATCATAGATGGATCACAGATGGATCATAGATGCATCATAAATGCATCACAAATGAATCAAAGATGGATCATAGGTGCATCATAGATGCATCATAGGTGCATCATAGATGCATCATAGGTGCACCATAGGTGCATCATAGGTGCATCATAGGTGCATCATAGATGCATCATAGGTGGATCACAGATGGTTCATAGATGCTATTCTATTATCCATCTATGATGCACCTATGATGCATCTATGATGCACCTATGATCCATCTATGATTCATCTATGATCCATCTATGATTCATCTATGATCCATCTATGATTCATCTATGATCCATCTATGATTCATCTATGATCCATCTATGATTCATCTATGATCCATCTGTATCATAGATGGATCACAGATGGATCATAGATGGATCATAGATGAATCATAGATGGATCATAGATGGATCATAGATGAATCATAGATGGATCATAGATGAATCATAGATGGATCATAGATGAATCATAGATGGGCATCATAGATGGATCATAGGTGCATCATAGATGGATCATAGATGCATCATAGGTGCATCATAGATGCATCATAGGTGCATCATAGATGCATCATAGGTGCATCATAGATGCATGATGCATCTATGATGCACCTATGATGCATCTATGATGCATCTATGATGCACCTATGATGCATCTATGATGCACCTATGATCCATCTATGATGCACCTATGATCCATCTATGATCTATCTTTGATCCATTTGTGATGCATTTATGATGCATCTATGATCCATCTGTGATACATCTATTATACATCTATGATTCATCTATGATCCTTCTATGATCCATCTGTGATCCATCTATGATACATCTATGATCTATCTTTGATTCATCTATGATTCATCTATGATCCATCTATGATTCATCTATGATCCATCTATGATGCATCTATGATTCATCTATGATCCATCTATGATTCATCTATGATCCATCTATGATTCATCTATGATCCATCTGTATCATAGATGGATCACAGATGGATCATAGATGGATCATAGATGAATCATAGATGGATCATAGATGGATCATAGATGAAGCATAGATGGATCATAGATGAATCATAGATGGATCATAGATGAATCATAGATGGATCATAGGTGCATCATAGATGCATCATAGGTGCATCATAGATGGATAATAGATGCATCATAGATGGATCACAGATGGATCATAGATGAATCATAGATGGATCATAGGTGCATCATAGATGCATCATAGGTGCATCATAGATGGATCATAGATGAATCATAGATGGATCATAGGTGCATCATAGATGCATCATAGGTGCATCATAGATGGATAATAGATGCATCATAGATTGATCACAGATGGATCATAGATGAATCATAGATGGATCATAGATGGATCATAGATGGATCATAGATGCATCATAGGTGCATCATAGATGCATCATAGGTGCATCATAGATCATCCTATCACAGATGGATCATAGATGCATCATAAATGCATCACAAATGGATCAAAGATAGATCATAGATGGATCATAGGTGCATCATAGATGGATCATAGGTGCATCATAGATGGATCATAGATGCATCATAGGTGCATCATAGATGCATCATAGGTGCATCATAGATGCATCATAGGTGCATCATAGATGCATCATAGGTGCATCATAGGTGCATCATATGTGTATCATAGGTGCATCATATGTGCATCATAGGTGCATCATAGATGCATCATAGATGCATCATAGATGCATCATAGGTGCATCATAGATGCATCATAGGTGCATCATAGATGCATCATAGGTGCATCATAGGTGCATCATAAATGCATCACAAATGGATCAAAGATAGATCATAGATGGATCATAGGTGCATCATAGATGGATCATTGGTGCATCATAGGTGCATCATAGGTGCATCATAGATGCATCATAGGTGCATCATAGATGCATCATAGATGCATCATAGGTGCATCATAGATGCATCATAGGTGCATCATAGATGCATTATAGGTGCATCATAGATGCATCATAGGTGCATCATAGATGCATCATTGGTGCATCATATGTGCATCATAGGTGCATCATAGATGCATCATAGGTTCATCATAGGTGCATCATAGATGCATCATAGGTGCATCATATATGCATCATAGGTGCATCATAGATGCATCATAGGTGCATCATAGATGCATCATATATGCATCATAGGTGCATCATAGATGCATCATAGGTGCATCATAGATGCATCATTGGTGCATCATATGTGCATCATAGGTGCATCATATGTGCATCATAGGTGCATCATAGATGTATCATAGATGGATCACAGATGGATCATAGATGGATCATAGATGAATCATAGATGGATCATAGATGGATCATAGATGAATCATAGATGGATCATAGATGAATCATAGATGAATCAAAGATAGATCATAGATGTATCATAGATGGATCATAGATGGATCATAGATGAATCATAGATGGATCATAGATGAATCATAGATGGATCATAGGTGCATCATAGATGGATCATAGATGAATCATAGATGGATCATAGGTGCATCATAGATGCATCATAGATGCATCATAGATCCACAAATGCAATGTCCACAAAAAATGCAATCCACAAATGCATCACAAATGGATCAAAGATAGATCATAGATGGATCATAGATGGATCATAGATGGATCACAGATGGATCATAGGTGCATCATAGATGCATCATAGGTGCATCATAGATGCATCATAGGTGCATCATAGGTGCATCATAGGTGCATCATAGGTGCATCATAGGTGCATCATAGATGCATCATAGGTGGATCACAGATGGTTCATAGATGCTATTCTATTATCCATCTATGATGCACCTATGATGCATCTATGATGCACCTATGATCCATCTATGATTCATCTATGATCCATCTATGATTCATCTATGATCCATCTATGATTCATCTATGATCCATCTATGATTCATCTATGATCCATCTATGATTCATCTATGATCCATCTGTATCATAGATGGATCAATGATGCACCAATGATGCACCAATGATGCATCTATGATGCACCTATGATGCATCTATGATGCAACTATGATGCATCTATGATGCACCTATGATGCATCTATGATGCACCTTTGATGCATCTATGATGCACCTATGATGCATCTATGATGGACCTATGATGCATCTATGATGCACCTATGATGCATCTATGATCCATCTATGATGCACCTATGATCCATCTATGATGCCCATCTATGATTCATCTATGATCCATCTATGATTCATCTATGATCCATCTATGATTCATCTATGATCCATCTATGATCCATCTATGATCCATCTGTATCATAGATGGATCACAGATGGATCATAGATGGATCATAGATGAATCATAGATGGATCATAGATGGATCATAGATGAATCATAGATGGATCATAGATGAATCATAGATGGATCATAGATGAATCATAGATGAATCAAAGATAGATCATAGATGTATCATAGATGGATCACAGATGGATCATAGAAGGATCATAGATGAATCATAGATGTATCATAGATGTATCACAGATGGATCATAGATGCATCATAAATGCATCACAAATGGATCAAAGATAGATCATAGATGGATCATAGGTGCATCATAGATGGATCATAGGTGCATCATAGATGGATCATAGGTGCATCATAGATGGATCATAGATGCATCATAGATGCATCATAGGTGCATCATAGATGCATCATAGGTGCATCATAGATGCATCATAGGGGCATCATGGATGCATCATAGGTGCATCATAGATGCATCATAGGTGCATCATAGATGCATCATAGGTGCATCATAGATGCATCATTGGTGCATCATATGTGCATCATAGGTGCATCATAGATGCATCATAGGTTCATCATAGGTGCATCATAGATGCATCATAGGTTCATCATAGGTGCATCATAGATGCATCATAGGTGCATCATAGATGCATCATAGGTGCATCATAGATGCATCATAGATGCATCAAAGGTGCATCATAGATGCATCATAGGTGCATCATAGATGCATCATAGGTGCATCATAGATCATCCTATCACAGATGGATCATAGATGCATCATAAATGCATCACAAATGGATCAAAGATAGATCATAGATGGATCATAGGTGCATCATAGATGGATCATAGGTGCATCATAGATGGATCATAGGTGCATCATAGATGGATCATAGATGCATCATAGGTGCATCATAGATGCATCATAGGTGCATCATAGATGAATCATAGATGGGCATCATAGATGGATCATAGGTGCATCATAGATGGATCATAGATGCATCATAGGTGCATCATAGATGCATCATAGGTGCATCATAGATGCATCATAGGTGCATCATAGATGCATGATGCATCTATGATGCACCTATGATGCATCTATGATGCATCTATGATGCACCTATGATGCATCTATGATGCACCTATGATCCATCTATGATGCACCTATGATCCATCTATGATCTATCTTTGATCCATTTGTGATGCATTTATGATGCATCTATGATCCATCTGTGATACATCTATTATACATCTATGATTCATCTATGATCCTTCTATGATCCATCTGTGATCCATCTATGATACATCTATGATCTATCTTTGATTCATCTATGATTCATCTATGATCCATCTATGATTCATCTATGATCCATCTATGATGCATCTATGATTCATCTATGATCCATCTATGATTCATCTATGATCCATCTATGATTCATCTATGATCCATCTGTATCATAGATGGATCACAGATGGATCATAGATGGATCATAGATGAATCATAGATGGATCATAGATGGATCATAGATGAAGCATAGATGGATCATAGATGAATCATAGATGGATCATAGATGAATCATAGATGGATCATAGGTGCATCATAGATGCATCATAGGTGCATCATAGATGGATAATAGATGCATCATAGATGGATCACAGATGGATCATAGATGAATCATAGATGGATCATAGGTGCATCATAGATGCATCATAGGTGCATCATAGATGGATCATAGATGAATCATAGATGGATCATAGGTGCATCATAGATGCATCATAGGTGCATCATAGATGGATAATAGATGCATCATAGATTGATCACAGATGGATCATAGATGAATCATAGATGGATCATAGATGGATCATAGATGCATCATAGGTGCATCATAGATGCATCATAGGTGCATCATAGATCATCCTATCACAGATGGATCATAGATGCATCATAAATGCATCACAAATGGATCAAAGATAGATCATAGATGGATCATAGGTGCATCATAGATGGATCATAGGTGCATCATAGATGGATCATAGGTGCATCATAGATGGATCATAGATGCATCATAGGTGCATCATAGATGCATCATAGGTGCATCATAGATGCATCATAGGTGCATCATAGATGCATCATAGGTGCATCATAGGTGCATCATATGTGTATCATAGGTGCATCATATGTGCATCATAGGTGCATCATAGATGCATCATAGATGCATCATAGATGCATCATAGGTGCATCATAGATGCATCATAGGTGCATCATAGATGCATCATAGGTGCATCATAGGTGCATCATAAATGCATCACAAATGGATCAAAGATAGATCATAGATGGATCATAGGTGCATCATAGATGGATCATAGGTGCATCATAGATGGATCATAGATGCATCATAGATGCATCATAGGTGCATCATAGATGCATCATAGGTGCATCATAGGTGCATCATAGATGCATCATAGATGCATCATAGGTGCATCATAGATGCATCATAGATGCATCATAGGTGCATCATAGATGCATCATAGGTGCATCATAGATGCATTATAGGTGCATCATAGATGCATCATAGGTGCATCATAGATGCATCATATGTGCATCATAGATGCATCATTGGTGCATCATATGTGCATCATAGGTGCATCATAGATGCATCATAGGTTCATCATAGGTGCATCATAGATGCATCATAGGTGCATCATATATGCATCATAGGTGCATCATAGATGCATCATAGGTGCATCATAGATGCATCATTGGTGCATCATATGTGCATCATAGGTGCATCATAGATGCATCATAGGTGCATCATAGATGTATCATAGATGGATCACAGATGGATCATAGATGGATCATAGATGAATCATAGATGGATCATAGATGGATCATAGATGAATCATAGATGGATCATAGATGAATCATAGATGAATCAAAGATAGATCATAGATGTATCATAGATGGATCACAGATGGATCATAGATGGATCATAGATGAATCATAGATGGATCATAGATGGATCATAGATGAATCATAGATGGATCATAGATGAATCATAGATGGATCATAGATGAATCATAGATGGATCATAGATGAATCATAGATGGATCATAGGTGCATCATAGATGCATCATAGGTGCATCATAGATGCATCATAGGTGCATCATAGATGGATAATAGATGCATCATAGATGGATCACAGATGGATCATAGATGAATCATAGATGGATCATAGATGGATCATAGATGGATCACAGATGGATCATAGATGCATCATAAATGCATCACAAATGAATCAAAGATGGATCATAGGTGCATCATAGATGCATCATAGGTGCATCATAGATGCATCATAGGTGCATCATAGGTGCATCATAGGTGCATCATAGGTGCATCATAGATGCATCATAGGTGGATCACAGATGGTTCATAGATGCTATTCTATTATCCATCTATGATGCACCTATGATGCATCTATGATGCACCTATGATCCATCTATGATTCATCTATGATCCATCTATGATTCATCTATGATCCATCTATGATTCATCTATGATCCATCTATGATTCATCTATGATCCATCTATGATTCATCTATGATCCATCTATGATTCATCTATGATCCATCTATGATTCATCTATGATCCATCTATGATGCACCTATGATCCATCTATGATGCACCTATGATCCATCTATGATCCATCTTTGATCCATTTGTGATGCATTTATGATGCATCTATGATCCATCTGTGATACATCTATGATACATCTATGATTCATCTATGATCCATCTATGATCCATCTGTGATCCATCTATGATACATCTATGATCCATCTATAATGCATCTATGATCCATCTATGAACCATCTGTGATGCACCTATGATGCATCTATGATGCACCTATGATGCATCTATGATGCACCTATGATGCACCTATGATGCATCTATGATGCACCTATGATGCATCTATGATGCAACTATGATGCATCTATGATGCACCTATGATGCATCTATGATGCATCTATGATGCACCTATGATGCATCTATGATGCACCTATGATGCATCTATGATGCACCTATGATCCATCTTTGATCCATTTGTGATGCATTTATGATGCATCTATGATCCATCTGTGATCCATCTATGATACATCTATGATTCATCTATGATCCATCTATGATCCATCTGTGATCCATCTATGATGCATCTATTATCCATCTATGATCCATCCATGATCCATCCATGATGCATCTATGATGCACCAATGATCCATCTATGATCCATCTGTGATCCATCTATGATTCATCTATGATCCATCTATGATCCATCTGTGATCCATCTATGATACATCTATGATCTATCCATGATGCATCTATGATGCACCTATGATGCACATATGATGCACCTATGATGCACATATGATGCACCTATGATGCACATATGATGCACCTATGATGCATCTATGATGCACCTATGATGCATCTATGATGCATCTATGATGCACCTATGATGCATCTATGATGCACCTATGATGCATCTATGATGCACCTATGATGCATCTATGATGCACCTATGATGCATCTATGATGCATCTATGATGCACCTATGATCCATCTATGATGCACCTATGATCCATCTATGATCTATCTTTGATCCATTTGTGATGCATTTATGATGCATCTATGATCCATCTGTGATACATCTATGATACATCTATGATTCATCTATGATCCATCTATGATCCATCTGTGATCCATCTATGATACATCTATGATCCATCTTTGATTCATCTATGATGCATTTATGATGCATCTATGATCTATCTATGATCCATTTGTGATGCATTTATGATGCATCTATGATCCATCTGTGATCCATCTATGATACATCTATGATTCATCTATGATTCATCTATGATCTATCTATGATCCATCTGTGATCCATCTATGATACATCTATGATCCATCTTTGATTCATCTATGATGCATTTATGATGCATCTATGATCTATCTATGATCCATCCATGATGCACCTATGATGCATCTATGATGCACCTATGATGCATCTTTGATGTACCTATGATCCATCTATGATGCACCTATGATCCATCGATAATGCACCTATGATCCATCTATGATGCACCTATGATCCATCTATGATCCATCTTTGATCCATTTTTGATGCATCTATGATGCATCTATGATCCATCTGTAATCCATCTATGATGCATCTATTATCCATCTATGATCCATCCATGATCCATCCATGATGCATCTATGATGCACCTATGATCCATCTATGATGCACCTATGATCCATCAATGATCCATCTTTGATCCATTTGTGATGCATTTATGATGCATCTATGATGCACCTATGATGCATCTATGATGCATCTATGATGCACCTATGATCCATCTATGATGCACCTATGATCCATCTATGATCTATCTTAGATCCATTTGTGATGCATTTATGATGCATCTATGATCCATCTGTGATACATCTATGATACATCTATGATTCATCTATGATCCATCTATGATCCATCTGTGATCCATCTATGATACATCTATGATCCATCTTTGATTCATCTATGATGCATTTATGATGCATCTATGATCTATCTATGATCCATTTGTGATGCATTTATGATGCATCTATGATGCACCTATGATGCATCTATGATGCACCTATGATCCATCTATGATGCACCTATGATCCATCTATGATGCACCTATGATCCATCTATGATGCACCTATGATCCATCTATGATCCATCTTTGATCCATTTGTGATGCATTTATGATGCATCTATGATCCATCTGTGATACATCTATGATACATCTATGATTCATCTATGATCCATCTATGATCCATCTGTGATCCATCTATGATACATCTATGATCCATCTATAATGCATCTATGATCCATCTATGAACCATCTGTGATGCACCTATGATGCATCTATGATGCACCTATGATGCATCTATGATGCACCTATGATGCACCTATGATGCATCTATGATGCATCTATGATGCACCTATGATGCATCTATGATGCAACTATGATGCATCTATGATGCACCTATGATGCATCTATGATGCACCTATGATGCATCTATGATGCACCTATGATGCATCTATGATGCACCTATGATGCATCTATGATGCACCTATGATCCATCTTTGATCCATTTGTGATGCATTTATGATGCATCTATGATCTATCTGTGATCCATCTATGATACATCTATGATTCATCTATGATCCATCTATGATCCATCTGTGATCCATCTATGATGCATCTATTATCCATCGATGATCCATCCATGATCCATCCATGATGCATCTATGATGCACCAATGATCCATCTATGATCCATCTGTGATCCATCTATGATACATCTATGATATATCTTTGATTCATCTATGATTCATCTATGATCCATCTATGATTCATCTATGATGCATCTATGACGCACCTATGATGCATCTATGATGCACCTATGATGCATCTATGATGCACCTATGATGCATCTATGATGCACCAATGATGCATCAATGATGCACTAATGATGCACCAATGATGCATCTATGATGCACCTATGATGCATCTATGATGCACCTATGATGCATCTATGATGCACCTATGATGCATCTATGATGCACCTTTGATGCATCTATGATGCACCTATGATGCATCTATGATGGACCTATGATGCATCTATGATGCACCTATGATGCACCTATGATGCATCTATGATCCATCTATGATGCACCTATGATCCATCTATGATGCCCATCTATGATTCATCTATGATCCATCTATGATTCATCTATGATCCATCTATGATTCATCTATGATCCATCTATGATCCATCTATGATTCATCTATGATCCATCTATGATCCATCTGTGATCCATCTATGATACAGATGGATCATAGATGAATCATAGATGGATCATAGATGAATCATAGATGGATCATAGATGAATCATAGATGCATCATAGATGGATCATAGATGAATCATAGATGGATCATAGATGAATCATAGATGAATCAAAGATAGATCATAGATGTATCATAGATGGATCACAGATGGATCATAGAAGGATCATAGATGAATCATAGATGTATCATAGATGTATCACAGATGGATCATAGATGCATCATAAATGCATCACAAATGGATCAAAGATAGATCATAGATGGATCATAGGTGCATCATAGATGGATCATAGGTGCATCATAGATGGATCATAGGTGCATCATAGATGGATCATAGATGCATCATAGATGCATCATAGGTGCATCATAGATGCATCATAGGTGCATCATAGATGCATCATAGGGGCATCATGGATGCATCATAGGTGCATTATAGATGCATCATAGGTGCATCATAGATGCATCATAGGTGCATCATAGATGCATCATTGGTGCATCATATGTGCATCATAGGTGCATCATAGATGCATCATAGGTTCATCATAGGTGCATCATAGATGCATCATAGGTTCATCATAGGTGCATCATAGATGCATCATAGGTGCATCATAGATGCATCATAGGTGCATCATAGATGCATCATAGATGCATCAAAGGTGCATCATAGATGCATCATAGGTGCATCATAGATGCATCATAGGTGCATCATAGATCATCCTATCACAGATGGATCATAGATGCATCATAAATGCATCACAAATGGATCAAAGATAGATCATAGATGGATCATAGGTGCATCATAGATGGATCATAGGTGCATCATAGATGGATCATAGGTGCATCATAGATGGATCATAGATGCATCATAGGTGCATCATAGATGCATCATAGGTGCATCATAGATGCATCATAGGTGCATCATAGGTGCATCATATGTGCATCATAGGTGCATCATATGTGCATCATAGGTTCATCATAGATGCATCATAGATGCATCATAGATGCATCATAGGTGCATCATAGATGCATCATAGGTGCATCATAGGTGCATCATAAATGCATCACAAATGGATCAAAGATAGATCATAGATGGATCATAGGTGCATCATAGATGGATCATAGATGCATCATAGATGCATCATAGGTGCATCATAGATGCATCATAGGTGCATCATAGGTGCATCATAGATGCATCATAGGTGCATCATAGATGCATCATAGATGCATCATAGGTGCATCATAGATGCATCATAGGTGCATCATAGATGCATTATAGGTGCATCATAGATGCATCATAGGTGCATCATAGATGCATCATTGGTGCATCATAGATGCATCATTGGTGCATCATATGTGCATCATAGGTGCATCATAGATGCATCATAGGTTCATCATAGGTGCATCATAGATGCATCATAGGTGCATCATATATGCATCATAGGTGCATCATAGATGCATCATAGGTGCATCATAGATGCATCATTGGTGCATCATATGTGCATCATAGGTGCATCATAGATGCATCATAGGTGCATCATAGATGTATCATAGATGGATCACAGATGGATCATAGATGGATCATAGATGAATCATAGATGGATCATAGATGGATCATAGATGAATCATAGATGTATCATAGATGGATCACAGATGGATCATAGATGGATCATAGATGAATCATAGATGGATCATAGATGGATCATAGATGAATCATAGATGGATCATAGATGAATCATAGATGGATCATAGATGAATCATAGATGGATCATAGATGAATCATAGATGGATCATAGGTGCATCATAGATGCATCATAGGTGCATCATAGATGGATAATAGATGCATCATAGATGGATCACAGATGGATCATAGATGAATCATAGATGGATCATAGATGGATCATAGATGGATCACAGATGGATCATAGATGCATCATAAATGCATCACAAATGAATCAAAGATGGATCATAGGTGCATCATAGATGCATCATAGGTGCATCATAGATGCATCATAGGTGCATCATAGGTGCATCATAGGTGCATCATAGGTGCATCATAGATGCATCATAGGTGGATCACAGATGGTTCATAGATGCTATTCTATTATCCATCTATGATGCACCTATGATGCATCTATGATGCACCTATGATCCATCTATGATTCATCTATGATCCATCTATGATTCATCTATGATCCATCTATGATTCATCTATGATCCATCTATGATTCATCTATGATCCATCTATGATTCATCTATGATCCATCTATGATTCATCTATGATCCATCTATGATTCATCTATGATCCATCTATGATGCACCTATGATCCATCTATGATGCACCTATGATCCATCTATGATCCATCTTTGATCCATTTGTGATGCATTTATGATGCATCTATGATCCATCTGTGATACATCTATGATACATCTATGATTCATCTATGATCCATCTATGATCCATCTGTGATCCATCTATGATACATCTATGATCCATCTATAATGCATCTATGATCCATCTATGAACCATCTGTGATGCACCTATGATGCATCTATGATGCACCTATGATGCATCTATGATGCACCTATGATGCACCTATGATGCATCTATGATGCACCTATGATGCATCTATGATGCAACTATGATGCATCTATGATGCACCTATGATGCATCTATGATGCATCTATGATGCACCTATGATGCATCAATGATGCACCTATGATGCATCTATGATGCACCTATGATCCATCTTTGATCCATTTGTGATGCATTTATGATGCATCTATGATCCATCTGTGATCCATCTATGATACATCTATGATTCATCTATGATCCATCTATGATCCATCTGTGATCCATCTATGATGCATCTATTATCCATCTATGATCCATCCATGATCCATCCATGATGCATCTATGATGCACCAATGATCCATCTATGATCCATCTGTGATCCATCTATGATTCATCTATGATCCATCTATGATCCATCTGTGATCCATCTATGATACATCTATGATCTATCCATGATGCATCTATGATGCACCTATGATGCACATATGATGCACCTATGATGCACATATGATGCACCTATGATGCACATATGATGCACCTATGATGCATCTATGATGCACCTATGATGCATCTATGATGCATCTATGATGCACCTATGATGCATCTATGATGCACCTATGATGCATCTATGATGCACCTATGATGCATCTATGATGCACCTATGATGCATCTATGATGCATCTATGATGCACCTATGATCCATCTATGATGCACCTATGATCCATCTATGATCTATCTTTGATCCATTTGTGATGCATTTATGATGCATCTATGATCCATCTGTGATACATCTATGATACATCTATGATTCATCTATGATCCATCTATGATCCATCTGTGATCCATCTATGATACATCTATGATCCATCTTTGATTCATCTATGATGCATTTATGATGCATCTATGATCTATCTATGATCCATTTGTGATGCATTTATGATGCATCTAAGATCCATCTGTGATCCATCTATGATACATCTATGATTCATCTATGATTCATCTATGATCTATCTATGATCCATCTGTGATCCATCTATGATACATCTATGATCCATCTTTGATTCATCTATGATGCATTTATGATGCATCTATGATCTATCTATGATCCATCCATGATGCACCTATGATGCATCTATGATGCACCTATGATGCATCTTTGATGTACCTATGATCCATCTATGATGCACCTATGATCCATCGATAATGCACCTATGATCCATCTATGATGCACCTATGATCCATCTATGATCCATCTTTGATCCATTTTTGATGCATCTATGATGCATCTATGATCCATCTGTAATCCATCTATGATGCATCTATTATCCATCTATGATCCATCCATGATCCATCCATGATGCATCTATGATGCACCTATGATCCATCTATGATGCACCTATGATCCATCTATGATCCATCTTTGATCCATTTGTGATGCATTTATGATGCATCTATGATGCACCTATGATGCATCTATGATGCATCTATGATGCACCTATGATCCATCTATGATGCACCTATGATCCATCTATGATCTATCTTAGATCCATTTGTGATGCATTTATGATGCATCTATGATCCATCTGTGATACATCTATGATACATCTATGATTCATCTATGATCCATCTATGATCCATCTGTGATCCATCTATGATACATCTATGATCCATCTTTGATTCATCTATGATGCATTTATGATGCATCTATGATCTATCTATGATCCATTTGTGATGCATTTATGATGCATCTATGATGCACCTATGATGCATCTATGATGCACCTATGATCCATCTATGATGCACCTATGATCCATCTATGATGCACCTATGATCCATCTATGATGCACCTATGATCCATCTATGATCCATCTTTGATCCATTTGTGATGCATTTATGATGCATCTATGATCCATCTGTGATACATCTATGATACATCTATGATTCATCTATGATCCATCTATGATCCATCTGTGATCCATCTATGATACATCTATGATCCATCTATAATGCATCTATGATCCATCTATGAACCATCTGTGATGCACCTATGATGCATCTATGATGCACCTATGATGCATCTATGATGCACCTATGATGCACCTATGATGCATCTATGATGCATCTATGATGCACCTATGATGCATCTATGATGCAACTATGATGCATCTATGATGCACCTATGATGCATCTATGATGCACCTATGATGCATCTATGATGCACCTATGATCCATCTTTGATCCATTTGTGATGCATTTATGATGCATCTATGATCTATCTGTGATCCATCTATGATACATCTATGATTCATCTATGATCCATCTATGATCCATCTGTGATCCATCTATGATGCATCTATTATCCATCGATGATCCATCCATGATCCATCCATGATGCATCTATGATGCACCAATGATCCATCTATGATCCATCTGTGATCCATCTATGATACATCTATGATATATCTTTGATTCATCTATGATTCATCTATGATCCATCTATGATTCATCTATGATGCATCTATGACGCACCTATGATGCATCTATGATGCACCTATGATGCATCTATGATGCACCAATGATGCATCAATGATGCACTAATGATGCACCAATGATGCATCTATGATGCACCTATGATGCATCTATGATGCACCTATGATGCATCTATGATGCACCTATGATGCATCTATGATGCACCTTTGATGCATCTATGATGCACCTATGATGCATCTATGATGGACCTATGATGCATCTATGATGCACCTATGATGCATCTATGATCCATCTATGATGCACCTATGATCCATCTATGATGCCCATCTATGATTCATCTATGATCCATCTATGATTCATCTATGATCCATCTATGATTCATCTATGATCCATCTATGATCCATCTATGATTCATCTATGATCCATCTATGATCCATCTGTGATCCATCTATGATACAGATGGATCATAGATGAATCATAGATGGATCATAGATGAATCATAGATGGATCATAGATGAATCATAGATGCATCATAGATGGATCATAGATGAATCATAGATGGATCATAGATGAATCATAGATGAATCAAAGATAGATCATAGATGTATCATAGATGGATCACAGATGGATCATAGAAGGATCATAGATGAATCATAGATGTATCATAGATGTATCACAGATGGATCATAGATGCATCATAAATGCATCACAAATGGATCAAAGATAGATCATAGATGGATCATAGGTGCATCATAGATGGATCATAGGTGCATCATAGATGGATCATAGGTGCATCATAGATGGATCATAGATGCATCATAGATGCATCATAGGTGCATCATAGATGCATCATAGGTGCATCATAGATGCATCATAGGGGCATCATGGATGCATCATAGGTGCATTATAGATGCATCATAGGTGCATCATAGATGCATCATAGGTGCATCATAGATGCATCATTGGTGCATCATATGTGCATCATAGGTGCATCATAGATGCATCATAGGTTCATCATAGGTGCATCATAGATGCATCATAGGTTCATCATAGGTGCATCATAGATGCATCATAGGTGCATCATAGATGCATCATAGGTGCATCATAGATGCATCATAGATGCATCAAAGGTGCATCATAGATGCATCATAGGTGCATCATAGATGCATCATAGGTGCATCATAGATCATCCTATCACAGATGGATCATAGATGCATCATAAATGCATCACAAATGGATCAAAGATAGATCATAGATGGATCATAGGTGCATCATAGATGGATCATAGGTGCATCATAGATGGATCATAGGTGCATCATAGATGGATCATAGATGCATCATAGGTGCATCATAGATGCATCATAGGTGCATCATAGATGCATCATAGGTGCATCATAGGTGCATCATATGTGCATCATAGGTGCATCATATGTGCATCATAGGTTCATCATAGATGCATCATAGATGCATCATAGATGCATCATAGGTGCATCATAGATGCATCATAGGTGCATCATAGGTGCATCATAAATGCATCACAAATGGATCAAAGATAGATCATAGATGGATCATAGGTGCATCATAGATGGATCATAGATGCATCATAGATGCATCATAGGTGCATCATAGATGCATCATAGGTGCATCATAGGTGCATCATAGATGCATCATAGGTGCATCATAGATGCATCATAGATGCATCATAGGTGCATCATAGATGCATCATAGGTGCATCATAGATGCATTATAGGTGCATCATAGATGCATCATAGGTGCATCATAGATGCATCATTGGTGCATCATAGATGCATCATTGGTGCATCATATGTGCATCATAGGTGCATCATAGATGCATCATAGGTTCATCATAGGTGCATCATAGATGCATCATAGGTGCATCATATATGCATCATAGGTGCATCATAGATGCATCATAGGTGCATCATAGATGCATCATTGGTGCATCATATGTGCATCATAGGTGCATCATAGATGCATCATAGGTGCATCATAGATGTATCATAGATGGATCACAGATGGATCATAGATGGATCATAGATGAATCATAGATGGATCATAGATGGATCATAGATGAATCATAGATGGATCATAGATGAATCATAGATGAATCAAAGATAGATCATAGATGTATCATAGATGGATCACAGATGGATCATAGATGGATCATAGATGAATCATAGATGGATCATAGATGGATCATAGATGAATCATAGATGGATCATAGATGAATCATAGATGGATCATAGATGAATCATAGATGGATCATAGATGAATCATAGATGGATCATAGGTGCATCATAGATGCATCATAGGTGCATCATAGATGGATAATAGATGCATCATAGATGGATCACAGATGGATCATAGATGAATCATAGATGGATCATAGATGGATCATAGATGGATCACAGATGGATCATAGATGCATCATAAATGCATCACAAATGAATCAAAGATGGATCATAGGTGCATCATAGATGCATCATAGGTGCATCATAGATGCATCATAGGTGCATCATAGGTGCATCATAGGTGCATCATAGGTGCATCATAGATGCATCATAGGTGGATCACAGATGGTTCATAGATGCTATTCTATTATCCATCTATGATGCACCTATGATGCATCTATGATGCACCTATGATCCATCTATGATTCATCTATGATCCATCTATGATTCATCTATGATCCATCTATGATTCATCTATGATCCATCTATGATTCATCTATGATCCATCTATGATTCATCTATGATCCATCTATGATTCATCTATGATCCATCTATGATTCATCTATGATCCATCTATGATGCACCTATGATCCATCTATGATGCACCTATGATCCATCTATGATCCATCTTTGATCCATTTGTGATGCATTTATGATGCATCTATGATCCATCTGTGATACATCTATGATACATCTATGATTCATCTATGATCCATCTATGATCCATCTGTGATCCATCTATGATACATCTATGATCCATCTATAATGCATCTATGATCCATCTATGAACCATCTGTGATGCACCTATGATGCATCTATGATGCACCTATGATGCATCTATGATGCACCTATGATGCACCTATGATGCATCTATGATGCACCTATGATGCATCTATGATGCAACTATGATGCATCTATGATGCACCTATGATGCATCTATGATGCATCTATGATGCACCTATGATGCATCTATGATGCACCTATGATGCATCTATGATGCACCTATGATCCATCTTTGATCCATTTGTGATGCATTTATGATGCATCAATGATCCATCTGTGATCCATCTATGATACATCTATGATTCATCTATGATCCATCTATGATCCATCTGTGATCCATCTATGATGCATCTATTATCCATCTATGATCCATCCATGATCCATCCATGATGCATCTATGATGCACCAATGATCCATCTATGATCCATCTGTGATCCATCTATGATACATCTATGATCTATCTTTGATTCATCTATGATTCATCTATGATCCATCTATGATTCATCTATGATCCATCTATGATCCATCTATGATTCATCTATGATCCATCTATGATCCATCTGTGATCCATCTATGATACATCTATGATCTATCCATGATGCATCTATGATGCACCTATGATGCACATATGATGCACCTATGATGCACATATGATGCACCTATGATGCACATATGATGCACCTATGATGCATCTATGATGCACCTATGATGCATCTATGATGCATCTATGATGCACCTATGATGCATCTATGATGCACCTATGATGCATCTATGATGCACCTATGATGCATCTATGATGCACCTATGATGCATCTATGATGCATCTATGATGCACCTATGATCCATCTATGATGCACCTATGATCCATCTATGATCTATCTTTGATCCATTTGTGATGCATTTATGATGCATCTATGATCCATCTGTGATACATCTATGATACATCTATGATTCATCTATGATCCATCTATGATCCATCTGTGATCCATCTATGATACATCTATGATCCATATTTGATTCATCTATGATGCATTTATGATGCATCTATGATCTATCTATGATCCATTTGTGATGCATTTATGATGCATCTATGATCCATCTGTGATCCATCTATGATACATCTATGATTCATCTATGATTCATCTATGATCTATCTATGATCCATCTGTGATCCATCTATGATACATCTATGATCCATCTTTGATTCATCTATGATGCATTTATGATGCATCTATGATCTATCTATGATCCATCCATGATGCACCTATGATGCATCTATGATGCACCTATGATGCATCTTTGATGTACCTATGATCCATCTATGATGCACCTATGATCCATCGATAATGCACCTATGATCCATCTATGATGCACCTATGATCCATCTTTGATCCATCTTTGATCCATTTTTGATGCATCTATGATGCATCTATGATCCATCTGTAATCCATCTATGATGCATCTATTATCCATCTATGATCCATCCATGATCCATCCATGATGCATCTATGATGCACCTATGATCCATCTATGATGCACCTATGATCCATCTATGATCCATCTTTGATCCATTTGTGATGCATTTATGATGCATCTATGATGCACCTATGATGCATCTATGATGCATCTATGATGCACCTATGATCCATCTATGATGCACCTATGATCCATCTATGATCTATCTTTGATCCATTTGTGATGCATTTATGATGCATCTATGATCCATCTGTGATACATCTATGATACATCTATGATTCATCTATGATCCATCTATGATCCATCTGTGATCCATCTATGATACATCTATGATCCATCTTTGATTCATCTATGATGCATTTATGATGCATCTATGATCTATCTATGATCCATTTGTGATGCATTTATGATGCATCTATGATGCACCTATGATGCATCTATGATGCACCTATGATCCATCTATGATGCACCTATGATCCATCTATGATGCACCTATGATCCATCTATGATGCACCTATGATCCATCTATGATCCATCTTTGATCCATTTGTGATGCATTTATGATGCATCTATGATCCATCTGTGATACATCTATGATACATCTATAATTCATCTAAGATCCATCTATGATCCATCTGTGATCCATCTATGATACATCTATGATCCATCTATAATGCATCTATGATCCATCTATGAACCATCTGTGATGCACCTATGATGCATCTATGATGCACCTATGATGCACCTATGATGCATCTATGATGCACCTATGATGCATCTATGATGCAACTATGATGCATCTATGATGCACCTATGATGCATCTATGATGCACCTATGATGCATCTATGATGCACCTATGATGCATCTATGATGCACCTATGATGCATCTATGATGCACCTATGATCCATCTTTGATCCATTTGTGATGCATTTATGATGCATCTATGATCTATCTGTGATCCATCTATGATACATCTATGATTCATCTATGATCCATCTATGATCCATCTGTGATCCATCTATGATGCATCTATTATCCATCGATGATCCATCCATGATCCATCCATGATGCATCTATGATGCACCAATGATCCATCTATGATCCATCTGTGATCCATCTATGATACATCTATGATCTATCTTTGATTCATCTATGATTCATCTATGATCCATCTATGATTCATCTATGATCCATCTATGATCCATCTATGATTCATCTATGATCCATCTATGATCCATCTGTGATCCATCTATGATACATCTATGATCTATCCATGATGCATCTATGATGCACCTATGATGCACATATGATGCACCTATGATGCACATATGATGCACCTATGATGCACATATGATGCACCTATGATGCATCTATGATGCACCTATGATGCATCTATGATGCATCTATGATGCACCTATGATCCATCTATGATGCACCTATGATCCATCTATGATCTATCTTTGATCCATTTGTGATGCATTTATGATGCATCTATGATCCATCTGTGATACATCTATGATACATCTATGATTCATCTATGATCCATCTATGATCCATCTGTGATCCATCTATGATACATCTATGATCCATCTTTGATTCATCTATGATGCATTTATGATGCATCTATGATCTATCTATGATCCATTTGTGATGCATTTATGATGCATCTATGATCCATCTGTGATCCATCTATGATACATCTATGATTCATCTATGATTCATCTATGATCTATCTATGATCCATCTGTGATCCATCTATGATACATCTATGATCCATCTTTGATTCATCTATGATGCATTTATGATGCATCTATGATCTATCTATGATCCATCCATGATGCACCTATGATGCATCTATGATGCACCTATGATGCATCTTTGATGTACCTATGATCCATCTATGATGCACCTATGATCCATCGATAATGCACCTATGATCCATCTATGATGCACCTATGATCCATCTATGATCCATCTTTGATCCATTTTTGATGCATCTATGATGCATCTATGATCCATCTGTAATCCATCTATGATGCATCTATTATCCATCTATGATCCATCCATGATCCATCCATGATGCATCTATGATGCACCTATGATCCATCTATGATGCACCTATGATCCATCTATGATCCATCTTTGATCCATTTGTGATGCATTTATGATGCATCTATGATCCATCTGTGATCCATCTATGATACATCTATGATTCATCTATGATCCATCTATGATCCATCTGTGATCCATCTATGATACATCTATGATCTATCTTTGATTCATCTATGATTCATCTATGATCCATCTATGATTCATCTATGATCCATCTTTGATTCATCTATGATGCATTTATGACGCATCTATGATCTATCTATGATCCATCCATGATGCACCTATGATGCATCTATGATGCACCTATGATGCATCTTTGATGTACCTATGATCCATCTATGATGCACCTATGATCCATCTATGATGCACCTATGATCCATCTATGATCCATCTTTGATCCATTTGTGATGCATCTATGATGCATCTATGATCCATCTGTGATCCATCTATGATGCATCTATTATCCATCTATGATCCATCCATGATCCATCCATGATGCATCTATGATGCACCTATGATCCATCTATGATGCACCTATGATCCATCTATGATCCATCTTTGATCCATTTGTGATGCATTTATGATGCATCTATGATCCATCTGTGATCCATCTATGATCCATCTATGATCCATCTATGATTCATCTATGATCCATCTGTGATCCATCTATGATCCATCTTTGATCCATTTGTGATGCATTTATGATGCATCTATGATCCATCTGTGATCCATCTATGATACATCTATGATTCATCTATGATCCATCTATGATCCATCTGTGATCCATCTATGATACATCTATGATCCATCTTTGATTCATTTATGATGCATCTGTGATGAATCTATGATCCATCTATAATGCATCTTTGATCCATCTATGATCCATCTATGATCCATCTATAGTTCAACAATTACATAGTTTTTATCATGGCTTCCTTATCTTTAAATAACACAGCTTGTTTTCTCTATAAATAATATAGCAATATTTGAATTAAAACAGAGATGTTCAAGACTTGCATTCATGTGTACAAGGGTGTATGAATAGCAAACCGGTAACACTAATTTGCATAACATATTAATCCTGGAGCTCTGTCTTATGCGCGGTTGTGAGTGTTTTAAGCTCATATTTGTATTTCGTTAAGTCTTTGAACATCATAGATCATAGATGGATCATAGATGAATCATAGATGGATCATAGATGGATCATAGATGAATCATAGATGGATCATAGATGAATCATAGATGGATCATAGATGAATCATAGATGGATCATAGATGAATCATAGATGGATCATAGATGAATAATTGATGGATCATAGGTGCATCATAGATGCATCATAGGTGCATCATAGATGGATAATAGAATAGCATCTATGAACCACCTGTGATCCACCTATGATGCATCTATGATGCACCTATGATGCACCTATGATGCATCTATGATGCACCTATGATGCATCTATGATGCACCTATGATCCATCTTTGATTCATTTGTGATGCATTTATGATGCATCTATGATCCATCTGTGATCCATCTATGATCCATCAATGATCCATCTATGATTCATTTATGATCCATCTGTGATCCATCTATGATGCATCTATTATCCATCTATGATGCACCTATGATGCATCTATGATGCACCTATGATTCATCTATGATTCATCTATGATCTATCTTTGATTCATCTATGATCCATCTATGATTCATCTATGATCCATCTATGATTCATCTATGATCTATCTATGATCCATCTATGATTCATCTATGATCCATCTATGATCCATCTGTGATCCATCTATGATACATCTATGATCTATCTTTGATTCATCTATGATTCATCTATGATCCATCTATGATTCATCTATGATCCATCTATGATCCATCTATGATTCATCTATGATCCATCTATGATCCATCTGTGATCCATCTATGATACATCTATGATGCACCTATGATGCACATATGATGCACCTATGATGCACATATGATGCACCAATGATGCATCTATGATGCACCTATGATGCATCTATGATGCACCTATGATGCATATATGATGCACCTATGATGCATATATGATGCACCTATGATGCATCTATGATGCACCTATGATGAACCTATGATGCATCTATGATGCACCTATGATGCACATATGATGAACCAATGATGCATCTATGATGCACCTATGATGCATCTATGATGCACTTATGATGCATCTATGATGCATCTATGATGCACCTATGATGCATCTATGATGCACTTATGATGCATCTATGATGCATCTATGATGCACCTATGATGCATCTATGATGCACCTATGATGCACCTATGATGCATCTATGATGCACCTATGATCCATCTATGATCTATCTGTGATCCATTTGTGATGCATTTATGATGCATCTATGATCCATCTGTGATACATCTATGATACATCTATGATTCATCTATGATCCATCTATGATCCTATCACAGATAGATCATAGATGCATCATAAATGCATCACAAATGGATCAAAGATAGATCATAGATGGATCATAGGTGCATCATAGATGCATCATAGGTGCATCATATGTGCATCATATGTGCATCATAGGTGCATCATAGATGCATCATATGTGCATCATAGGTGCATCATATGTGCATCATAGGTGCATCATATGTGCATCATAGGTGCATCATAGATGCATCATAGATGTATCATAGATGGATCACAGATGGATCATAGATGGATCATAGATGAATCATAGATGGATCATAGATGGATCATAGATGAATCATAGATGGATCATAGATGAATCATAGATGAATCAAAGATAGATCATAGATGTATCATAGATGGATCACAGATGGATCATAGAAGGATCATAGATGAATCATAGATGTATCATAGATGTATCACAGATGGATCATAGATGCATCATAAATGCATCACAAATGGATCAAAGATAGATCATAGATGGATCATAGGTGCATCATAGATGGATCATAGGTGCATCATAGATGGATCATAGGTGCATCATAGATGGATCATAGATGCATCATAGGTGCATCATAGATGCATCATAGGTGCATCATAGATGCATCATAGGTGCATCATAGATGCATCATAGGTGCATCATAGATGCATCATAGGTGCATCATAGATGCATCATTGGTGCATCATATGTGCATCATAGGTGCATCATAGATGCATCATAGGTTCATCATAGGTGCATCATAGATGCATCATAGGTTCATCATAGGTGCATCATAGATGCATCATAGGTGCATCATAGATGCATCATAGGTGGATCCATCTATGATGCACCTATGATCCATCTATGATGCCCATCTATGATTCATCTATGATCCATCTATGATTCATCTATGATCCATCTATGATTCATCTATGATCCATCTATGATCCATCTATGATTCATCTATGATCCATCTATGATCCATCTGTGATCCATCTATGATACAGATGGATCATAGATGAATCATAGATGGATCATAGATGAATCATAGTTGGATCATAGATGAATCATAGATGCATCATAGATGGATCATAGATGAATCATAGATGGATCATAGATGAATCATAGATGAATCAAAGATAGATCATAGATGTATCATAGATGGATCACAGATGGATCATAGAAGGATCATAGATGAATCATAGATGTATCATAGATGTATCACAGATGGATCATAGATGCATCATAAATGCATCACAAATGGATCAAAGATAGATCATAGATGGATCATAGGTGCATCATAGATGGATCATAGGTGCATCATAGATGGATCATAGGTGCATCATAGATGGATCATAGATGCATCATAGATGCATCATAGGTGCATCATAGATGCATCATAGGTGCATCATAGATGCATCATAGATGCATCATAGGTGCATCATAGATGCATCATAGGTGCATCATAGATGCATCATAGGTGCATCATAGATGCATCATAGGTGCATCATAGATGCATCATAGGTGCATCATAGATGCATCATTGGTGCATCATATGTGCATCATAGGTGCATCATATGTGCATCATAGGTGCATCATAGATGTATCATAGATGGATCACAGATGGATCATAGATGGATCATAGATGAATCATAGATGGATCATAGATGGATCATAGATGAATCATAGATGGATCATAGATGAATCATAGATGAATCAAAGATAGATCATAGATGTATCATAGATGGATCACAGATGGATCATAGATGGATCATAGATGAATCATAGATGGATCATAGATGGATCATAGATGAATCATAGAAGGATCATAGATGAATCATAGATGGATCATAGATGAATCATAGATGGATCATAGATGAATCATAGATGCATCATAGGTGCATCATAGATGGATAATAGATGCATCATAGATGGATCACAGATGGATCATAGATGAATCATAGATGGATCATAGATGGATCATAGATGGATCACAGATGGATCATAGATGCATCATAAATGCATCACAAATGAATCAAAGATGGATCATAGGTGCATCATAGATGCATTATAGGTGCATCATAGATGCATCATAGGTGCATCATAGATGCATCATAGGTGCATCATAGATGCATCATAGGTGCATCATAGATGCATCATAGGTGCATCATAGGTGCATCATAGATGCATCATAGGTGCATCATAGATGCATCATAGGTGCATCATAGATGCATCAAAGGTGCATCATAGATGCATCATAGGTGCATCATAGATGCATCATAGGTGCATCATAGATCATCCTATCACAGATGGATCATAGATGCATCATAAATGCATCACAAATGGATCATAGGTGCATCATAGATGGATCATAGGTGCATCATAGATGGATCATAGGTGCATCATAGATGGATCATAGATGCATCATAGGTGCATCATAGATGCATCATAGGTGCATCATAGATGCATCATAGGTGCATCATAGATGCATCATAGGTGCATCATAGGTGCATCATATGTGCATCATAGGTGCATCATATGTGCATCATAGGTGCATCATAGATGCATCATAGGTGCATCATAGATGCATCATAGGTGCATCATAGGTGCATCATAAATGCATCACAAATGGATCAAAGATAGATCATAGATGGATCATAGGTGCATCATAGATGGATCATTGGTGCATCATAGATGGATCATAGATGCATCATAGATGCATCATAGGTGCATCATAGATGCATCATAGGTGCATCATAGGTGCATCATAGATGCATCATAGGTGCATCATAGATGCATCATAGATGCATCATAGGTGCATCATAGATGCATCATAGGTGCATCATAGATGCATTATAGGTGCATCATAGATGCATCATAGGTGCATCATAGATGCATCATTGGTGCATCATATGTGCATCATAGGTGCATCATAGATGCATCATAGGTTCATCATAGGTGCATCATAGATGCATCATAGGTGCATCATATATGCATCATAGGTGCATCATAGATGCATCATAGGTGCATCATAGATGCATCATTGGTGCATCATATGTGCATCATAGGTGCATCATATGTGCATCATAGGTGCATCATAGATGTATCATAGATGGATCACAGATGGATCATAGATGGATCATAGATGAATCATAGATGGATCATAGATGGATCATAGATGAATCATAGATGGATCATAGATGAATCATAGATGAATCAAAGATAGATCATAGATGTATCATAGATGGATCACAGATGGATCATAGATGGATCATAGATGAATCATAGATGGATCATAGATGGATCATAGATGAATCATAGATGGATCATAGATGAATCATAGATGGATCATAGGTGCATCATAGATGCATCATAGATGCATCATAGATGGATAATAGATGCATCATAGATGGATCACAGATGGATCATAGATGAATCATAGATGGATCATAGATGGATCATAGATGGATCACAGATGGATCATAGATGCATCATAAATGCATCACAAATGAATCAAAGATAGATCATAGGTGCATCATAGATGCATCATAGGTGCATCATAGGTGCATCATAGGTGCATCATAGGTGCATCATAGGTGCATCATAGATGCATCATAGGTGGATCACAGATGGTTCATAGATGCTATTCTATTATCCATCTATGATGCACCTATGATGCATCTATGATGCACCTATGATCCATCTATGATTCATCTATGATCCATCTATGATTCATCTATGATCCATCTATGATTCATCTATGATCCATCTATGATTCATCTATGATCCATCTATGATTCATCTATGATCCATCTGTATCATAGATGGATCACAGATGGATCATAGATGGATCATAGATGAATCATAGATGGATCATAGATGGATCATAGATGAATCATAGATGGATCATAGATGAATCATAGATGGATCATAGATGAATCATAGATGGATCATAGGTGCATCATAGATGCATCATAGGTGCATCATAGATGGATAATAGATGCATCATAGATTGATCACAGATGGATCATAGATGAATCATAGATGGATCATAGATGGATCATAGATGGATCACAGATGGATCATAGATGCATCATAAATGCATCACAAATGAATCAAAGATGGATCATAGGTGCATCATAGATGCATCATAGGTGCATCATAGATGCATCATAGGTGCATCATAGATGCATCATAGGTGCATCATAGATGCATCATAGGTGCATCATAGATGCATCATAGGTGCATCATAGATGCATCATAGATGCATCATAGGTGCATCATAGATGCATCATAGGTGCATCATAGATGCATCATAGGTGCATCATAGATGCATCATAGGTGCATCATAGATGCATCTATGATGCACCTATGATGCATCTATGATGCACCTATGATCCATCTTTGATTCATTTGTGATGCATTTATGATGCATCTATGATCCATCTGTGATCCATCTATGATCCATCTATGATCCATCTATGATTCATCTATGATCCATCTGTGATCAATCTATGATGCATCTATTATCCATCTATGATGCACCTATGATGCATCTATGATGCACCTATGATCCATCTATGATTCATCTATGATCCATCTATGATGCACCTATGATGCATCTATGATGCACCTATGATCCATCTATGATTCATCTATGATCCATCTGTGATCCATCTATGATGCATCTATTATCCATCTATGATGCACCTATGATGCATCTATGATGCACCTATGATGCATCTATGATGCACCTATGATCCATCTATGATTCATCTATGATCCATCTATGATTCATCTATGATCCATCTATGATTCATCTATGATCCATCTATGATCCATCTATGATTCATCTATGATCCATCTATGATCCATCTGTGATCCATCTATGATACAGATGGATCATAGATGAATCATAGATGGATCATAGATGAATCATAGATGGATCATAGATGAATCATAGATGCATTATAGATGGATCATAGATGAATCATAGATGGATCATAGATGAATCATAGATGAATCAAAGATAGATCATAGATGTATCATAGATGGATCACAGATGGATCATAGAAGGATCATAGATGAATCATAGATGTATCATAGATGTATCACAGATGGATCATAGATGCATCATAAATGCATCACAAATGGATCAAAGATAGATCATAGATGGATCATAGGTGCATCATAGATGGATCATAGGTGCATCATAGATGGATCATAGGTGCATCATAGATGGATCATAGATGCATCATAGATGCATCATAGGTGCATCATAGATGCATCATAGGTGCATCATAGATGCATCATAGGTGCATCATAGATGCATCATAGGTGCATCATAGATGGATCACAGATGGATCAACAATGAATCATAGATGGATCATAGATGGATCATAGATGGATCACAGATGGATCATAGATGCATCATAAATGCATCACAAATGAATCAAAGATGGATCAAAGGTGCATCATAGATGCATCATAGGTGCATCATAGATGCATCATAGGTGCATCATAGATGCATCATAGGTGCATCATAGATGCATCATAGTTGCATCATAGATGCATCATAGATGCATCATAGATGCATCATAGATGCATCAAAGGTGCATCATAGATGCATCATAGGTGCATCATAGATGGATCACAGATGGATCATAGATGAATCATAGATGGATCATAGATGGATCATAGATGGATCACAGATGGATAATAGATGCATCATAAATGCATCACAAATGAATCAAAGATGGATCATAGGTGCATCATAGATGCATCATAGGTGCATCATAGATGCATCATAGGTGCATCATAGATGCATCATAGGTGCATCATAGATGCATCATAGGTGCATCATAGATGCATCATAGGTGCATCATAGATGCATCATAGGTACATCATAGATGCATCATAGGTGCATCATAGATGCATCATAGATGCATCATAGGTGCATCATAGATGCATCAAAGGTGCATCATAGATGCATCATAGGTGCATCATAGATGCATCATAGGTGCATCATAGATCATCCTATCACAGATGGATCATAGATGCATCATAAATGCATCACAAATGGATCAAAGATAGATCATAGATGGATCATAGGTGCATCATAGATGGATCATAGGTGCATAATAGATGGATCATAGGTGCATCATAGATGGATCATAGATGCATCATAGGTGCATCATAGATGCATCATAGGTGCATCATAGATGCATCATAGGTGCATCATAGGTGCATCATATGTGCATCATAGGTGCATCATATGTGCATCATAGGTGCATCATAGATGCATCATAGGTGCATCATAGGTGCATCATTAATGCATCACAAATGGATCAAAGATAGATCATAGATGGATCATAGGTGCATCATAGATGGATCATTGGTGCATCATAGATGGATCATAGATGCATCATAGATGCATCATAGGTGCATCATAGATGCATCATAGGTGCATCATAGGTGCATCATAGATGCATCATAGGTGCATCATAGATGCATCATAGATGCATCATAGGTGCATCATAGATGCATCATAGGTGCATCATAGATGCATTATAGGTGCATCATAGATGCATCATAGGTGCATCATAGATGCATCATTGGTGCATCATATGTGCATCATAGGTGCATCATAGATGCATCATAGGTTCATCATAGGTGCATCATAGATGCATTAAAGGTGCATCATATATGCATCATAGGTGCATCATAGATGCATCATATGTGCATCATATGTGCATCATAGGTGCATCATAGATGCATCATAGGTTCATCATAGGTGCATCATAGATGCATCATAGGTGCATCATATATGCATCATAGGTGCATCATAGATGCATCATAGGTGCATCATTGGTGCATCATATGTGCATCATAGGTGCATCATATGTGCATCATAGGTGCATCATAGATGTATCATAGATGGATCACAGATGGATCATAGATGGATCATAGATGAATCATAGATGGATCATAGATGGATCATAGATGAATCATAGATGGATCATAGATGAATCATAGATGAATCAAAGATAGATCATAGATGTATCATAGATGGATCACAGATGGATCATAGATGGATCATAGATGAATCATAGATGGATCATAGATGGATCATAGATGAATCATAGATGGATCATAGATGAATCATAGATGGATCATAGATGAATCATAGATGGATCATAGATGAATCATAGATGGATCATAGGTGCATCATAGATGCATCATAGGTGCATCATAGATGGATAATAGATGCATCATAGATGGATCACAGATGGATCATAGATGAATCATAAATGGATCATAGATGGATCATAGATGGATCACAGATGGATCATAGATGCATCATAAATGCATCACAAATGAATCAAAGATGGATCATAGGTGCATCATAGATGCATCATAGGTGCATCATAGATGCATCATAGGTGCATCATAGGTGCATCATAGGTGCATCATAGGTGCATCATAGATGCATCATAGGTGGATCACAGATGGTTCATAGATGCTATTCTATTATCCATCTATGATGCACCTATGATGCATCTATGATGCATTTATGATGCATCTATGATCTATCTATGATCCATCCATGATGCACCTATGATGCATCTATGATGCACCTATGATGCATCTTTGATGTACCTATGATCCATCTATGATGCACCTATGATCCATCGATAATGCACCTATGATCCATCTATGATGCACCTATGATCCATCTATGATCCATCTTTGATCCATTTTTGATGCATCTATGATGCATCTATGATCCATCTGTAATCCATCTATGATGCATCTATTATCCATCTATGATCCATCCATGATCCATCCATGATGCATCTATGATGCACCTATGATCCATCTATGATGCACCTATGATCCATCTATGATCCATCTTTGATCCATTTGTGATGCATTTATGATGCATCTATGATCCATCTGTGATCCATCTATGATACATCTATGATTCATCTATGATCCATCTATGATCCATCTGTGATCCATCTATGATACATCTATGATCTATCTTTGATTCATCTATGATTCATCTATGATCCATCTATGATTCATCTATGATCCATCTTTGATTCATCTATGATGCATTTATGACGCATCTATGATCTATCTATGATCCATCCATGATGCACCTATGATGCATCTATGATGCACCTATGATGCATCTTTGATGTACCTATGATCCATCTATGATGCACCTATGATCCATCTATGATGCACCTATGATCCATCTATGATGCACCTATGATCCATCTATGATCCATCTTTGATCCATTTGTGATGCATCTATGATGCATCTATGATCCATCTGTGATCCATCTATGATCCATCTATGATCCATCTATGATTCATCTATGATCCATCTGTGATCCATCTATGATCCATCTTTGATCCATTTGTGATGCATTTATGATGCATCTATGATCCATCTGTGATCCATCTATGATACATCTATGATTCATCTATGATCCATCTATGATCCATCTGTGATCCATCTATGATACATCTATGATCCATCTTTGATCCATCTTTGATTCATTTATGATGCATCTGTGATGAATCTATGATCCATCTATAATGCATCTTTGATCCATCTATGATCCATCTATGATCCATCTATAGTTCAACAATTACATAGTTTTTATCATGGCTTCCTTATCTTTAAATAACACAGCTTGTTTTCTCTATAAATAATATCGCAATATTTGAATTAAAACAGAGATGTTCAAGACTTGCATTCATGTGTACAAGGGTGTATGAATAGCAAACCGGTAACACTAATTTGCATAACATATTAATCCTGGAGCTCTGTCTTATGCGCGGTTGTGAGTGTTTTAAGCTCATATTTGTATTTCGTTAAGTCTTTGAACATCATAGATCATAGATGGATCATAGATGAATCATAGATGGATTAGATGGATCATAGATGAATCATAGATGGATCATAGATGAATCATAGATGGATCATAGATGAATCATAGATGGATCATAGATGAATCATAGATGGATCATAGATGAATCATAGATGGATCATAGATGAATAATTGATGGATCATAGGTGCATCATAGATGCATCATAGGTGCATCATAGATGGATAATAGAATAGCATCTATGAACCATCTGTGATCCACCTATGATGCATCTATGATGCACCTATGATGCACCTATGATGCATCTATGATGCACCTATGATGCATCTATGATGCACCTATGATCCATCTTTGATTCATTTGTGATGCATTTATGATGCATCTATGATCCATCTGTGATCCATCTATGATCAATCTATGATCCATCTATGATTCATCTATGATCCATCTGTGATCCATCTATGATGCATCTATTATCCATCTATGATGCACCTATGATGCATCTATGATGCACCTATGATCCATCTATGATTCATCTATGATCTATCTATGATTCATCTATGATCCATCTATGATTCATCTATGATCCATCTATGATTCATCTATGATCTATCTATGATCCATCTATGATTCATCTATGATCCATCTATGATCCATCTGTGATCCATCTATGATACATCTATGATCTATCTTTGATTCATCTATGATTCATCTATGATCCATCTATGATTCATCTATGATCCATCTATGATCCATCTATGATTCATCTATGATCCATCTATGATCCATCTGTGATCCATCTATGATACATCTATGATGCACCTATGATGCACATATGATGCACCTATGATGCACATATGATGCACCAATGATGCATCTATGATGCACCTATGATGCATCTATGATGCACCTATGATGCATATATGATGCATATATGATGCACCTATGATGCATCTATGATGCACCTATGATGAACCTATGATGCATCTATGATGCACCTATGATGCACATATGATGCACCAATGATGCATCTATGATGCACCTATGATGCATCTATGATGCACCTATGATGCATCTATGATGCACCTATGATGCATCTATGATGCACCTATGATGCACCTATGATGCATCTATGATGCACCTATGATCCATCTATGATCTATCTGTGATCCATTTGTGATGCATTTATGATGCATCTATGATCCATCTGTGATACATCTATGATACATCTATGATTCATCTATGATCCATCTATGATCCTATCACAGATAGATCATAGATGCATCATAAATGCATCACAAATGGATCAAAGATAGATCATAGATGGATCATAGGTGCATCATAGATGCATCATAGGTGCATCATATGTGCATCATATGTGCATCATAGGTGCATCATAGGTGCATCATAGATGCATCATAGGTGCATCATAGATGCATCATAGGTGCATCATAGATGCATCATAGGTGCATCATAGATGCATCATAGGTGCATCATAGATGCATCATAGGTGCATCATATGTGCATCATAGGTGCATCATATGTGCATCATAGGTGCATCATAGATGCATCATAGATGTATCATAGATGGATCACAGATGGATCATAGATGGATCATAGATGAATCATAGATGGATCATAGATGGATCATAGATGAATCATAGATGGATCATAGATGAATCATAGATGAATCAAAGATAGATCATAGATGTATCATAGATGGATCACAGATGGATCATAGAAGGATCATAGATGAATCATAGATGTATCATAGATGTATCACAGATGGATCATAGATGCATCATAAATGCATCACAAATGGATCAAAGATAGATCATAGATGGATCATAGGTGCATCATAGATGGATCATAGGTGCATCATAGATGGATCATAGATGCATCATAGATGCATCATAGGTGCATCATAGATGCATCATAGGTGCATCATAGGTGCATCATAGATGCATCATAGGTGCATCATAGATGCATCATTGGTGCATCATAGATGCATCATAGGTGCATCATAGATGCATCATTGGTGCATCATATGTGCATCATAGGTGCATCATAGATGCATCATAGGTTCATCATAGGTTCATCATAGGTGCATCATAGATGCATCATAGGTGCATCATAGATGCATCATAGATGCATCATAGGTGCATCATAGATGCATCATAGGTGCATCATAGATGCATCATTGGTGCATCATATGTGCATCATAGGTGCATCATATGTGCATCATAGGTGCATCATAGATGTATCATAGATGGATCACAGATGGATCATAGATGGATCATAGATGAATCATAGATGGATCATAGATGGATCATAGATGAATCATAGATGGATCATAGATGAATCATAGATGAATCAAAGATAGATCATAGATGTATCATAGATGGATCACAGATGGATCATAGATGGATCATAGATGAATCATAGATGGATCATAGATGGATCATAGATGAATCATGGATGGATCATAGATGAATCATAGATGGATCATAGATGAATCATAGATGGATCATAGATGAATCATAGATGGATCATAGGTGCATCATAGATGCATCATAGGTGCATCATAGATGGATAATAGATGCATCATAGATGGATCATAGATGGATCATAGATGAATCATAGATGGATCATGGATGGATCATAGATGGATCACAGATGGATCATAGATGCATCATAAATGCATCACAAATGAATCAAAGATGGATCATAGGTGCATCATAGATGCATCATAGGTGCATCATAGATGCATCATAGGTGCATCATAGATGCATCATAGGTGCATCATAGATGCATCATAGGTGCATCATAGGTGCATTATAGATGCATCATAGGTGCATCATAGATGCATCAAAGGTGCATCATAGATGCATCATAGGTGCATCATAGATGCATCATAGGTGCATCATAGATCATCCTATCACAGATAGATCATAGATGCATCATAAATGCATCACAAATGGATCAAAGATAGATCATAGATGGATCATAGGTGCATCATAGATGGATCATAGGTGCATCATAGATGGATCATAGGTGCATCATAGATGGATCATAGATGCATCATAGGTGCATCATAGATGCATCATAGGTGCATCATAGATGCATCATAGGTGCATCATAGATGCATCATAGGTGCATCATAGGTGCATCATATGTGCATCATAGGTGCATCATATGTGCATCATAGGTGCATCATAGATGCATCATAGATGCATCATAGGTGCATCATAGATGCATCATAGGTGCATCATAGGTGCATCATAAATGCATCACAAATGGATCAAAGATAGATCATAGATGGATCATAGGTGCATCATAGATGGATCATTGGTGCATCATAGATGGATCATAGATGCATCATAGATGCATCATAGGTGCATCATAGATGCATCATAGGTGCATCATAGATGCATCATAGGTGCATCATAGGTGCATCATAGATGCATCATAGGTGCATCATAGATGCATCATAGATGCATCATAGGTGCATCATAGATGCATCATAGGTGCATCATAGATGCATTATAGGTGCATCATAGATGCATCATAGGTGCATCATTAATGCATCATTGGTGCATCATATGTGCATCATAGGTGCATCATAGATGCATCATAGGTTCATCATAGGTGCATCATAGATGCATCATAGGTTCATCATAGGTGCATCATAGATGCATCATAGGTGCATCATATATGCATCATAGGTGCATCATAGATGCATCATAGGTGCATCATAGGTGCATCATAGATGTATCATAGATGGATCACAGATGGATCATAGATGGATCATAGATGAATCATAGATGGATCATAGATGGATCATAGATGAATCATAGATGGATCATAGATGAATCATAGATGAATCAAAGATAGATCATAGATGTATCATAGATGGATCACAGATGGATCATAGATGGATCATAGATGAATCATAGATGGATCATAGATGGATCATAGATGAATCATAGATGGATCATAGATGAATCATAGATGGATCATAGATGAATCATAGATGGATCATAGATGAATCATAGATGGATCATAGGTGCATCATAGATGCATCATAGGTGCATCATAGATGGATAATAGATGCATCATAGATGGATCACAGATGGATCATAGATGAATCATAGATGGATCATAGATGGATCATAGATGGATCACAGATGGATCATAGATGCATCATAAATGCATCACAAATGAATCAAAGATGGATCATAGGTGCATCATAGATGCATCATAGGTGCATCATAGATGCATCATAGGTGCATCATAGGTGCATCATAGGTGCATCATAGATGCATCATAGGTGCATCATAGATGCATCATAGATGCAGATGCATCAAAGGTGCATCATAGATGCATCATAGGTGCATCATAGATGCATCATAGGTGCATCATAGATGCATCATAGGTGCATCATAGATGCATCATAGGTGCATCATAGATGGATCACAGATGGATCATAGATGAATCATAGATGGATCATAGATGGATCATAGATGGATCACAGATGGATCATAGAATGAATCAAAGATGGATCATAGGTGCATCATAGATGCATCATAGGTGCATCATAGATGCATCATAGGTGCATCATAGATGCATCATAGGTGCATCATAGATGCATCATAGATGCATCATAGATGCATCATAGATGCATCAAAGGTGCATCATAGATGCATCATAGGTGCATCATAGATGGATCACAGATGGATCATAGATGAATCATAGATGGATCATAGATGGATCATAGATGAATCATAGATGGATCATAGATGGATCATAGATGGATCACAGATGGATCATAGAAATGAATCAAAGATGGATCATAGGTGCATCATAGATGCATCATAGGTGCATCATAGATGCATCATAGGTGCATCATAGATGCATCATAGGTGCATCATAGATGCATCATAGATGCATCATAGATGCATCATAGATGCATCAAAGGTGCATCATAGATGCATCATAGGTGCATCATAGATGGATCACAGATGGATCATAGATGAATCATAGATGGATCATAGATGGATCATAGATGGATCACAGATGGATAATAGATGCATCATAAATGCATCACAAATGAATCAAAGATGGATCATAGGTGCATCATAGATGCATCATAGGTGCATCATAGATGCATCATAGGTGCATCATAGATGCATCATAGGTGCATCATAGATGCATCATAGGTGCATCATAGATGCATCATAGGTGCATCATAGATGCATCATAGGTGCATCATAGATGCATCATAGATGCATCATAGGTGCATCATAGATGCATCAAAGGTGCATCATAGATGCATCATAGGTGCATCATAGATGCATCATAGGTGCATCATAGATCATCCTATCACAGATGGATCATAGATGCATCATAAATGCATCACAAATGGATCAAAGATAGATCATAGATGGATCATAGGTGCATCATAGATGGATCATAGGTGCATCATAGATGGATCATAGGTGCATCATAGGTGCATCATAGATGCATCATAGGTGCATCATAGATGCATCATAGGTGCATCATAGATGCATCATAGGTGCATCATAGATGCATCATAGGTGCATCATAGGTGCATCATATGTGCATCATAGGTGCATCATATGTGCATCATAGGTGCATCATAGATGCATCATAGATGCATCATAGATGCATCATAGATGCATCATAGGTGCATCATAGATGCATCATAGATGCATCATAGGTGCATCATAGATGCATCATAGGTGCATCATAGGTGCATCATAAATGCATCACAAATGGATCAAAGATAGATCATAGATGGATCATAGGTGCATCATAGATGGATCATTGGTGCATCATAGATGGATCATAGATGCATCATAGATGCATCATAGGTGCATCATAGATGCATCATAGGTGCATCATAGGTGCATCATAGATGCATCATAGGTGCATCATAGATGCATCATAGATGCATCATAGGTGCATCATAGATGCATCATAGGTGCATCATAGATGCATCATAGGTGCATCATAGATGCATTATAGGTGCATCATAGATGCATCATAGGTGCATCATAGATGCATCATTGGTGCATCATATGTGCATCATAGGTGCATCATAGATGCATCATAGGTTCATCATAGGTGCATCATAGATGCATCATAGGTGCATCATATATGCATCATAGGTGCATCATAGATGCATCATTGGTGCATCATATGTGCATCATAGGTGCATCATAGATGCATCATAGGTTCATCATAGGTGCATCATAGATGCATCATAGGTGCATCATATATGCATCATAGGTGCATCATAGATGCATCATAGGTGCATCATTGGTGCATCATATGTGCATCATAGGTGCATCATATGTGCATCATAGGTGCATCATAGATGTATCATAGATGGATCACAGATGGATCATAGATGGATCATAGATGAATCATAGATGGATCATAGATGGATCATAGATGAATCATAGATGGATCATAGATGAATCATAGATGAATCAAAGATAGATCATAGATGTATCATAGATGGATCACAGATGGATCATAGATGGATCATAGATGAATCATAGATGGATCATAGATGGATCATAGATGAATCATAGATGGATCATAGATGAATCATAGATGGATCATAGATGAATCATAGATGGATCATAGATGAATCATAGATGGATCATAGGTGCATCATAGATGCATCATAGGTGCATCATAGATGGATAATAGATGCATCATAGATGGATCACAGATGGATCATAGATGAATCATAGATGGATCATAGATGGATCATAGATGGATCACAGATGGATCATAGATGCATCATAAATGCATCACAAATGAATCAAAGATGGATCATAGGTGCATCATAGATGCATCATAGGTGCATCATAGATGCATCATAGGTGCATCATAGGTGCATCATAGGTGCATCATAGGTGCATCATAGATGCATCATAGGTGGATCACAGATGGTTCATAGATGCTATTCTATTATCCATCTATGATGCACCTATGATGCATCTATGATGCATTTATGATGCATCTATGATCTATCTATGATCCATCCATGATGCACCTATGATGCATCTATGATGCACCTATGATGCATCTTTGATGTACCTATGATCCATCTATGATGCACCTATGATCCATCGATAATGCACCTATGATCCATCTATGATGCACCTATGATCCATCTATGATCCATCTTTGATCCATTTTTGATGCATCTATGATGCATCTATGATCCATCTGTAATCCATCTATGATGCATCTATTATCCATCTATGATCCATCCATGATCCATCCATGATGCATCTATGATGCACCTATGATCCATCTATGATGCACCTATGATCCATCTATGATCCATCTTTGATCCATTTGTGATGCATTTATGATGCATCTATGATCCATCTGTGATCCATCTATGATACATCTATGATTCATCTATGATCCATCTATGATCCATCTGTGATCCATCTATGATACATCTATGATCTATCTTTGATTCATCTATGATTCATCTATGATCCATCTATGATTCATCTATGATCCATCTTTGATTCATCTATGATGCATTTATGACGCATCTATGATCTATCTATGATCCATCCATGATGCACCTATGATGCATCTATGATGCACCTATGATGCATCTTTGATGTACCTATGATCCATCTATGATGCACCTATGATCCATCTATGATGCACCTATGATCCATCTATGATGCACCTATGATCCATCTATGATCCATCTTTGATCCATTTGTGATGCATCTATGATGCATCTATGATCCATCTGTGATCCATCTATGATGCATCTATTATCCATCTATGATCCATCCATGATCCATCCATGATGCATCTATGATGCACCTATGATCCATCTATGATGCACCTATGATCCATCTATGATGCACCTATGATCCATCTATGATCCATCTTTGATCCATTTGTGATGCATTTATGATGCATCTATGATCCATCTGTGATCCATCTATGATCCATCTATGATCCATCTATGATTCATCTATGATCCATCTGTGATCCATCTATGATCCATCTTTGATCCATTTGTGATGCATTTATGATGCATCTATGATCCATCTGTGATCCATCTATGATACATCTATGATTCATCTATGATCCATCTATGATCCATCTGTGATCCATCTATGATACATCTATGATCCATCTTTGATCCATCTTTGATTCATTTATGATGCATCTGTGATGAATCTATGATCCATCTATAATGCATCTTTGATCCATCTATGATCCATCTATGATCCATCTATAGTTCAACAATTACATAGTTTTTATCATGGCTTCCTTATCTTTAAATAACACAGCTTGTTTTCTCTATAAATAATATAGCAATATTTGAATTAAAACAGAGATGTTCAAGACTTGCATTCATGTGTACAAGGGTGTATGAATAGCAAACCGGTAACACTAATTTGCATAACATATTAATCCTGGAGCTCTGTCTTATGCGCGGTTGTGAGTGTTTTAAGCTCATATTTGTATTTCGTTAAGTCTTTGAACATCATAGATCATAGATGGATCATAGATGAATCATAGATGGATCATAGATGGATCATAGATGAATCATAGATGGATCATAGATGAATCATAGATGGATCATAGATGAATCATAGATGGATCATAGATGAATCATAGATGGATCATAGATGAATCATAGATGGATCATAGATGAATAATTGATGGATCATAGGTGCATCATAGATGCATCATAGGTGCATCATAGATGGATAATAGAATAGCATCTATGAACCATCTGTGATCCACCTATGATGCATCTATGATGCACCTATGATGCACCTATGATGCATCTATGATGCACCTATGATGCATCTATGATGCACCTATGATCCATCTTTGATTCATTTGTGATGCATTTATGATGCATCTATGATCCATCTGTGATCCATCTATGATCCATCTATGATCCATCTATGATTCATCTATGATCCATCTGTGATCCATCTATGATGCATCTATTATCCATCTATGATGCACCTATGATGCATCTATGATGCACCTATGATCCATCTATGATTCATCTATGATCTATCTATGATTCATCTATGATCCATCTATGATTCAACTATGATCCATCTATGATTCATCTATGATCTATCTATGATCCATCTATGATTCATCTATGATCCATCTATGATCCATCTGTGATCCATCTATGATACATCTATGATCTATCTTTGATTCATCTATGATTCATCTATGATCCATCTATGATTCATCTATGATCCATCTATGATCCATCTATGATTCATCTATGATCCATCTATGATCCATCTGTGATCCATCTATGATCCATCTGTGATCCATCTATGATACATCTATGATGCACCTATGATGCACATATGATGCACCTATGATGCACATATGATGCACCAATGATGCATCTATGATGCACCTATGATGCATCTATGATGCACCTATGATGCATATATGATGCATATATGATGCACCTATGATGCATCTATGATGCACCTATGATGAACCTATGATGCATCTATGATGCACCTATGATGCACATATGATGCACCAATGATGCATCTATGATGCACCTATGATGCATCTATGATGCACCTATGATGCATCTATGATGCACCTATGATGCATCTATGATGCACCTATGATGCACCTATGATGCATCTATGATGCACCTATGATCCATCTATGATCTATCTGTGATCCATTTGTGATGCATTTATGATGCATCTATGATCCATCTGTGATACATCTATGATACATCTATGATTCATCTATGATCCATCTATGATCCTATCACAGATAGATCATAGATGCATCATAAATGCATCACAAATGGATCAAAGATAGATCATAGATGGATCATAGGTGCATCATAGATGCATCATAGGTGCATCATATGTGCATCATATGTGCATCATAGGTGCATCATAGGTGCATCATAGATGCATCATAGGTGCATCATAGATGCATCATAGGTGCATCATAGATGCATCATAGGTGCATCATAGATGCATCATAGGTGCATCATAGATGCATCATAGGTGCATCATATGTGCATCATAGGTGCATCATATGTGCATCATAGGTGCATCATAGATGCATCATAGATGTATCATAGATGGATCACAGATGGATCATAGATGGATCATAGATGAATCATAGATGGATCATAGATGGATCATAGATGAATCATAGATGGATCATAGATGAATCATAGATGAATCAAAGATAGATCATAGATGTATCATAGATGGATCACAGATGGATCATAGAAGGATCATAGATGAATCATAGATGTATCATAGATGTATCACAGATGGATCATAGATGCATCATAAATGCATCACAAATGGATCAAAGATAGATCATAGATGGATCATAGGTGCATCATAGATGGATCATAGGTGCATCATAGATGGATCATAGATGCATCATAGATGCATCATAGGTGCATCATAGATGCATCATAGGTGCATCATAGATGCATCATAGGTGCATCATAGATGCATCATAGGTGCATCATAGATGCATCATAGGTGCATCATAGATGCATCATTGGTGCATCATATGTGCATCATAGGTGCATCATAGATGCATCATAGGTTCATCATAGGTTCATCATAGGTGCATTATAGATGCATCATAGGTGCATCATAGATGCATCATAGGTGCATCATAGATGCATCATTGGTGCATCATAGATGCATCATATGTGCATCATAGGTGCATCATATGTGCATCATAGGTGCATCAAAGATGTATCATATCACAGATGGATCATAGATGGATCATAGATGAATCATAGATGGATCATAGATGGATCATAGATGAATCATAGATGGATCATAGATGAATCATAGATGAATCAAAGATAGATCATAGATGTATCATAGATGGATCACAGATGGATCATAGATGGATCATAGATGAATCATAGATGGATCATAGATGGATCATAGATGAATCATAGATGGATCATAGATGAATCATAGATGGATCATAGATGAATCATAGATGGATCATAGGTGCATCATAGATGGATAATAGATGCATCATAGATGGATCACAGATGGATCATAGATGAATCATAGATGGATCATGGATGGATCATAGATGGATCACAGATGGATCATAGATGCATCATAAATGCATCACAAATGAATCAAAGATGGATCATAGGTGCATCATAGATGCATCATAGGTGCATCATAGATGCATCATAGGTGCATCATAGATGCATCATAGGTGCATCATAGATGCATCATAGGTGCATCATAGATGCATCAAAGGTGCATCATAGATGCATCATAGGTGCATCATAGATGCATCATAGTTGCATCATAGATCATCCTATCACAGATAGATCATAGATGCATCATATATGCATCACAAATGGATCAAAGATAGATCATAGATGGATCATAGGTGCATCATAGATGGATCATAGGTGCATCATAGATGGATCATAGATGCATCATAGATGGATCATAGATGCATCATAGGTGCATCATAGATGCATCATAGGTGCATCATAGATGCATCATAGGTGCATCATAGATGCATCATAGGTGCATCATAGGTGCATCATATGTGCATCATAGGTGCATCATATGTGCATCATAGGTGCATCATAGATGCATCATAGATGCATCATAGATGCATCATAGGTGCATCATAGATGCATCATAGGTGCATCATAGGTGCATCATAAATGCATCACAAATGGATCAAAGATAGATCATAGATGGATCATAGGTGCATCATAGATGGATCATTGGTGCATCATAGATGGATCATAGATGCATCATAGATGCATCATAGGTGCATCATAGATGCATCATAGGTGCATCATAGATGCATCATAGATGCATCATAGGTGCATCATAGATGCATCATAGATGCATCATAGGTGCATCATAGATGCATCATAGGTGCATCATAGATGCATCATAGGTGCATCATAGATGCATTATAGGTGCATCATAGATGCATCATAGGTGCATCATAGATGCATCATTGGTGCATCATATGTGCATCATAGGTGCATCATAGATGCATCATAGGTTCATCATAGGTGCATCATAGATGCATCATAGGTGCATCATATATGCATCATAGGTGCATCATAGATGCATCATAGGTGCATCATAGATGCATCATTGGTGCATCATATGTGCATCATAGGTGCATCATATGTGCATCATAGGTGCATCATAGATGTATCATAGATGGATCACAGATGGATCATAGATGGATCATAGATGAATCATAGATGGATCATAGATGGATCATAGATGAATCATAGATGGATCATAGATGAATCATAGATGAATCAAAGATAGATCATAGATGTATCATAGATGGATCACAGATGGATCATAGATGGATCATAGATGAATCATAGATGGATCATAGATGGATCATAGATGAATCATAGATGGATCATTGATGAATCATAGATGGATCATAGATGAATCATAATTGGATCTATGATGCATCTATGATGCACCTATGATGCATCTATGATGCACCTATGATGCATCTATGATGCACCTATGATCCATCTATGATGCACCTATGATCCATCTATGATCTATCTTTGATCCATTTGTGATGCATTTATGATGCATCTATGATCCATCTGTGATACATCTATGATACATCTATGATTCATCTATGATCCGTCTATGATCCATCTGTGATCCATCTATGATACATCTATGATCTATCTTTGATTCATCTATGATTCATCTATGATCCATCTATGATTCATCTATGATCCATCTATGACGCATCTATGATTCATCTATGATCCATCTATGATTCATCTATGATCCATCTATGATTCATCTATGATCCATCTGTATCATAGATGGATCACAGATGGATCATAGATGGATCATAGATGAATCATAGATGGATCATAGATGGATCATAGATGAATCATAGATGGATCATAGATGAATCATAGATGGATCATAGATGAATCATAGATGGATCATAGGTGCATCATAGATGCATCATAGGTGCATCATAGATGGATAATAGATGCATCATAGATGGATCACAGATGGATCATAGATGAATCATAGATGGATCATAGGTGCATCATAGATGCATCATAGGTGCATCATAGATGGATCATAGATGAATCATAGATGGATCATAGGTGCATCATAGATGCATCATAGATGGATAATAGATGCATCATAGATTGATCACAGATGGATCTTAGATGAATCATAGATGGATCATAGATGGATCATAGATGGATCACAGATGGATCATAGATGCATCATAAATGCATCACAAATGAATCAAAGATGGATCATAGGTGCATCATAGATGCATCATAGGTGCATCATAGATGCATCATAGGTGCATCATAGATGCATCATAGGTGCATCATAGATGCATCATAGGTGCATCATAGATGCATCATAGATGCATCATAGGTGCATCATAGATGCATCATAGGTGCATCATAGATGCATCATAGGTGCATCATAGATGCATCATAGGTGCATCATAGATGCATCATAGGTGCATCATAGATGCATCATAGATGCATCATAGATCATCCTATCACAGATGGATCATAGATGCATCATAAATGCATCACAAATGGATCAAAGATAGATCATAGATGGATCATAGGTGCATCATAGATGGATCATAGGTGCATCATATGTGCATCATAGGTGCATCATATGTGCATCATAGGTGCATCATAGATGCATCATAGATGTATCATAGATGGATCACAGATGGATCATAGATGGATCATAGATGAATCATAGATGGATCATAGATGGATCATAGATGAATCATAGATGGATCATAGATGAATCATAGATGAATCAAAGATAGATCATAGATGTATCATAGATGGATCACAGATGGATCATAGAAGGATCATAGATGAATCATAGATGTATCATAGATGTATCACAGATGGATCATAGATGCATCATAAATGCATCACAAATGGATCAAAGATAGATCATAGATGGATCATAGGTGCATCATAGATGGATCATAGGTGCATCATAGATGGATCATAGGTGCATCATAGATGGATCATAGATGCATCATAGGTGCATCATAGATGCATCATAGGTGCATCATAGATGCATCATAGGTGCATCATAGATGCATCATAGGTGCATCATAGATGCATCATAGGTGCATCATAGATGCATCATAGGTGCATCATAGATGCATCATTGGTGCATCATATGTGCATCATAGGTGCATCATAGATGCATCATAGGTTCATCATAGGTGCATCATAGATGCATCATAGGTGCATCATAGATGCATCATAGGTGCATCATAGATGCATCATAGGTGCATCATAGATGCATCATAGGTGCATCATAGATGCATCATTGGTGCATCATAGATGTATCATAGATGGATCACAGATGGATCATAGATGGATCATAGATGAATCATAGATGGATCATAGATGGATCATAGATGAATCATAGATGGATCATAGATGAATCATAGATGAATCAAAGATAGATCATAGATGTATCATAGATGGATCACAGATGGATCATAGATGGATCATAGATGAATCATAGATGGATCATAGATGGATCATAGATGAATCATAGATGGATCATATATGAATCATAGATGGATCATAGATGAATCATAGATGGATCATAGATGAATCATAGATGGATCATAGGTGCATCATAGATGCATCATAGGTGCATCATAGATGGATAATAGATGCATCATAGATGGATCACAGATGGATCATAGATGAATCATAGATGGATCATAGATGGATCATAGATGGATCACAGATGGATCATAGATGCATCATAAATGCATCACAAATGAATCAAAGATGGATCATAGGTGCATCATAGATGCATCATAGGTGCATCATAGATGCATCATAGGTGCATCATAGATGCATCATAGATGCATCATAGATGCATCATAGATGCATCATAGGTGCATCATAGATGCATCATAGATGCATCAAAGGTGCATCATAGATGCATCAAAGGTGCATCATAGATGCATCATAGGTGCATCATAGATGCATCATAGGTGCATCATAGATCATCCTATCACAGATGGATCATAGATGCATCATAAATGCATCACAAATGGATCAAAGATAGATCATAGATGGATCATAGGTGCATCATAGATGGATCATAGGTGCATCATAGATGGATCATAGGTGCATCATAGATGGATCATAGATGCATCATAGATGGATCATAGATGCATCATAGATGGATCATAGATGCATCATAGGTGCATCATAGATGCATCATAGGTGCATCATAGATGCATCATAGGTGCATCATAGATGCATCATAGGTGCATCATAGGTGCATCATATGTGCATCATATGTGCATCATTGGTGCATCATAGATGCATCATAGATGCATCATAGATGCATCATAGGTGCATCATAGATGCATCATAGGTGCATCATAGGTGCATCATAAATGCATCACAAATGGATCAAAGATAGATCATAGATGGATCATAGGTGCATCATAGATGGATCATAGGTGCATCATAGATGGATCATAGATGCATCATAGATGCATCATAGATGCATCATAGATGCATCATAGATGCATCATAGGTGCATCATAGATGCATCTATGATGCACCTATGATCCACCTATAATCCATCTATGATCCACCTATAATCCATCTATGATGCATCTATGAAGCATCTATAATCCATCTATGATGCACCAATGATCCATCTTTGATCCATTTGTGATGCATTTATGATCCATCTGTGATCCATCTATGATACATCTTTGATTCATCTATGATGCATTTATGATGCATCTATGATCCATCTATGATCCATCCATGATGCACCTATGATGCATCTATGATGCACCTATGAGCCATCTTTGATCCATCTACGATCCATCTATGATCCATATATGATCCATTTATGATGCATTTATGATGCATCTATGATCCACCTATGATCCACCTATAATCCATCTATGATGCATCTATGAAGCATCTATAATCCATCTATGATGCATCTATAATCCATCTATGATGCATCTATAATCCATCTATGATGCATCTATAATCTATCTATGATGCATCTATGATCCATCTATAATGCATCTATGATCCATCTATGATCCATTTATGATCTATCCATGATCCATCTATGATGCATCTATAATCCATCTATGATGCATATATGATCCATCTATAATGCATCTATGATCCATCTATGAACCATCTGTGATCCACCTATGATGCATCTATGATGCACCTATGATGCATCTATGATGCACCTATGATGCATCTATGATGCACCTATGATGCATCTATGATGCACCTATGATGCATCTATGATGCACCTATGATCCATCTGTGATCCATCTATGATACATCTATGATCCATCTATGATCCATCTGTGATCCATCTATGATACATCTATTATCCATCTATGATCCATCCATGATCCATCCATGATGCATCTATGATGCACCTATGATCCATCTATGATGCACCTATGATCCATCTATGATCCATCTTTGATCCATTTGTGATGCATTTATGATGCATCTATGATCCATCTGTGATCCATCTATGATACATCTATGATCCATCTATGATCCATCTTTGATTCATCTATGATGCATTTATGATGCATCTATGATCCATCTATGATCCATCCATGATGCACCTATGATGCATCCATGATGCACCTATGATGCATCCATGATGCACCTATGATGCATCTATGATGCACCTATGATGCATCTATGATGCACCTATGATCCATCTATGATGCACCTATGATCCATCTATGATGCACCTATGATCCATCTATGATGCACCTATGATCCATCTATGATCCATCTTTGATCCATTTGTGATGCATTTATGATGCATCTATGATCCATCTGTGATACATCTATGATACATCTATGATTCATCTATGATTCATCTATGATCCATCTGTGATCCATCTATGATACATCTATGATCCATCTATAATGCATCTATGATCCATCTATGAACCATCTGTGATGCATCTATGATGCACCTGTGATGCATTTATGATGCACCTATGATGCACCTATGATGCATCTATGATGCACCTATGATGCATCTATAATGCAACTATGATGCATCTATGATGCACCTATGATGCATCTATGATGCACCTATGATGCATCTATGATGCACCTATGATGCATCTATGATGCACCTATGATCCATCTTTGATCCATTTGTGATGCATTTATGATGCATCTATGATCCATCTGTGATCCATCTATGATACATCTATGATTCATCTATGATCAATCTATGATCCATCTGTGATCCATCTATGATGCATCTATTATCCATCTATGATCCATCCATGATCCATCCATGATGCATCTATGATGCACCAATGATCCATCTATGATCCATCTGTGATCCATCTATGATACATCTATGATCTATCTTTGATTCATCTATGATTCATCTATGATCCATCTATGATTCATCTATGATCCATCTATGATCCATCTATGATTCATCTATGATCCATCTATGATCCATCTATGATCTATCTTTGATTCATCTATGATCCATCTATGATACATCTATGATCTATCCATGATGCATCTATGATGCACCTATGATGCACATATGATGCACCTATGATGCACATATGATGCACCTATGATGCACATATGATGCACCTATGATGCATCTATGATGCACCTATGATGCATCTATGATGCATCTATGATGCACCTATGATGCATCTATGATGCACCTATGATGCATCTATGATGCACCTATGATGCATCTATGATGCACCTATGATGCATCTATGATGCACCTATGATCCATCTATGATGCACCTATGATCCATCTATGATCTATCTTTGATCCATTTGTGATGCATTTATGATGCATCTATAATCCATCTGTGATACATCTATGATACATCTATGATTCATCTATGATCCATCTATGATCCATCTGTGATCCATCTATGATACATCTATGATCCATCTTTGATTCATCTATGATGCATTTATGATGCATCTATGATCTATCTATGATCCATTTGTGATGCATTTATGATGCATCTATGATCCATCTGTGATCCATCTATGATACATCTATGATTCATCTATGATTCATCTATGATCTATCTATGATCCATCTGTGATCCATCTATGATACATCTATGATCCATCTTTGATTCATCTATGATGCATTTATGATGCATCTATGATCTATCTATGATCCATCCATGATGCACCTATGATGCATCTATGATGCACCTATGATGCATCTTTGATGTACCTATGATCCATCTATGATGCACCTATGATCCATCGATAATGCACCTATGATCCATCTATGATGCACCTATGATCCATCTATGATCCATCTTTGATCCATTTTTGATGCATCTATGATGCATCTATGATCCATCTGTAATCCATCTATGATACATCTATGATCCATCTATGATCCATCTGTGATCCATCTATGATACATCTATTATCCATCTATGATCCATCCATGATCCATCCATGATGCATCTATGATGCACCTATGATCCATCTATGATGCACCTATGATCCATCTATGATCCATCTTTGATCCATTTGTGATGCATTTATGATGCATCTATGATCCATCTGTGATCCATCTATGATACATCTATGATCCATCTATGATCCATCTTTGATTCATCTATGATGCATTTATGATGCATCTTTGATCCATCAATGATCCATCCATGATGCACCTATGATGCATCCATGATGCACCTATGATGCATCCATGATGCACCTATGATGCATCTATGATGCACCTATGATGCATCTATGATGCACCTATGATCCATCTATGATGCACCTATGATCCATCTATGATGCACCAATGATCCATCTATGATGCACCTATGATCCATCTATGATCCATCTTTGATCCATTTGTGATGCATTTATGATGCATCTATGATCCATCTGTGATACATCTATGATACATCTATAATTCATCTATGATCCATCTATGATCCATCTGTGATCCATCTATGATACATCTATGATCCATCTATAATGCATCTATGATCCATCTATGAACCATCTGTGATGCACCTATGATGCATCTATGATGCACCTATGATGCATCTATGATGCACCTATGATGCACCTATGATGCATCTATGATGCATCTATGATGCACCTATGATGCACCTATGATGCATCTATGATGCACCTATGATGCATCTATGATGCAACTATGATGCATCTATGATGCACCTATGATGCATCTATGATGATGCACCTATGATGCATCTATGATGATGCATCTATGATCCATCTGTGATCCATCTATGATCCATCTATGATCCATCTATGATTCATCTATGATCCATCTGTGATCCATCTATGATGCATCTATTATCCATCTATGATGCACCTATGATGCATCTATGATGCACCTATGATCCATCTATGATTCATCTATGATCCATCTATGATTCATCTATGATCCATCTATGATCCATCTATGATTCATCTATGATCCATCTATGATCCATCTGTGATCCATCTATGATACATCTATGATGCACCTATGATGCACATATGATGCACCTATGATGCACATATGATGCACCAATGATGCATCTATGATGCACCTATGATGCATCTATGATGCACCTATGATGCATATATGATGCACCTATGATGCATCTATGATGCACCTATGATGAACCTATGATGCATCTATGATGCACCTATGATGCACATATGATGCACCAATGATGCATCTATGATGCACCTATGATGCATCTATGATGCACCTATGATGCATCTATGATGCATCTATGATGCACCTATGATGCATCTATGATGCACCTATGATGCATCTATGATGCACCTGTGATGCATCTATGATGCACCTATGATGCACCTAAGATGCATCTATGATGCACCTATGATGCACATATGATGCACCAATGATGCATCTACGATGCACCTAAGATCCATCTATGATCTATCTGTGATCCATTTGTGATGCATTTATGATGCATCTATGATCCATCTGTGATACATCTATGATACATCTATGATTCATCTATGATCCATCTATGATCCTATCACAGATAGATCATAGATGCATCATAAATGCATCACAAATGGATCAAAGATAGATCATAGATGGATCATAGGTGCATCATAGATGCATCATAGGTGCATCATATGTGCATCATAGGTGCATCATATGTGCATCATAGGTGCATCATAGATGCATCATAGGTGCATCATAGGTGCATCATAGATGCATCATAGGTGCATCATAGATGCATCATAGGTGCATCATAGATGCATCATAGGTGCATCATAGATGCATCATAGGTGCATCATATGTGCATCATAGGTGCATCATATGTGCATCATAGGTGCATCATAGATGCATCATAGATGTATCATAGATGGATCACAGATGGATCATAGATGGATCATAGATGAATCATAGATGGATCATAGATGGATCATAGATGAATCATAGATGGATCATAGATGAATCATAGATGAATCAAAGATAGATCATAGATGTATCATAGATGGATCACAGATGGATCATAGAAGGATCATAGATGAATCATAGATGTATCATAGATGTATCACAGATGGATCATAGATGCATCATAAATGCATCACAAATGGATCAAAGATAGATCATAGATGGATCATAGGTGCATCATAGATGGATCATAGGTGCATCATAGATGGATCATAGGTGCATCATAGATGGATCATAGATGCATCATAGGTGGATCATAGATGGATCACAGATGGATCATAGATGCATCATAAATGCATCACAAATGAATCAAAGATGGATCATAGGTGCATCATAGATGCATCATAGGTGCATCATAGATGCATCATAGGTGCATCATAGGTGCATCATAGGTGCATCATAGGTGCATCATAGATGCATCATAGGTGGATCACAGATGGTTCATAGATGCTATTCTATTATCCATCTATGATGCACCTATGATGCATCTATGATGCACCTATGATCCATCTATGATTCATCTATGATCCATCTATGATTCATCTATGATCCATCTATGATTTATCTATGATCCATCTATGATTCATCTATGATCCATCTATGATTCATCTATGATCCATCTGTATCATAGATGGATCACAGATGGATCATAGATGGATCATAGATGAATCATAGATGGATCATAGATGGATCATAGATGAATCATAGATGGATCATAGATGAATCATAGATGGATCATAGATGAATCATAGATGGGCATCATAGATGGATCATAGGTGCATCATAGATGGATCATAGATGCATCATAGGTGCATCATAGATGCATCATAGATGCATCATAGGTGCATCATAGATGCATGATGCATCTATGATGCACCTATGATGCATCTATGATGCATCTATGATGCACCTATGATGCATCTATGATGCACCAATGATGCATCAATGATGCACCAATGATGCACCAATGATGCATCTATGATGCACCTATGATGCATCTATGATGCACCTATGATGCATCTATGATGCACCTATGATGCATCTATGATGCACCTATGATGCATCTATGATGCACCTATGATGCATCTATGATGCACCTATGATGCATCTATGATGCATCTATGATCCATCTATGATGCACCTATGATCCATCTATGATGCCCATCTATGATTCATCTATGATCCATCTATGATTCATCTATGATCCATCTATGATTCATCTATGATCCATCTATGATTCATCTATGATCCATCTATGATCCATCTATGATTCATCTATGATCCATCTATGATCCGTCTGTGATCCATCTATGATACCAATCAAAGATAGATCATAGATGTATCATAGATGGATCACAGATGGATCATAGAAGGATCATAGATGAATCATAGATGTATCATAGATGTATCACAGATGGATCATAGATGCATCATAAATGCATCACATATGGATCAAAGATAGATCATAGATGGATCATAGGTGCATCATAGATGGATCATAGGTGCATCATAGATGGATCATAGGTGCATCATAGATGGATCATAGATGCATCATAGATGCATCATAGGTGCATCATAGATGCATCATAGGTGCATCATAGATGCATCATAGGTGCATCATAGATGCATCATTGGTGCATCATATGTGCATCATAGGTGCATCATATGTGCATCATAGGTGCATCATAGATGCATCATAGGTTCATCATAGGTGCATCATAGATGCATCATAGGTTCATCATAGGTGCATCATAGATGCATCATAGGTGCATCATAGATGCATCATAGGTGCACCATAGATGCATCATAGGTGCATCATAGATGCATCATAGGTGCATCATAGATGCATCATAGGTGCATCATAGATGCATCATTGGTGCATCATATGTGCATCATAGGTGCATCATATGTGCATCATAGGTGCATCATAGATGTATCATAGATGGATCACAGATGGATCATAGATGGATCATAGATGAATCATAGATGGATCATAGATGGATCATAGATGAATCATAGATGGATCATAGATGAATCATAGATGAATCAAAGATAGATCATAGATGTATCATAGATGGATCACAGATGGATCATAGATGGATCATAGATGAATCATAGATGGATCATAGGTGCATCATAGATGCATCATAGGTGCATCATAGATGGATAATAGATGCATCATAGATGGATCACAGATGGATCATAGATGAATCATAGATGGATCATAGATGGATCATAGATGGATCACAGATGGATCATAGATGCATCATAAATGCATCACAAATGAATCAAAGATGGATCATAGGTGCATCATAGATGCATCATAGGTGCATCATAGATGCATCATAGGTGCATCATAGATGCATCATAGGTGCATCATAGATGCATCATAGGTGCATCATAGATGCATCATAGGTGCATCATAGATGCATCATAGGTGCATCATAGATGCATCAAAGGTGCATCATAGATGCATCAAAGGTGCATCATAGATGCATCATAGGTGCATCATAGATGCATCATAGGTGCATCATAGATCATCCTATCATAGATGGATCATAGATGCATCATAAATGCATCACAAATGGATCAAAGATAGATCATAGATGGATCATAGGTGCATCATAGATGGATCATAGGTGCATCATAGATGGATCATAGGTGCATCATAGATGGATCATAGATGGGCATCATAGATGGATCATAGGTGCATCATAGATGCATCATAGGTGCATCATAGATGCATCATAGGTGCATCATAGATGCATCATAGGTGCATCATAGGTGCATCATATGTGCATCATAGGTGCATCATATGTGCATCATAGGTGCATCATAGATGCATCATAGATGCATCATAGGTGCATCATAGATGCATCATAGGTGCATCATAGGTGCATCATAAATGCATCACAAATGGATCAAAGATAGATCATAGATGGATCATAGGTGCATCATAGATGGATCATAGGTGCATCATAGATGGATCATAGATGCATCATAGATGCATCATAGGTGCATCATAGATGCATCATAGGTGCATCATAGATGCATCATAGGTGCATCATAGATGCATCATAGGTGCATCATAGATGCATCATAGATGCATCATAGGTGCATCATAGATGCATCATGATGCACCTATAATGCATCTATGATGCACCTATGATGCATCTATGATGCACCTATGATGCATCTATGATGCATCTATGATGTACCTATGATGCACCTATGATGCACCTATGATGCACCTATGATGCATCTATGATGCATCTATGATCCATCTATGATGCACCTATGATCCATCTATGATGCACCTATGATCCATCTATGATCTATCTTTGATCCATTTGTGATGCATTTATGATGCACCTATGATGCACCTATGATGCATCTATGATGCACCTATGATGCATCTATGATGCACCTATGATGCACATATGATGCACCAATGGTGCATCTATGATGCACCTATGATGCATCTATGATGCACCTATGATGCATCTATGATGCACCTATGATGCATCTATGATGCACCTGTGATGCACCTATGATGCATCTATGATGCATCTATGATCCATCTATGATGCACCTATGATCCATCTATGATGCACCTATGATCCATCTATGATGCACCTATGATCCATCTATGATCTATCTTTGATCCATTTGTGATGCATTTATGATGCATCTATGATCCATCTGTGATACATCTATGATACATCTATGATTCATCTATGATCCTTCTATGATCCATCTGTGATCCATCTATGATACATCTATGATCTATCTTTGATTCATCTATGATTCATCTATGATCCATCTATGATTCATCTATGATCCATCTATGATCCATCTATGATTCATCTATGATCCATCTATGATCCATCTGTGATCCATCTATGATACATCTATGATGCATCTATGATGCACCTATGATGCACATATGATGCACCTATGATGCACATATGATGCACCTATGATGCATCTATGATGCACCTATGATGCATCTATGATGCACCTATGATGCATCTATGATGCACCTATGATGCATCTATGATCCATCTATGATGCACCTATGATCAATCTATGATGCACCTATGATCCATCTATGATGCACCTATGATCCATCTATGATCTATCTTTGATCCATTTGTGATGCATTTATGATGCATCTATGATCCATCTGTGATAGGATCATAGATGGATCATAGATGAATCATAGATGTATCATAGATGTATCACAGATGGATCATAGATGCATCATAAATGCATCACAAATGGATCACAGATAGATCATAGATGGATCATAGGTGCATCATAGATGGATCATAGGTGCATCATAGATGGATCATAGGTGCATCATAGATGGATCATAGATGCATCATAGGTTCATCATAGATGCATCATAGGTGCATCATAGGTGCATCATAGATGCATCATAGGTGCATCATAGATGCATCATAGGTGCATCATAGATGCATCATTGGTGCATCATAGGTGCATCATAGATGCATCATAGGTGCATCATAGGTGCATCATAGGTGCATCATAGATGCATCATGGGTGCATCATAGATGCATCATAGGTGCATCATAGATGCATCATAGGTGCATCATAGATGCATCATAGGTGCATCATAGATGCATCATTGGTGCATCATATGTGCATCATAGGTGCATCATAGATGTATCATAGATGGATCACAGATGGATCATAGATGGATCATAGATGAATCATAGATGGATCATAGATGGATCATAGATGAATCATAGATGGATCATAGATGAATCATAGATGAATCAAAGATAGATCATAGATGTATCATAGATGGATCACAGATGGATCATAGATGGATCATAGATGAATCATAGATGGATCATAGATTGATCATAGATGAATCATAGATGGATCATAGATGAATCATAGATGGATCATAGATGAATCATAGATGGATCATAGATGAATCATAGATGGATCATAGATGAATCATAGATGGATCATAGGTGCATCATAGATGCATCATAGGTGCATCATAGATGGATAATAGAATAGCATCTATGAACCATCTGTGATCCACCTATGATGCATCTATGATGCACCTATGATGCACCTATGATGCATCTATGATGCACCTATGATGCATCTATGATGCACCTATGATCCATCTTTGATTCATTTGTGATGCATTTATGATGCATCTATGATCCATCTGTGATCCATCTATGATCCATCTATGATCCATCTATGATTCATCTATGATCCATCTGTGATCCATCTATGATGCATCTATTATCCATCTATGATGCACCTATGATGCATCTATGATGCACCTATGATCCATCTATGATTCATCTATGATCCATCTATGATTCATCTATGATCCATCTATGATCCATCTATGATTCATCTATGATCCATCTATGATCCATCTGTGATCCATCTATGATACATCTATGATGCACCTATGATGCACATATGATGCACCTATGATGCACATATGATGCACCAATGATGCATCTATGATGCACCTATGATGCATCTATGATGCACCTATGATGCATATATGATGCACCTATGATGCATCTATGATGCACCTATGATGAACCTATGATGCATCTATGATGCACCTATGATGCACATATGATGCACCAATGATGCATCTATGATGCACCTATGATGCATCTATGATGCACCTATGATGCATCTATGATGCACCTATGATGCATCTATGATGCACCTGTGATGCATCTATGATGCACCTATGATGCACCTAAGATGCATCTATGATGCACCTATGATGCACATATGATGCACCAATGATGCATCTACGATGCACCTAAGATCCATCTATGATCTATCTGTGATCCATTTGTGATGCATTTATGATGCATCTATGATCCATCTGTGATACATCTATGATACATCTATGATTCATCTATGATCCATCTATGATCCTATCACAGATAGATCATAGATGCATCATAAATGCATCACAAATGGATCAAAGATAGATCATAGATGGATCATAGGTGCATCATAGATGCATCATAGGTGCATCATATGTGCATCATAGGTGCATCATATGTGCATCATAGGTGCATCATAGATGCATCATAGGTGCATCATAGGTGCATCATAGATGCATCATAGGTGCATCATAGATGCATCATAGGTGCATCATAGATGCATCATAGGTGCATCATAGATGCATCATAGGTGCATCATAGATGCATCATAGGTGCATCATATGTGCATCATAGGTGCATCATATGTGCATCATAGGTGCATCATAGATGCATCATAGATGTATCATAGATGGATCACAGATGGATCATAGATGGATCATAGATGAATCATAGATGGATCATAGATGGATCATAGATGAATCATAGATGGATCATAGATGAATCATAGATGAATCAAAGATAGATCATAGATGTATCATAGATGGATCACAGATGGATCATAGAAGGATCATAGATGAATCATAGATGTATCATAGATGTATCACAGATGGATCATAGATGCATCATAAATGCATCACAAATGGATCAAAGATAGATCATAGATGGATCATAGGTGCATCAGAGATGGATCATTGGTGCATCATAGATGGATCATAGGTGCATCATAGATGGATCATAGATGCATCATAGGTGCATCATAGATGCATCATAGGTGCATCATAGATGCATCATAGGTGCATCATAGATGCATCATAGGTGCATCATAGATGCATCATAGGTGCATCATAGATGCATCATAGGTGCATCATAGATGCATCATTGGTGCATCATATGTGCATCATAGGTGCATCATAGATGCATCATAGGTTCATCATAGGTGCATCATAGATGCATCATAGGTTCATCATAGGTGCATCATAGATGCATCATAGGTGCATCATAGATGCATCATAGGTGCATCATAGATGCATCATAGGTGCATCATAGATGCATCATAGGTGCATCATAGATGCATCATTGGTGCATCATATGTGCATCATAGGTGCATCATATGTGCATCATAGGTGCATCATAGATGTATCATAGATGGATCACAGATGGATCATAGATGGATCATAGATGAATCATAGATGGATCATAGATGGATCATAGATGAATCATAGATGGATCATAGATGAATCATAGATGAATCAAAGATAGATCATAGATGTATCATAGATGGATCACAGATGGATCATAGATGGATCATAGATGAATCATAGATGGATCATAGATGGATCATAGATGAATCATAGATGGATCATAGATGAATCATAGATGGATCATAGATGAATCATAGATGGATCATAGATGAATCATAGATGGATCATAGGTGCATCATAGATGCATCATAGGTGCATCATAGATGGATCATAGATGAATCATAGATGGATCATAGGTGCATCATAGATGCATCATAGGTGCATCATAGATGGATAATAGATGCATCATAGATTGATCACAGATGGATCATAGATGAATCATAGATGGATCATAGATGGATCATAGATGGATCACAGATGGATCATAGATGCATCATAAATGCATCACAAATGAATCAAAGATGGATCATAGGTGCATCATAGATGCATCATAGGTGCATCATAGATGCATCATAGGTGCATCATAGATGCATCATAGGTGCATCATAGATGCATCATAGGTGCATCATAGATGCATCATAGGTGCATCATAGATGCATCATAGGTGCATCATAGATGCATCATAGGTGCATCATAGATGCATCATAGGTGCATCATAGATGCAGAATAGGTGCATCATAGATGCATCATAGGTGCATCATAGATGGATCACAGATGGATCATAGATGAATCATAGATGGATCATAGATGGATCATAGATGGATCACAGATGGATCATAGATGCATCATAAATGCATCACAAATGAATCAAAGATGGATCATAGGTGCATCATAGATGCATCATAGGTGCATCATAGATGCATCATAGGTGCATCATAGATGCATCATAGGTGCATCATAGATGCATCATAGATGCATCATAGGTGCATCATAGATGCATCATAGGTGCATCATAGATGCATCATAGATGCATCAAAGGTGCATCATAGATGCATCATAGGTGCATCATAGATGGATCACAGATGGATCATAGATGAATCATAGATGGATCATAGATGGATCATAGATGGATCACAGATGGATCATAGATGCATCATAAATGCATCACAAATGAATCAAAGATGGATCATAGGTGCATCATAGATGCATCATAGGTGCATCATAGATGCATCATAGGTGCATCATAGATGCATCATAGGTGCATCATAGATGCATCATAGGTGCATCATAGATGCATCATAGATGCATCATAGGTGCATCATAGATGCATCAAAGGTGCATCATAGATGCATCATAGGAGCATCATAGATGCATCATAGGTGCATCATAGATGCATCATAGGTGCATCATAGATCATCCTATCACAGATGGATCATAGATGCATCATAAATGCATCACAAATGGATCAAAGATAGATCATAGATGGATCATAGGTGCATCATAGATGGATCATAGGTGCATCATAGATGGATCATAGGTGCATCATAGATGGATCATAGATGCATCATAGGTGCATCATAGATGCATCATAGGTGCATCATAGATGCATCATAGGTGCATCATAGATGCATCATAGGTGCATCATAGGTGCATCATATGTGCATCATAGGTGCATCATATGTGCATCATAGGTGCATCATAGATGCATCATAGATGCATCATAGATGCATCATAGGTGCATCATAGATGCATCATAGGTGCATCATAGGTGCATCATAAATGCATCACAAATGGATCAAAGATAGATCATAGATGGATCATAGGTGCATCATAGATGGATCATTGGTGCATCATAGATGGATCATAGATGCATCATAGATGCATCATAGGTGCATCATAGATGCATCATAGGTGCATCATAGGTGCATCATAGATGCATCATAGATGCATCATAGGTGCATCAAAGATGCATCATAGGTGCATCATAGATGCATTATAGGTGCATCATAGATGCATCATAGGTGCATCATAGATGCATCATTGGTGCATCATATGTGCATCATAGGTGCATCATAGATGCATCATATGTGCATCATAGGTGCATCATAGATGCATCATTGGTTCATCATAGGTGCATCATAGATGCATCATAGGTGCATCATATATGCATCATAGGTGCATCATAGATGCATCATAGGTGCATCATAGGTGCATCATAGATGCATCATAGGTGCATCATAGATGCATCATTGGTGCATCATATGTGCATCATAGGTGCATCATATGTGCATCATAGGTGCATCATAGATGGATCACAGATGGATCATAGATGGATCATAGATGAATCATAGATGGATCATAGATGGATCATAGATGAATCATAGATGGATCATAGATGAATCATAGATGAATCAAAGATAGATCATAGATGTATCATAGATGGATCACAGATGGATCATAGATGGATCATAGATGAATCATAGATGGATCATAGATGGATCATAGATGGATCATAGATGAATCATAGATGGATCATAGATGAATCATAGATGGATCATAGGTGCATCATAGATGCATCATAGGTGCATCATAGATGGATAATAGATGCATCATAGATGGATCACAGATCGATCATAGATGAATCATAGATGGATCATAGATGGATCATAGATGGATCACAGATGGATCATAGATGCATCATAAATGCATCACAAATGAATCAAAGATGGATCATAGGTGCATCATAGATGCATCATAGGTGCATCATAGATGCATCATAGGTGCATCATAGGTGCATCATAGGTGCATCATAGATGCATCATAGGTGGATCACAGATGGTTCATAGATGCTATTCTATTATCCATCTATGATGCACCTATGATGCATCTATGATGCACCTATGATGCATCTATGATGCATCTATGATGCACCTATGATGCATCTATGATGCACCAATGATGCATCAATGATGCACCAATGATGCACCAATGATGCATCTATGATGCACCTATGATGCATCTATGATTCAAAATTCAAAAATTCATAATTCAAAATTCAAAATTCTTTATTGAGTGCTCTTATACAGCTTAACAGCCAATTACATAAGGCACTAATACACGATAACATAACTTACATGCAAGACAACTACCCTACAGCAAACAGCATACAACTTTGACACATGCACATAAAAAATATTAATAATAGAAATAGTTTGAAACTGGTTTTAAATAACTATATTACTTATAGATAAATGAATAAATAAATTACTGATAAATAAATAAATCTATATGCACTAACAAAGAACCATAAAATAAACAATTATATGCAACATGCAACCAGCAAACATGACTAATTGGCACTTTTCATTAAAAATTATTTATATTACTATTTAATTTAAATCTAAACATACTTAAAGAATCATTAAAGATATCCACTTCTCGGCAAGACAAATTATATAACCTACACATGTTGTTTAGAGGTGAATAGAAGCCCAAATTAGTTCTTGAATATGGTATAAAAAATAAATTTGCATTTCGTGAGGTGAGGCGAGGAACAGCAAAGCTGATACATGAAGCTAAATCACTATTGTCAACGCTACCATCCAAAAGCTTATATAAGAAAAGTAATGCATTTAATTTACTTCTTTTTGTTAGGCTAGGGACTTCAAAAATATCTAATAACTCAGAATATGGCATCAAATTAGTATAAAATCCAAAAGCTTTATAAAATAAAAATTTTAAAAACTTCTTCTGAATGTTCTCAATCATATCTGAAAGATAATTTACATGAGGATACCAGATCAATGCTCCATACTCAAGTTTAGATCGAACCAGAGAAAAGAATAACAACTTTAAAGATGTGGGGTTCTCAAAATATATACTTGACCTCTTTATAAATCCTATTAATGAGTATGAAGCTTTACATAATGCAATCACATGATCATTAAATGAAAACTTTGAATCAAAAATTACTCCTAGATCTTTCATTGATGACTTTCTGTCCAATATTATGTCTTCCATTTTATAATCAAACATTATTTGAAATTTGGGTGTTTTTCTTGTATAGGAAACTACTGAGCACTTAGAAACATTGAATTTTAAATGCTTCCTACTCCAAATGATCAAGGAATCTATGTCTTGCTGCAACTCATAACAGTCATGTACATCATCAATTGTTTTATATAATTTCAAATCATCTGCATATAATAAAACTTGACTATTTTTGACATAATTTTGTATGTCATTAATAAATATTATGAAAAGCAAAGGTCCTAAATTTGATCCTTGAGGAACACCTGATCCGACTACAAGTTTCTCTGAGATATATCCATCACAACAAACATATTGTTTTCTTTTATACAGATATGAACTAAAAAACTCTACAAGTGATGGAGTTAATCCAAAATAATTTAACTTTGATAGCAGAGTTAAATGATCAACTTTATCAAAAGCCTTTTCAAAGTCAGTGTAAATAACATCAACTTGTTGGTTATTGTCAATTTTAGTGCAACAAAACTGTGAAAAACTCATCAAATTTGAATTAATTGATCTCTTGGGGAAAAATCCATGTTGATATCTACTAATATATTTTTTAACATGAGAAAAAAGTCTGTTATGCACCTATGATGCATCTAGATGTATCATAGATGGATCACAGATGGATCATAGAAGGATCATAGATGAATCATAGATGTATCATAGATGTATCACAGATGGATCATAGATGCATCATAAATGCATCACAAATGGATCAAAGATAGATCATAGATGGATCATAGGTGCATCATAGATGGATCATAGGTGCATCATAGATGGATCATAGGTGCATCATAGATGGATCATAGATGCATCATATATGCATCATAGGTGCATCATAGATGCATCATAGGTGCATCATAGATGCATCATAGGTGCATCATAGATGCATCATAGGTGCATCATAGATGCATCATAGGTGCATCATAGATGCATCATAGGTGCATCATAGATGCATCATTGGTGCATCATATGTGCATCATAGATGCATCATAGATGCATCATAGGTGCATTATAGATGCCTCATAGGTGCATCATAGATGCATCATAGATGCATCATAGGTGCATCATAGATGCATCATAGGTGCATCATAGATGCATCATAGGTGCATCATAGATGCATCATAGGTGCATCATAGATGCATCATAGGTGCATCATAGATGCATCATAGGTGCATCATAGATGCAGAATAGGTGCATCATAGATGCATCATAGGTGCATCATAGATGCAGAATAGGTGCATCATAGATGCATCATAGGTGCATCATAGATGGATCACAGATGGATCATAGATGAATCATAGATGGATCATAGATGGATCATAGATGGATCACAGATGGATCATAGATGCATCATAAATGCATCACAAATGAATCAAAGATGGATCATAGGTGCATCATAGATGCATCATAGGTGCATCATAGATGCATCATAGGTGCATCATAGATGCATCATAGGTGCATCATAGATGCATCATAGGTGCATCATAGATGCATCATAGGTCCATCATAGATGCATCATAGATGCATCAAAGGTGCATCATAGATGCATCATAGGTGCATCATAGATGGATCACAGATGGATCATAGATGGATCACAGATGGATCATAGATGAATCATAGATGGATCACAGATGGATCATAGATGCATCATAAATGCATCACAAATGAATCAAAGATGGATCATAGGTGCATCATAGATGCATCATAGGTGCATCATAGATGCATCATAGGTGCATCATAGATGCATCATAGGTGCATCATAGATGCATCATAGATGCATCATAGGTGCATCATAGATGCATCAAAGGTGCATCATAGATGCATCATAGGTGCATCATAGATGCATCATAGGTGCATCATAGATGCATCATAGGTGCATCATAGATGCATCATAGGTGCATCATAGATCATCCTATCACAGATGGATCATAGATGCATCATAAATGCATCACAAATGGATCAAAGATAGATCATAGATGGATCATAGGTGCATCATAGATGGATCATAGGTGCATCATAGATGGATCATAGGTGCATCATAGATGGATCATAGATGCATCATAGGTGCATCATAGATGCATCATAGGTGCATCATAGATGCATCATAGGTGCATCATAGATGCATCATAGGTGCATCATAGGTGCATCATATGTGCATCATAGGTGCATCATATGTGCATCATAGATGCATCATAGATGCATCATAGATGCATCATAGATGCATCATAGGTGCATCATAGATGCATCATAGGTGCATCATAGGTGCATCATAAATGCATCACAAATGGATCAAAGATAGATCATAGATGGATCATAGGTGCATCATAGATGGATCATTGGTGCATCATAGATGGATCATAGATGCATCATAGATGCATCATAGGTGCATCATAGATGCATCATAGGTGCATCATAGGTGCATCATAGATGCATCATAGATGCATCATAGGTGCATCAAAGATGCATCATAGGTGCATCATAGATGCATTATAGGTGCATCATAGATGCATCATAGGTGCATCATAGATGCATCATTGGTGCATCATATGTGCATCATAGGTGCATCATAGATGCATCATATGTGCATCATAGGTGCATCATAGATGCATCATAGGTTCATCATAGGTGCATCATAGATGCATCATAGGTGCATCATATATGCATCATAGGTGCATCATAGATGCATCATAGGTGCATCATAGGTGCATCATAGATGCATCATAGGTGCATCATAGATGCATCATTGGTGCATCATATGTGCATCATAGGTGCATCATATGTGCATCATAGGTGCATCATAGATGTATCATAGATGGATCACAGATGGATCATAGATGGATCATAGATGAATCATAGATGGATCATAGATGGATCATAGATGAATCATAGATGGATCATAGATGAATCATAGATGAATCAAAGATAGATCATAGATGTATCATAGATGGATCACAGATGGATCATAGATGGATCATAGATGAATCATAGATGGATCATAGATGGATCATAGATGGATCATAGATGAATCATAGATGGATCATAGATGAATCATAGATGGATCATAGGTGCATCATAGATGCATCATAGGTGCATCATAGATGGATAATAGATGCATCATAGATGGATCACAGATCGATCATAGATGAATCATAGATGGATCATAGATGGATCATAGATGGATCACAGATGGATCATAGATGCATCATAAATGCATCACAAATGAATCAAAGATGGATCATAGGTGCATCATAGATGCATCATAGGTGCATCATAGATGCATCATAGGTGCATCATAGGTGCATCATAGGTGCATCATAGATGCATCATAGGTGGATCACAGATGGTTCATAGATGCTATTCTATTATCCATCTATGATGCACCTATGATGCATCTATGATGCACCTATGATCCATCTATGATTCATCTATGATCCATCTATGATTCATCTATGTTCCATCTATGATTCATCTATGATCCATCTATGATTCATCTATGATCCATCTATGATTCATCTATGATCCATCTGTATCATAGATGGATCACAGATGGATCATAGATGGATCATAGATGAATCATAGATGGATCATAGATGGATCATAGATGAATCATAGATGGATCATAGATGAATCATAGATGGATCATAGATGAATCATAGATGGGCATCATAGATGGATCATAGGTGCATCATAGATGGATCATAGATGCATCATAGGTGCATCATAGATGCATCATAGGTGCATCATAGATGCATGATGCATCTATGATGCACCTATGATGCATCTATGATGCATCTATGATGCACCTATGATGCATCTATGATGCACCAATGATGCATCAATGATGCACCAATGATGCACCAATGATGCATCTATGATGCACCTATGATGCATCTATGATTCAAAATTCAAAAATTCAAAATTCAAAATTCAAAATTCTTTATTGAGTGCTCTTATACAGCTTAACAGCCAATTACATAAGGCACTAATACACGATAACATAACTTACATGCAAGACAACTACCCTACAGCAAACAGCATACAACTTTGACACATGCACATAAAAAATATTAATAATAGAAATAGTTTGAAACTGGTTTTAAATAACTATATTACTTATAGATAAATGAATAAATAAATTACTGATAAATAAATAAATCTATATGCACTAACAAAGAACCATAAAATAAACAATTATATGCAACATGCAACCAGCAAACATGACTAATTGGCACTTTTCATTAAAAATTATTTATATTACTATTTAATTTAAATCTAAACATACTTAAAGAATCATTAAAGATATCCACTTCTCGGCAAGACAAATTATATAACCTACACATGTTGTTTAGAGGTGAATAGAAGCCCAAATTAGTTCTTGAATATGGTATAAAAAATAAATTTGCATTTCGTGAGGTGAGGCGAGGAACAGCAAAGCTGATACATGAAGCTAAATCACTATTGTCAACGCTACCATCCAAAAGCTTATATAAGAAAAGTAATGCATTTAATTTACTTCTTTTTGTTAGGCTAGGGACTTCAAAAATATCTAATAACTCAGAATATGGCATCAAATTAGTATAAAATCCAAAAGCTTTATAAAATAAAAATTTTAAAAACTTCTTCTGAATGTTCTCAATCATATCTGAAAGATAATTTACATGAGGATACCAGATCAATGCTCCATACTCAAGTTTAGATCGAACCAGAGAAAAGAATAACAACTTTAAAGATGTGGGGTTCTCAAAATATATACTTGACCTCTTTATAAATCCTATTAATGAGTATGAAGCTTTACATAATGCAATCACATGATCATTAAATGAAAACTTTGAATCAAAAATTACTCCTAGATCTTTCATTGATGACTTTCTGTCCAATATTATGTCTTCCATTTTATAATCAAACATTATTTGAAATTTGGGTGTTTTTCTTGTATAGGAAACTACTGAGCACTTAGAAACATTGAATTTTAAATGCTTCCTACTCCAAATGATCAAGGAATCTATGTCTTGCTGCAACTCATAACAGTCATGTACATCATCAATTGTTTTATATAATTTCAAATCATCTGCATATAATAAAACTTGACTATTTTTGACATAATTTTGTATGTCATTAATAAATATTATGAAAAGCAAAGGTCCTAAATTTGATCCTTGAGGAACACCTGATCCGACTACAAGTTTCTCTGAGATATATCCATCACAACAAACATATTGTTTTCTTTTATACAGATATGAACTAAAAAACTCTACAAGTGATGGAGTTAATCCAAAATAATTTAACTTTGATAGCAGAGTTAAATGATCAACTTTATCAAAAGCCTTTTCAAAGTCAGTGTTAATAACATCAACTTGTTGGTTATTGTCAATTTTAGTGCAACAAAACTGTGAAAAACTCATCAAATTTGAATTAATTGATCTCTTGGGGAAAAATCCATGTTGATATCTACTAATATATTTTTTAACATGAGAAAAAAGTCTGTTATGCACCTATGATGCATCTATGATGCACCTATGATGCATCTATGATGCACCTATGATGCATCTATGATGCACCTATGATGCATCTATGATGCACCTATGATGCATCTATGATGCATCTATGATGCACCTATGATGCATCTATGATGCACCTATGATGCATCTATGATCCATCTATGATGCACCTATGATCCATCTATGATGCCCATCTATGATTCATCTATGATCCATCTATGATTCATCTATGATCCATCTATGATTCATCTATGATCCATCTATGATCCATCTATGATTCATCTATGATCCATCTATGATCCATCTGTGATCCATCTATGATACAGATGGATCATAGATGAATCATAGATGGATCATAGATGAATCATAGATGGATCATAGATGAATCATAGATGCATCATAGATGGATCATAGATGAATCATAGATGGATCATAGATGAATCATAGATGAATCAAAGATAGATCATAGATGTATCATAGATGGATCACAGATGGATCATAGAAGGATCATAGATGAATCATAGATGTATCATAGATGTATCACAGATGGATCATAGATGCATCATAAATGCATCACAAATGGATCAAAGATAGATCATAGATGGATCATAGGTGCATCATAGATGGATCATAGGTGCATCATAGATGGATCATAGGTGCATCATAGATGGATCATAGATGCATCATAGATGCATCATAGGTGCATCATAGATGCATCATAGGTGCATCATAGATGCATCATAGGTGCATCATAGATGCATCATAGGTGCATCATAGATGCATCATAGGTGCATCATAGATGCATCATAGGTGCATCATAGATGCATCATTGGTGCATCATATGTGCATCATAGGTTCATCATAGATGCATCATAGGTTCATCATAGGTGCATCATAGATGCATCATAGGTGCATCATAGATGCATCATAGGTGCATCATAGATGCATCATAGGTGCATCATTGGTGCATCATATGTGCATCATATGTGCATCATAGGTGCATCATATGTGCATCATAGGTGCATCATAGATGTATCATAGATGGATCATAGATGGATCATAGATGAATCATAGATGGATCATAGATGGATCATAGATGAATCATAGATGGATCATAGATGAATCATAGATGGATCAAAGATAGATCATAGATGTATCATAGATGGATCACAGATGGATCATAGATGGATCATAGATGAATCATAGATGGATCATAGATGGATCATAGATGAATCATAGATGGATCATAGATGAATCATAGATGGATCATAGATGAATCATAGATGGATCATAGATGAATCATAGATGGATCATAGGTGCATCATAGATGCATCATAGGTGCATCATAGATGGATAATAGATGCATCATAGATGGATCACAGATGGATCATAGATGAATCATAGATGGATCATAGATGGATCATAGATGGATCACAGATGGATCATAGATGCATCATAAATGCATCACAAATGAATCAAAGATGGATCATAGGTGCATCATAGATGCATCATAGGTGCATCATAGATGCATCATAGGTGCATCATAGATGCATCATAGATGCATCATAGATGCATCATAGATGCATCATAGGTGCATCATAGATGCATCATAGGTGCATCATAGATGCATCAAAGGTGCATCATAGATGCATCATAGGTGCATCATAGATGCATCATAGGTGCATCATAGATCATCCTATCACAGATGGATCATAGATGCATCATAAATGCATCACAAATGGATCAAAGATAGATCATAGATGGATCATAGGTGCATCATAGATGGATCATAGGTGCATCATAGATGGATCATAGGTGCATCATAGATGGATCATAGATGCATCATAGATGGATCATAGATGCATCATAGGTGCATCATAGATGCATCATAGGTGCATCATAGATGCATCATAGGTGCATCATAGATGCATCATAGGTGCATCATAGGTGCATCATATGTGCATCATAGGTGCATCATATGTGCATCATAGGTGCATCATAGATGCATCATAGATGCATCATAGATGCATCATAGGTGCATCATAGATGCATCATAGGTGCATAATAGGTGCATCATAAATGCATCACAAATGGATCAAAGATAGATCATATATGGATCATAGGTGCATCATAGATGGATCATAGGTGCATCATAGATGCATTATAGATGCATCATAGATGCATCATAGGTGCATCATAGATGCATCTATGATGCACCTATGATCCACCTATAATCCATCTATGATGCATCTATGAAGCATCTATAATCCATCTATGATGCACCTATGATCCATCTTTGATCCATTTGTGATGCATTTATGATCCATCTGTGATCCATCTATGATACATCTTTGATTCATCTATGATGCATTTATGATGCATCTATGATCCATCTATGATCCATCCATGATGCACCTATGATGCATCTATGATGCACCTATGAGCCATCTTTGATCCATCTACGATCCATCTATGATCCATATATGATCCATTTATGATGCATTTATGATGCATCTATGATCCACCTATGATCCACCTATAATCCATCTATGATGCATCTATGAAGCATCTATAATCCATCTATGATGCATCTATAATCCATCTATGATGCATCTATAATCCATCTATGATGCATCTATAATCTATCTATGATGCATTTATGATCCATCTATAATGCATCTATGATCCATCTATGATCCATTTATGATCTATCCATGATCCATCTATGATGCATCTATAATCCATCTATGATGCATATATGATCCATCTATAATGCATCTATGATCCATCTATGAACCATCTGTGATCCACCTATGATGCATCTATGATGCACCTATGATGCATCTATGATGCACCTATGATGCATCTATGATGCACCTATGATGCATCTATGATGCACCTATGATCCATCTTTGATCCATTTGTGATGCATTTATGATCCATCTGTGATCCATCTATGATACATCTATGATCCATCTATGATCCATCTGTGATCCATCTATGATACATCTATTATCCATCTATGATCCATCCATGATCCATCCATGATGCATCTATGATGCACCTATGATCCATCTATGATGCACCTATGATCCATCTATGATCCATCTTTGATCCATTTGTGATGCATTTATGATGCATCTATGATCCATCTGTGATCCATCTATGATACATCTATGATCCATCTATGATCCATCTTTGATTCATCTATGATGCATTTATGATGCATCTATGATCCATCTATGATCCATCCATGATGCACCTATGATGCATCCATGATGCACCTATGATGCATCCATGATGCACCTATGATGCATCTATGATGCACCTATGATGCATCTATGATGCACCTATGATCCATCTATGATGCACCTATGATCCATCTATGATGCACCTATGATCCATCTATGATGCACCTATGATCAATCTATGATCCATCTTTGATCCATTTGTGATGCATTTATGATGCATCTATGATCCATCTGTGATACATCTATGATACATCTATGATTCATCTATGATCCATCTATGATCCATCTGTGATCCATCTATGATACATCTATGATCCATCTATAATGCATCTATGATCCATCTATGAACCATCTGTGATGCACTTATGATGCATCTATGATGCACCTATGATGCATCTATGATGCACCTATGATGCACCTATGATGCATCTATGATGCACCTATGATGCATCTATGATGCAACTATGATGCATCTATGATGCACCTATGATGCATCTATGATGCACCTATGATGCATCTATGATGCACCTATGATGCATCTATGATGCACCTATGATGCATCTATGATGCACCTATGATCCATCTTTGATCCATTTGTGATGCATTTATGATGCATCTATGATCCATCTGTGATCCATCTATGATACATCTATGATTCATCTATGATCCATCTATGATCCATCTGTGATCCATCTATGATGCATCTATTATCCATCTATGATCCATCCATGATCCATCCATGATGCATCTATGATGCACTAATGATCCATCTATGATCCATCTGTGATCCATCTATGATACATCTATGATCTATCTTTGATTCATCTATGATTCATCTATGATCCATCTATGATTCATCTATGATCCATCTATGATCCATCTATGATTCATCTATGATCCATCTATGATCCATCTGTGATCCATCTATGATACATCTATGATCTATCCATGATGCATCTATGATGCACCTATGATGCACATATGATGCACCTATGATGCACATATGATGCACCTATGATGCACATATGATGCACCTATGATGCATCTATGATGCACCTATGATGCATCTATGATGCATCTATGATGCACCTATGATGCATCTATGATGCACCTATGATGCATCTATGATGCACCTATGATGCATCTATGATGCACCTATGATGCATCTATGATGCATCTATGATGCACCTATGATCCATCTATGATGCACCTATGATCCATCTATGATCTATCTTTGATCCATTTGTGATGCATTTATGATGCATCTAAGATCCATCTGTGATACATCTATGATACATCTATGATTCATCTATGATCCATCTATGATCCATCTGTGATCCATCTATGATACATCTATGATCCATCTTTGATTCATCTATGATGCATTTATGATGCATCTATGATCTATCTATGATCCATTTGTGATGCATTTATGATGCATCTATGATCCATCTGTGATCCATCTATGATACATCTATGATTCATCTATGATTCATCTATGATCTATCTATGATCCATCTGTGATCCATCTATGATACATCTATGATCCACCTTTGATTCATCTATGATGCATTTATGATGCATCTATGATCTATCTATGATCCATCCATGATGCACCTATGATGCATCTATGATGCACCTATGATGCATCTTTGATGTACCTATGATCCATCTATGATGCACCTATGATCCATCGATAATGCACCTATGATCCATCTATGATGCACCTATGATCCATCTATGATCCATCTTTGATCCATTTTTGATGCATCTATGATGCATCTATGATCCATCTGTAATCCATCTATGATACATCTATGATCCATCTATGATCCATCTGTGATCCATCTATGATACATCTATTATCCATCTATGATCCATCCATGATCCATCCATGATGCATCTATGATGCACCTATGATCCATCTATGATGCACCTATGATCCATCTTTGATCCATTTGTGATCCATTGATTCATTGATCCATTGATCTTTGATCCATTTGTGATGCATTTATGATGCATCTATGATCCATCTGTGATCCATCTATGATACATCTATGATCCATCTATGATCCATCTTTGATTCATCTATGATGCATTTATGATGCATCTATGATCCATCTATGATCCATCCATGATGCACCTATGATGCATCCATGATGCACCTATGATGCATCCATGATGCACCTATGATGCATCTATGATGCACCTATGATGCATCTATGATGCACCTATGATCCATCTATGATGCACCTATGATCCATCTATGATGCACCTATGATCCATCTATGATGCACCTATGATCCATCTATGATCCATCTTTGATCCATTTGTGATGCATTTATGATGCATCTATGATCCATCTGTGATACATCTATGATACATCTATGATTCATCTATGATCCATCTATGATCCATCTGTGATCCATCTATGATACATCTATGATCCATCTATAATGCATCTATGATCCATCTATGAACCATCTGTGATGCACCTATGATGCATCTATGATGCACCTATGATGCATCTATGATGCACCTATGATGCACCTATGATGCATCTATGATGCACCTATGATGCATCTATGATGCAACTATGATGCATCTATGATGCACCTATGATGCATCTATGATGCACCTATGATGCATCTATGATGCACCTATGATGCATCTATGATGCACCTATGATGCATCTATGATGCACCTATGATCCATCTTTGATCCATTTGTGATCCATCTATGATTCACCTATGATCCATCTATGATCCATCTTTGATCCATTTGTGATGCATTTATGATGCATCTATGATCCATCTGTGATCCATCTATGATACATCTATGATTCATCTATGATCCATCTATGATCCATCTGTGATCCATCTATGATACATCTATGATCTATCTTTGATTCATCTATGATTCATCTATGATCCATCTATGATTCATCTATGATCCATCTTTGATTCATCTATGATGCATTTATGACGCATCTATGATCTATCTATGATCCATCCATGATGCACCTATGATGCATCTATGATGCACCTATGATGCATCTTTGATGTACCTATGATCCATCTATGATGCACCTATGATCCATCTATGATGCACCTATGATCCATCTATGATCCATCTTTGATCCATTTGTGATGCATCTATGATGCATCTATGATCCATCTGTGATCCATCTATGATGCATCTATTATCCATCTATGATCCATCCATGATCCATCCATGATGCATCTATGATGCACCTATGATCCATCTATGATGCACCTATGATCCATCTATGATCCATCTTTGATCCATTTGTGATGCTTTTATGATGCATCTATGATCCATCTGTGATCCATCTATGATCCATCTATGATCCATCTATGATTCATCTATGATCCATCTGTGATCCATCTATGATCCATCTTTGATCCATTTGTGATGCATTTATGATGCATCTATGATCCATCTGTGATCCATCTATGATACATCTATGATTCATCTATGATCCATCTATGATCCATCTGTGATCCATCTATGATACATCTATGATCCATCTTTGATCCATCTTTGATTCATTTATGATGCATCTGTGATGAATCTATGATCCATCTATAATGCATCTTTGATCCATCTATGATCCATCTATGATCCATCTATAGTTCAACAATTACATAGTTTTTATCATGGCTTCCTTATCTTTAAATAACACAGCTTGTTTTCTCTATAAATAATATAGCAATATTTGAATTAAAACAGAGATGTTCAAGACTTGCATTCATGTGTACAAGGGTGTATGAATAGCAAACCGGTAACACTAATTTGCATAACATATTAATCCTGGAGCTCTGTCTTATGCGCGGTTGTGAGTGTTTTAAGCTCATATTTGTATTTCGTTAAGTCTTTGAACATCATAGATCATAGATGGATCATAGATGAATCATAGATGGATCATAGATGGATCATAGATGAATCATAGATGGATCATAGATGAATCATAGATGGATCATAGATGAATCATAGATGGATCATAGATGAATCATAGATGGATCATAGATGAATAATTGATGGATCATAGGTGCATCATAGATGCATCATAGGTGCATCATAGATGGATAATAGAATAGCATCTATGAACCATCTGTGATCCACCTATGATGCATCTATGATGCACCTATGATGCACCTATGATGCATCTATGATGCACCTATGATCCATCTTTGATTCATTTGTGATGCATTTATGATGCATCTATGATCCATCTGTGATCCATCTATGATCCATCTATGATCCATCTATGATTCATCTATGATCCATCTGTGATCCATCTATGATGCATCTATTATCCATCTATGATGCACCTATGATGCATCTATGATGCACCTATGATCCATCTATGATTCATCTATGATCTATCTATGATTCATCTATGATCCATCTATGATTCATCTATGATCCATCTATGATTCATCTATGATCTATCTATGATCCATCTATGATTCATCTATGATCCATCTATGATCCATCTGTGATCCATCTATGATACATCTATGATCTATCTTTGATTCATCTATGATTCATCTATGATCCATCTATGATTCATCTATGATCCATCTATGATCCATCTATGATTCATCTATGATCCATCTATGATCCATCTGTGATCCATCTATGATACATCTATGATGCACCTATGATGCACATATGATGCACCTATGATGCACATATGATGCACCAATGATGCATCTATGATGCACCTATGATGCATCTATGATGCACCTATGATGCATATATGATGCACCTATGATGCATATATGATGCACCTATGATGCATCTATGATGCACCTATGATGAACCTATGATGCATCTATGATGCACCTATGATGCACATATGATGCACCAATGATGCATCTATGATGCACCTATGATGCATCTATGATGCACCTATGATGCATCTATGATGCATCTATGATGCACCTATGATGCATCTATGATGCACCTATGATGCACCTATGATGCATTTATGATGCACCTATGATCCATCTATGATCTATCTGTGATCCATTTGTGATGCATTTATGATGCATCTATGATCCATCTGTGATACATCTATGATACATCTATGATTCATCTATGATCCATCTATGCGCCTATCACAGATAGATCATAGATGCATCATAAATGCATCACAAATGGATCAAAGATAGATCATAGATGGATCATAGGTGCATCATAGATGCATCATAGGTGCATCATATGTGCATCATATGTGCATCATAGGTGCATCATAGATGCATCATAGGTGCATCATAGATGCATCATAGGTGCATCATAGATGCATCATAGGTGCATCATAGATGCATCATAGTTGCATCATATGTGCATCATAGGTGCATCATATGTGCATCATAGGTGCATCATATGTGCATCATAGGTGCATCATAGATGCATCATAGATGTATCATAGATGGATCACAGATGGATCATAGATGGATCATAGATGAATCATAGATGGATCATAGATGGATCATAGATGAATCATAGATGGATCATAGATGAATCATAGATGAATCAAAGATAGATCATAGATGTATCATAGATGGATCACAGATGGATCATAGAAGGATCATAGATGAATCATAGATGTATCATAGATGTATCACAGATGGATCATAGATGCATCATAAATGCATCACAAATGGATCAAAGATAGATCATAGATGGATCATAGGTGCATCATAGATGGATCATAGGTGCATCATAGATGGATCATAGATGCATCATAGGTGCATCATAGATGCATCATAGGTGCATCATAGATGCATCATAGGTGCATCATAGATGCATCATAGGTGCATCATAGATGCATCATAGGTGCATCATAGATGCATCATAGGTGCATCATAGATGCATCATTGGTGCATCATATGTGCATCATAGGTGCATCATAGATGCATCAAAGGTTCATCATAGGTGCATCATAGATGCATCATAGGTTCATCATAGGTGCATCATAGATGCATCATAGGTGCATCATAGATGCATCATAGGTGCATCATAGATGCATCATAGGTGCATCATAGATGCATCATAGGTGCATCATAGATGCATCATTGGTGCATCATATGTGCATCATAGGTGCATCATATGTGCATCATAGGTGCATCATAGATGTATCATAGATGGATCACAGATGGATCATAGATGGATCATAGATGAATCATTGATGGATCATAGATGGATCATAGATGAATCATAGATGGATCATAGATGAATCATAGATGAATCAAAGATAGATCATAGATGTATCACAGATGGATCATAGATGGATAATAGATGAATCATAGATGGATCATAGATGGATCATAGATGAATCATAGATGGATCATAGATGAATCATAGATGGATCATAGATGAATCATAGATGGATCATAGATGAATCATAGATGGATCATAGGTGCATCATAGATGCATCATAGGTGCATCATAGATGGATAATAGATGCATCATAGATGGATCACAGATGGATCATAGATGAATCATAGATGGATCATAGATGGATCATAGATGGATCACAGATGGATCATAGATGCATCATAAATGCATCACAAATGAATCAAAGATGGATCATAGGTGCATCATAGATGCATCATAGGTGCATCATAGATGCATCATAGGTGCATCATAGATGCATCATAGGTGCATCATAGATGCATCATAGGTGCATCATAGGTGCATCATAGGTGCATCATAGATGCATCATAGGTGCATCATAGATGCATCAAAGGTGCATCATAGATGCATCATAGGTGCATCATAGATGCATCATAGGTGCATCATAGATCATCCTATCACAGATGGATCATAGATGCATCATAAATGCATCACAAATGGATCAAAGATAGATCATAGATGGATCATAGGTGCATCATAGATGGATCATAGGTGCATCATAGATGGATCATAGGTGCATCATAGATGGATCATAGATGCATCATAGGTGCATCATAGATGCATTAAAGGTGCATCATAGATGCATCATAGGTGCATCATAGATGCATCATAGGTGCATCATAGGTGCATCATATGTGCATCATAGGTGCATCATAGATGCATCATAGATGCATCATAGATGCATCATAGGTGCATCATAGATGCATCATAGGTGCATCATAGGTGCATCATAAATGCATCACAAATGGATCAAAGATAGATCATAGATGGATCATAGGTGCATCATAGATGGATCATTGGTGCATCATAGATGGATCATAGATGCATCATAGATGCATCATAGGTGCATCATAGATGCATCATAGGTGCATCATAGGTGCATCATAGATGCATCATAGGTGCATCATAGATGCATCATAGATGCATCATAGGTGCATCATAGATGCATCATAGGTGCATCATAGATGCATTATAGGTGCATCATAGATGCATCATAGGTGCATCATAGATGCATCATTGGTGCATCATATGTGCATCATAGGTGCATCATAGATGCATCATAGGTTCATCATAGGTGCATCATAGATGCATCATAGGTGCATCATATATGCATCATAGGTGCATCATAGATGCATCATAGGTGCATCATAGATGCATCATTGGTGCATCATATGTGCATCATAGGTGCATCATATGTGCATCATAGGTGCATCATAGATGTATCATAGATGGATGACAGATGGATCATATATGGATCATAGATGAATCATAGATGGATCATAGATGGATCATAGATGAATCATAGATGGATCATAGATGAATCATAGATGAATCAAAGATAGATCATAGATGTATCATAGATGGATCACAGATGGATCATAGATGGATCATAGATGAATCATAGATGGATCATAGATGGATCATAGATGAATCATAGATGGATCATAGATGAATCATAGATGGATCATAGATGAATCATAGATGGATCATAGATGAATCATAGATGGATCATAGGTGCATCATAGATGCATCATAGGTGCATCATAGATGGATAATAGATGCATCATAGATGGATCACAGATGGATCATAGATGCATCATAAATGCATCACAAATGAATCAAAGATGGATCATAGGTGCATCATAGATGCATCATAGGTGCATCATAGATGCATCATAGGTGCATCATAGGTGCATCATAGGTGCATCATAGGTGCATCATAGGTGCATCATAGGTGCATCATAGATGCATCATAGGTGGATCACAGATGGTTCATAGATGCTATTCTATTATCCATCTATGATGCACCTATGATGCATCTATGATGCACCTATGATCCATCTATGATTCATCTATGATCCATCTATGATTCATCTATGATCCATCTATGATTCATCTATGATCCATCTATGATTCATCTATGATCCATCTATGATTCATCTATGATCCATCTGTATCATAGATGGATCACAGATGGATCATAGATGGATCATAGATGAATCATAGATGGATCATAGATGGATCATAGATGAATCATAGATGGATCATAGATGAATCATAGATGGATCATAGATGAATCATAGATGGGCATCATAGATGGATCATAGGTGCATCATAGATGGATCATAGATGCATCATAGGTGCATCATAGATGCATCATAGGTGCATCATAGATGCATCATAGGTGCATCATAGATGCATCAATGATGCACCAATGATGCACCAATGATGCATCTATGATGCACCTATGATGCATCTATGATTGGTGCATCATAGATGGATCATAGATGCATCATAGGTGCATCATAGATGCATCATAGGTGCATCATAGATGCATCATAGGTGCATCATAGATGCATCATAGGTGCATCATAGATGCATCATAGGTCCATCATAGATGCATCATAGGTGCATCATAGATGCATCATAGGTGCATCATAGGTGCATCATAGATGCATCATAGGTGCATCATAGATGCATCATAGGTGCATCATAGATGGATCATAGGTGCATCATAGATGGATCATAGATGCATCATATGATCCATCTTTGATCCATTTGTGATGCATTTATGATGCATCTATGATCCATCTGTGATACATCTATGATACATCTATGATTCATCTATGATCCATCTATGATCCATCTGTGATCCATCTATGATACATCTATGATCCATCTATAATGCATCTATGATCCATCTATGATCCATCTATAATGCATCTATGATCCATCTATGAACCATCTGTGATGCACCTATGATGCATCTATGATGCACCTATGATGCATCTATGATGCACCTATGATGCACCTATGATGCATCTATGATGCACCTATGATGCATCTATGATGCACCTATGATGCATCTATGATGCACCTATGATCCATCTATGATGCACCTATGATCCATCTATGATGCACCTATGATCCATCTATGATGCACCTATGATCCATCTATGATCCATCTTTGATCCATTTGTGATGCATTAATGATGCATCTATGATCCATCTGTGATACATCTATGATACATCTATGATTCATCTATGATCCATCTATGATCCATCTGTGATCCATCTATGATACATCTATGATCCATCTATAATGCATCTATGATCCATCTATGAACCATCTGTGATGCACCTATGATGCATCTATGATGCACCTATGATGCATCTATGATGCACCTATGATGCACCTATGATGCATCTATGATGCACCTATGATGCATCTATGATGCAACTATGATGCATCTATGATGCACCTATGATGCATCTATGATGCACCTATGATGCATCTATGATGCACCTATGATGCATCTATGATGCACCTATGATGCATCTATGATGCACCTATGATGCATCTATGATGCACCTATGATCCATCTTTGATCCATTTGTGATGCATTTATGATGCATCTATGATCCATCTGTGATCCATCTATGATACATCTATGATTCATCTATGATCCATCTATGATCCATCTGTGATCCATCTATGATGCATCTATTATCCATCTATGATCCGTCCATGATCCATCCATGATGCATCTATGATGCACCAATGATCCATCTATGATCCATCTGTGATCCATCTATGATACATCTATGATCTATCTTTGATTCATCTATGATTCATCTATGAACCATCTATGATTCATCTATGATCCATCTATGATCCATCTATGATTCATCTATGATCCATCTATGATCCATCTGTGATCCATCTATGATACATCTATGATCTATCCATGATGCATCTATGATGCACCTATGATGCACATATGATGCACCTATGATGCACATATGATGCACCTATGATGCATCTATGATGCACCTATGATGCATCTATGATGCATCTATGATGCACCTATGATGCACCTATGATGTATCTATGATGCATCTATGATGCACCTATGATGCATCTATGATGCACCTATGATGCATCTATGATGCACCTATGATGCATCTATGATGCATCTATGATGCACCTATGATCCATCTATGATGCACCTATGATCCATCTATGATCCATCTTTGATTCATCTATGATGCATTTATGATGCATCTATGATCTATCTATGATCCATTTGTGATGCATTTATGATGCATCTATGATCCATCTGTGATCCATCTATGATACATCTATGATTCATCTATGATTCATCTATGATCTATCTATGATCCATCTGTGATCCATCTATGATACATCTATGATCCATCTTTGATTCATCTATGATGCATTTATGATGCATCTATGATCTATCTATGATCCATCCATGATGCACCTATGATGCATCTTTGATGCACCTATGATGCATCTTTGATGTACCTATGATCCATCTATGATGCACCTATGATCCATCGATAATGCACCTATGATCCATCTATGATGCACCTATGATCCATCTATGATCCATCTTTGATCCATTTTTGATGCATCTATGATGCATCTATGATCCATCTGTAATCCATCTATGATACATCTATGATCCATCTATGATCCATCTGTGATCCATCTATGATACATCTATTATCCATCTATGATCCATCCATGATCCATCCATGATGCATCTATGATGCACCTATGATCCATCTATGATGCACCTATGATCCATCTATGATCCATCTTTGATCCATTTGTGATGCATTTATGATGCATCTATGATCCATCTGTGATCCATCTATGATACATCTATGATCCATCTATGATCCATCTTTGATTCATCTATGATGCATTTATGATGCATCTATGATCCATCTATGATCCATCCATGATGCACCTATGATGCATCCATGATGCACCTATGATGCATCCATGATGCACCTATGATGCATCTATGATGCACCTATGATGCATCTATGATGCACCTATGATCCATCTATGATGCACCTATGATCCATCTATGATGCACCTATGATCCATCTATGATGCACCTATGATCCATCTATGATCCATCTTTGATCCATTTGTGATGCATTTATGATGCATCTATGATCCATCTGTGATACATCTATGATACATCTATGATTCATCTATGATCCATCTATGAACCATCTGTGATGCACCTATGATGCATCTATGATCCATCTTTGATTCATCTATGATGCATTTATGATGCATCTATGATCTATCTATGATCCATCCATGATGCACCTATGATGCATCTATGATGCACCTATGATGCATCTTTGATGTACCTATGATCCATCTATGATGCACCTATGATCCATCGATAATGCACCTATGATCCATCTATGATGCACCTATGATCCATCTATGATCCATCTTTGATCCATTTTTGATGCATCTATGATGCATCTATGATCCATCTGTAATCCATCTATGATGCATCTATTATCCATCTATGATCCATCCATGATCCATCCATGATGCATCTATGATCCATCCATGATGCATCTATGATGCACCTATGATCCATCTATGATGCACCTATGATCCATCTATGATCCATCTTTGATCCATTTGTGATGCATTTATGATGCATCTATGATCCATCTGTGATCCATCTATGATACATCTATGATCCATCTATGATCCATCTTTGATCCATTTGTGATGCATTTATGATGCATCTATGATCCATCTGTGATCCATCTATGATACATCTATGATTCATCTATGATCCATCTATGATCCATCTGTGATCCATCTATGATACATCTATGATCCATCTTTGATCCATCTTTGATTCATTTATGATGCATCTGTGATGAATCTATGATCCATCTATAATGCATCTTTGATCCATCTATGATCCATCTATGATCCATCTATAGTTCAACAATTACATAGTTTTTATCATGGCTTCCTTATCTTTAAATAACACAGCTTGTTTTCTCTATAAATAATATAGCAATATTTGAATTAAAACAGAGATGTTCAAGACTTGCATTCATGTGTACAAGGGTGTATGAATAGCAAACCGGTAACACTAATTTGCATAACATATTAATCCTGGAGCTCTGTCTTATGCGCGGTTGTGAGTGTTTTAAGCTCATATTTGTATTTCGTTAAGTCTTTGAACATCATAGATCATAGATGGATCATAGATGAATCATAGATGGATCATAGATGGATCATAGATGAATCATAGATGGATCATAGATGAATCATAGATGGATCATAGATGAATCATAGATGGATCATAGATGAATCATAGATGGATCATAGATGAATAATTGATGGATCATAGGTGCTTAATAGATGCATCATAGGTGCATCATAGATGGATAATAGAATAGCATCTATGAACCATCTGTGATCCACCTATGATGCATCTATGATGCACCTATGATGCACCTATGATGCATCTATGATGCACCTATGATGCATCTATGATGCACCTATGATCCATCTTTGATTCATTTGTGATGCATTTATGATGCATCTATGATCCATCTGTGATCCATCTATGATCCATCTATGATCCATCTATGATTCATCTATGATCCATCTGTGATCCATCTATGATGCATCTATTATCCATCTATGATGCACCTATGATGCATCTATGATGCACCTATGATCCATCTATGATTCATCTATGATCTATCTATGATTCATCTATGATCCATCTATGATTCATCTATGATCCATCTATGATTCATCTATGATCTATCTATGATCCATCTATGATTCATCTATGATCCATCTATGATCCATCTGTGATCCATCTATGATACATCTATGATCTATCTTTGATTCATCTATGATTCATCTATGATCCATCTATGATTCATCTATGATCCATCTATGATCCATCTATGATTCATCTATGATCCATCTATGATCCATCTGTGATCCATCTATGATACATCTATGATGCACCTATGATGCACATATGATGCACCTATGATGCACATATGATGCACCAATGATGCATCTATGATGCACCTATGATGCATCTATGATGCACCTATGATGCATATATGATGCACTTATGATGCATATATGATGCACCTATGATGCATCTATGATGCACCTATGATGAACCTATGATGCATCTATGATGCACCTATGATGCACATATGATGCACCAATGATGCATCTATGATGCACCTATGATGCATCTATGATGCACCTATGATGCATCTATGATGCATCTATGATGCACCTATGATGCATCTATGATGCATCTATGATGCACCTATGATGCACCTATGATGCATCTATGATGCACCTATGATCCATCTATGATCTATCTGTGATCCATTTGTGATGCATTTATGATGCATCTATGATCCATCTGTGATACATCTATGATACATCTATGATTCATCTATGATCCATCTATGATCCTATCACAGATAGATCATAGATGCATCATAAATGCATCACAAATAGATCAAAGATAGATCATAGATGGATCATAGGTGCATCATAGATGCATCATAGGTGCATCATATGTGCATCATATGTGCATCATAGGTGCATCATAGGTGCATCATAGATGCATCATAGGTGCATCATAGATGCATCATAGATGCATCATAGGTGCATCATATGTGCATCATAGGTGCATCATATGTGCATCATAGGTGCATCATATGTGCATCATAGGTGCATCATAGATGCATCATAGATGTATCATAGATGGATCACAGATGGATCATAGATGGATCATAGATGAATCATAGATGGATCATAGATGGATCATAGATGAATCATAGATGGATCATAGATGAATCATAGATGAATCTAAGATAGATCATAGATGTATCATAGATGGATCACAGATGGATCATACAAGGATCATAGATGAATCATAGATGTATCATAGATGTATCACAGATGGATCATAGATGCATCATAAATGCATCACAAATGGATCAAAGATAGATCATAGATGGATCATAGGTGCATCATAGATGGATCATAGGTGCATCATAGATGGATCATAGGTGCATCATAGATGGATCATAGATGCATCAAAGGTGCATCATAGATGCATCATAGGTGCATCATAGATGCATCATAGGTGCATCATAGATGCATCATAGGTGCATCATAGATGCATCATAGGTGCATCATAGATGCATCATAGGTGCATCATAGATGCATCATTGGTGCATCATATGTGCATCATAGGTGCATCATAGATGCATCATAGGTTCATCATAGGTGCATCATAGATGCATCATAGGTTCATCATAGGTGCATCATAGATGCATCATAGGTGCATCATAGATGCATCATAGGTGCATCATAGATGCATCATAGGTGCATCATAGATGCATCATAGGTGCATCATAGATGCATCATAGGTGCATCATAGATGCATCATTGGTGCATCATATGTGCATCATAGGTGCATCATATGTGCATCATAGGTGCATCATAGATGTATCATAGATGGATCACAGATGGATCATAGATGGATCATAGATGAATCATAGATGGATCATAGATGGATCATAGATGAATCATAGATGGATCATAGATGAATCATAGATGAATCAAAGATAGATCATAGATGTATCATAGATGGATCACAGATGGATCATAGATGGATCATAGATGAATCATAGATGGATCATAGATGGATCATAGATGAATCATAGATGGATCATAGATGAATCATAGATGGATCATAGATGAATCATAGATGGATCATAGATGAATCATAGATGGATCATAGGTGCATCATAGATGCATCATAGGTGCATCATAGATGGATAATAGATGCATCATAGATGGATCACAGATGGATCATAGATGAATCATAGATGGATCATAGATGGATCATAGATGGATCACAGATGGATCATAGATGCATCATAAATGCATCACAAATGAATCAAAGATGGATCATAGGTGCATCATAGATGCATCATAGGTGCATCATAGATGCATCATAGGTGCATCATAGATGCATCATAGGTGCATCATAGATGCATCATAGGTGCATCATAGGTGCATCATAGATGCATCAAAGGTGCATCATAGATGCATAAAAGGTGCATCATAGATGCATCATAGGTGCATCATAGATGCATCATAGGTGCATCATAGATCATCCTATCACAGATGGATCATAGATGCATCATAAATGCATCACAAATGGATCAAAGATAGATCATAGATGGATCATAGGTGCATCATAGATGGATCATAGGTGCATCATAGATGGATCATAGGTGCATCATAGATGGATCATAGATGCATCATAGGTGCATCATAGATGCATCATAGGTGCATCATAGATGCATCATAGGTGCATCATAGATGCATCATAGGTGCATCATAGGTGCATCATATGTGCATCATAGGTGCATCATATGTGCATCATAGGGGCATCATAGATGCATCATAGATGCATCATAGATGCATCATAGGTGCATCATAGATGCATCATAGGTGCATCATAGGTGCATCATAAATGCATCACAAATGGATCAAAGATAGATCATAGATGGATCATAGGTGCATCATAGATGGATCATTGGTGCATCATAGATGGATCATAGATGCATCATAGATGCATCATAGGTGCATCATAGATGCATCATAGGTGCATCATATGTGCATCATAGATGCATCATAGGTGCATCATAGATGCATCATAGATGCATCATAGGTGCATCATAGATGCATCATAGGTGCATCATAGATGCATTATAGGTGCATCATAGATGCATCATAGGTGCATCATAGATGCATCATTGGTGCATCGTATGTGCATCATAGGTGCATCATAGATGCATCATAGGTTCATCATAGGTGCATCATAGATGCATCATAGGTGCATCATATATGCATCATAGGTGCATCATAGATGCATCATAGGTGCATCATAGATGCATCATTGGTGCATCATATGTGCATCATAGGTGCATCATATGTGCATCATAGGTGCATCATAGATGTATCATAGATGGATCACAGATGGATCATAGATGGATCATAGATGAATCATAGATGGATCATAGATGGATCATAGATGAATCATAGATGGATCATAGATGAATCATAGATGAATCAAAGATAGATCATAGATGTATCATAGATGGATCACAGATGGATCATAGATGGATCATAGATGAATCATAGATGGATCATAGATGGATCATAGATGAATCATAGATGGATCATAGATGAATCATAGATGGATCATAGATGAATCATAGATGGATCATAGATGAATCATAGATGGATCATAGGTGCATCATAGATGCATCATAGATGCATCATAGATGGATAATAGATGCATCATAGATGGATCACAGATGGATCATAGATGAATCATAGATGGATCATAGATGGATCATAGATGGATCACAGATGGATCATAGATGCATCATAAATGCATCACAAATGAATCAAAGATGGATCATAGGTGCATCATAGATGCATCATAGGTGCATCATAGATGCATCATAGGTGCATCATAGGTGCATCATAGGTGCATCATAGGTGCATCATAGGTGCATCATAGATGCATCATAGATGCATCATAGGTGCATCATAGATGCATCAAAGGTGCATCATAGATGCATCATAGGTGCATCATAGATGCATCATAGGTGCATCATAGATCATCCTATCACAGATGGATCATAGATGCATCATAAATGCATCACAAATGGATCAAAGATAGATCATAGATGGATCATAGGTGCATCATAGATGGATCATAGGTGCATCATAGATGGATCATAGGTGCATCATAGATGGATCATAGATGCATCATAGGTGCATCATAGATGCATCATAGGTGCATCATAGATGCATCATAGGTGCATCATAGATGCATCATAGGTGCATCATAGGTGCATCATATGTGCATCATAGGTGCATCATATGTGCATCATAGGTGCATCATAGATGCATCATAGATGCATCATAGATGCATCATAGGTGCATCATAGATGCATCATAGGTGCATCATAGATGCATCATAGGTGCATCATAGGTGCATCATAAATGCATCACAAATGGATCAAAGATAGATCATAGATGGATCATAGGTGCATCATAGATGGATCATTGGTGCATCATAGATGGATCATAGATGCATCATAGATGCATCATAGGTGCATCATAGATGCATCATAGGTGCATCATAGGTGCATCATAGATGCATCATAGGTGCATCATAGATGCATCATAGATGCATCATAGGTGCATCATAGATGCATCATAGGTGCATCATAGATGCATTATAGGTGCATCATAGATGCATCATAGGTGCATCATAGATGCATCATTTGTGCATCATATGTGCATCATAGGTGCATCATAGATGCATCATAGGTTCATCATAGGTGCATCATAGATGCATCATAGGTGCATCATATATGCATCATAGGTGCATCATAGATGCATCATAGGTGCATCATAGATGCATCATTGGTGCATCATATGTGCATCATAGGTGCATCATATGTGCATCATAGGTGCATCATAGATGTATCATAGATGGATCACAGATGGATCATAGATGGATCATAGATGAATCATAGATGGATCATAGATGGATCATAGATGAATCATAGATGGATCATAGATGAATCATAGATGAATCAAAGATAGATCATAGATGTATCATAGATGGATCACAGATGGATCATAGATGGATCATAGATGAATCATAGATGGATCATAGATGGATCATAGATGAATCATAGATGGATCATAGATGAATCATAGATGGATCATAGGTGCATCATAGATGCATCATAGATGCATCATAGATGGATAATAGATGCATCATAGATGGATCACAGATGGATCATAGATGAATCATAGATGGATCATAGATGGATCATAGATGGATCACAGATGGATCATAGATGCATCATAAATGCATCACAAATGAATCAAAGATGGATCATAGGTGCATCATAGATGCATCATAGGTGCATCATAGATGCATCATAGGTGCATCATAGGTGCATCATAGGTGCATCATAGGTGCATCATAGGTGCATCATAGATGCATCATAGGTGGATCACAGATGGTTCATAGATGCTATTCTATTATCCATCTATGATGCACCTATGATGCATCTATGATGCACCTATGATCCATCTATGATTCATCTATGATCCATCTATGATTCATCTATGATCCATCTATGATTCATCTATGATCCATCTATGATTCATCTATGATCCATCTATGATTCATCTATGATCCATCTGTATCATAGATGGATCACAGATGGATCATAGATGGATCATAGATGAATCATAGATGGATCATAGATGGATCATAGATGAATCATAGATGGATCATAGATGAATCATAGATGGATCATAGATGAATCATAGATGGGCATCATAGATGGATCATAGGTGCATCATAGATGGATCATAGATGCATCATAGGTGCATCATAGATGCATCATAGGTGCATCATAGATGCATCATAGGTGCATCATAGAAGCATGATGCATCTATGATGCACCTATGATGCATCTATGATGCACCTATGATGCATCTATGATGCACCTATGATGCATCTATGATGCACCAATGATGCATCAATGATGCACCAATGATGCACCAATGATGCATCTATGATGCACCTATGATGCATCTATGATGCAACTATGATGCATCTATGATGCACCTATGATGCATCTATGATGCACCTTTGATGCATCTATGATGCACCTATGATGCATCTATGATGGACCTATGATGCATCTATGATGCACCTATGATGCATCTATGATCCATCTATGATGCACCTATGATCCATCTATGATGCCCAACTATGATTCATCTATGATCCATCTATGATTCATCTATGATCCATCTATGATTCATCTATGATCCATCTATGATCCATCTATGATTCATCTATGATCCATCTATGATCCATCTGTGATCCATCTATGATACAGATGGATCATAGATGAATCATAGATGGATCATAGATGAATCATAGATGGATCATAGATGAATCATAGATGCATCATAGATGGATCATAGATGAATCATAGATGGATCATAGATGAATCATAGATGAATCAAAGATAGATCATAGATGTATCATAGATGGATCACAGATGGATCATAGAAGGATCATAGATGAATCATAGATGTATCATAGATGTATCACAGATGGATCATAGATGCATCATAAATGCATCACAAATGGATCAAAGATAGATCATAGATGGATCATAGGTGCATCATAGATGGATCATAGGTGCATCATAGATGGATCATAGGTGCATCATAGATGGATCATAGATGCATCATAGGTGCATCATAGATGCATCATAGGTGCATCATAGATGCATCATAGGGGCATCATGGATGCATCATAGGTGCATCATAGATGCATCATAGGTGCATCATAGATGCATCATAGGTGCATCATAGATGCATCATTGGTGCATCATATGTGCATCATAGGTGCATCATAGATGCATCATAGGTTCATCATAGGTGCATCATAGATGCATCATAGGTTCATCATAGGTGCATCATAGATGCATCATAGGTGCATCATAGATGCATCATAGGTGCATCATAGATGCATCATAGATGCATCAAAGGTGCATCATAGATGCATCATAGGTGCATCATAGATGCATCATAGGTGCATCATAGGTGCATCATATGTGCATCATAGGTGCATCATAGATGTATCATAGATGGATCACAGATGGATCATAGATGGATCATAGATGAATCATAGATGGATCATAGATGGATCATAGATGAATCATAGATGGATCATAGATGAATCATAGATGAATCAAAGATAGATCATAGATGTATCATAGATGGATCACAGATGGATCATAGATGGATCATAGATGAATCATAGATGGATCATAGATGGATCATAGATGAATCATAGATGGATCATAGATGAATCATAGATGGATCATAGATGAACCATAGATGGATCATAGATGAATCATAGATGGATCATAGGTGCATCATAGATGCATCATAGGTGCATCATAGATGGATAATAGATGCATCATAGATGGATCACAGATGGATCATAGATGAATCATAGATGGATCATAGATGGATCATAGATGGATCACAGATGGATCATAGATGCATCATAAATGCATCACAAATGAATCAAAGATGGATCATAGGTGCATCATAGATGCATCATAGGTGCATCATAGATGCATCATAGATGCATCATAGGTGCATCATAGATGCATCAAAGGTGCATCATAGATGCATCAAAGGTGCATCATAGATGCATCATAGGTGCATCATAGATGCATCATAGGTGCATCATAGATGCATCATAGGTGCATCATAGATCATCCTATCACAGATGGATCATAGATGCATCATAAATGCATCACAAATGGATCAAAGATAGATCATAGATGGATCATAGGTGCATCATAGATGGATCATAGGTGCATCATAGATGGATCATAGGTGCATCATAGATGGATCATAGATGCATCATAGGTGCATCATAGATGCATCATAGGTTCATCATAGGTGCATCATAGATGCATCATAGATGCATCATAGATGCATCATAGATGCATCATAGGTGCATCATAGATGCATCATAGGTGCATCATAGATGCATCATTGGTGCATCATATGTGCATCATAGGTGCATCATATGTGCATCATAGGTGCATCATAGATGTATCATAGATGGATCACAGATGGATCATAGATGGATCATAGATGAATCATAGATGGATCATAGATGGATCATAGATGAATCATAGATGGATCATAGATGAATCATAGATGAATCAAAGATAGATCATAGATGTATCATAGATGGATCACAGATGGATCATAGATGGATCATAGATGAATCATAGATGGATCATAGATGGATCATAGATGGATCATAGATGAATCATAGATGGATCATAGATGAATCATAGATGGATCATAGATGAATCATAGATGGATCATAGGTGCATCATAGATGCATCATAGGTGCATCATAGATGGATAATAGATGCATCATAGATGGATCACAGATGGATCATAGATGAATCATAGATGGATCATAGATGGATCATAGATGGATCACAGATGGATCATAGATGCATCATAAATGCATCACAAATGAATCAAAGGTGGATCATAGGTGCATCATAGATGCATCATAGGTGCATCATAGATGCATCATAGGTGCATCATAGATGCATCATAGGTGCATCATAGGTGCATCATAGATGCATCATAGGTGCATCATAGATGCATCAAAGGTGCATCATAGATGCATCATAGGTGCATCATAGATGCATCATAGGTGCATCATAGATCATCCTATCACAGATGGATCATAGATGCATCATAAATGCATCACAAATGGATCAAAGATAGATCATAGATGGATCATAGGTGCATCATAGATGGATCATAGGTGCATCATAGATGGATCATAGGTGCATCATAGATGGATCATAGATGCATCATAGGTGCATCATAGATGCATCATAGGTGCATCATAGATGCATCATAGGTGCATCATAGATGCATCATAGGTGCATCATAGATGCATCATAGGTGCATCATAGGTGCATCATATGTGCATCATAGGTGCATCATATGTGCATCATAGGTGCATCATAGATGCATCATAGATGCATCATAGATGCATCATAGGTGCATCATAGATGCATCATAGGTGCATCATAGGTGCATCATAAATGCATCACAAATGGATCAAAGATAGATCATAGATGGATCATAGGTGCATCATAGATGGATCATTGGTGCATCATAGATGGATCATAGATGCATCATAGATGCATCATAGGTGCATCATAGGTGCATCATAGATGCATCATAGGTGCATCATAGATGCATCATAGATGCATCATAGGTGCATCATAGATGCATCATAGATGCATCATAGGTGCATCATAGATGCATTATAGGTGCATCATAGATGCATCATAGGTGCATCATAGATGCATCATTGGTGCATCATATGTGCATCATAGGTGCATCATAGATGCATCATAGGTTCATCATAGGTGCATCATAGATGCATCATAGGTGCATCATATATGCATCATAGGTGCATCATATATGCATCATAGGTGCATCATAGATGCATCATAGGTGCATCATAGATGCATCATTGGTGCATCATATGTGCATCATAGGTGCATCATATGTGCATCATAGGTGCATCATAGATGTATCATAGATGGATCACAGATGGATCATAGATGGATCATAGATGAATCATAGATGGATCATAGATGGATCATAGATGAATCATAGATGGATCATAGATGAATCATAGATGAATCAAAGATAGATCATAGATGTATCATAGATGGATCACAGATGGATCATAGATGGATCATAGATGAATCATAGATGGATCATAGATGGATCATAGATGAATCATAGATGGATCATAGATGGATCATAGAAGAATCATAGATGGATCATAGATGAATCATAGATGGATCATAGATGAATCATAGATGGATCATAGGTGCATCATAGATGCATCATAGGTGCATCATAGATGGATAATAGATGCATCATAGATGGATCACAGATGGATCATAGATGAATCATAGATGGATCATAGATGGATCATAGATGGATCACAGATGGATCATAGATGCATCATAAATGCATCACAAATAAATCAAAGATGGATCATAGGTGCATCATAGATGCATCATAGGTGCATCATAGGTGCATCATAGGTGCATCATAGGTGCATCATAGATGCATCATAGGTGGATCACAGATGGTTCATAGATGCTATTATATTATCCATCTATGATGCACCTATGATGCATCTATGATGCACCTATGATCCATCTATGATTCATCTATGATCCATCTATGATTCATCTATGATCCATCTATGATTCATCTATGATCCATCTATGATTCATCTATGATCCATCTATGATTCATCTATGATCCATCTGTATCATAGATGGATCACAGATGGATCATAGATGGATCATAGATGAATCATAGATGGATCATAGATGGATCATAGAGGAATCATAGATGGATCATAGATGAATCATAGATGGATCATAGATGAATCATAGATGGGCATCATAGATGGATCATAGGTGCATCATAGATGGATCATAGATGCATCATAGGTGCATCATAGATGCATCATAGGTGCATCATAGATGCATCATAGGTGCATCATAGATGCATCATAGATGCATCATAGATGCATCATAGATGCATCATAGGTGCATCATAGATGCATCTATGATGCACCTATGATGCATCTATGATGCACCTATGATGCATCATAGATGGAACATAGATGCATCAAAGATGCATCATAGATGGAACATAGATGAATCAAAGATGCATCATAGATGCATCTATAATGCATCTATGATTCATCTATGATGCATCTATGATTCATCTATGATGCATCAATGATCCATCTTTGATGCATCTATGATGCATCTATGATTCATCTATGATGCATCAATGATTCATCTATGATGCATCAATGATCCATCTTTGATGCATCTATGATGCATCTATGATTCATCTATGATGCATCAATGATCCATCTTTGATGCATCTATGATGCATCAATGATCCATCTTTGATGCATCTATAATGCATCTATGATTCATCTATGATGCATCAATGATCCATCTTTAATGCATCTATGATGCATCAATGATCCATCTTTGATGCATCTTTGATGCATCAATGATCCATCTTTGATGCATCTTTGATGCATCTATAATTCATCTATGATGCATCAATGATCCATCTTTGATGCATCTATGATGCATCTATGATTCATCTATGATGCATCAATGATCCATCTTTGATGCATCTATGATGCATCTATGATGCATCAATGATCCATCTTTGATGCATCTATGATGCATCTATGATTCATCTATGATGCATCAATGATCCATCTTTGATGCATCAATGATCCATCTTTGATGCATCTATGATGCATCAATGATCCATCCTATGATGCATCAATGATCCATCTTTGATGCATCTATGATGCATCAATGATCCATCTTTGATACATCTATGATGCATCTATGATTCATCTATGATGCATCAATGATCCATCTATGATGCATCTATGATTCATCTATGATGGATCAATGATCCATCTATGATGCATCTATGTTCCATCTATGATGCATCTATGTTCCATCTATGATGCATTCCATCTATGACGCATCTATGTTCCATCTATGAAGCATCTATGATGTATCTATGATGAATCTATGATGCATCTATGATGCATCTATGATCCATCTATGATGCATCTGTGATCCATCTTTGATGCATCTATGATGCATCAATGATCCATCTTTGATGCATCTATGATGCATCTATGATTCATCTATGATGCATCAATGATCCATCTTTGATTCATCTATGATGCATCAATGATCCATCTTTGATGCATCTATGATGCATCAATGATCCATCTTTGATGCATCTATAATGCATCTATGATGCATCAATGATCCATCTTTGATGCATATATAATGCATCTATGATTCATCTATGATGCATCTATGATTCATCTATGATGCATCAATGATCCATCTTTAATGCATCTATGATGCATCAATGATCCATCTTTGATGCATCTATGATGCATCAATGATCCATCTTTGATGCATCTATGATGCATCTATGATTCATCTATGATGCATCAATGATCCATCTTTGATGCATCTATGATGCATCAATGATCCATCTTTGATGCATCTATGATGCATCTATGATTCATCTATGATGCATCAATGATCCATCTTTGATGCATCTATAATGCATCAATGATCCATCTTTGATGCATCTATGATGCATCTATGATTCATCTATGATGCATCAATGATCCATCTTTGATGCATCTATGATGCATCAATGATCCATCTTTGATGCATCTATGATGCATCAATGATCCATCTTTGATGCATCTATGATGCATCTATGATTCATCTATGATGCATCAATGATTCATCTATGATGCATCAATGATCCATCTTTGATGCATCTATGATGCATCAATGATCCATCTTTGATGCATCAATGATCCATCTTTGATGCATCTATGATGCATCTTTGATGCATCTATGATGCATCTATGATTCATCTATGATGCATCAATGATCCATCTTTGATGCATCTATGATGCATCAATGATCCATCTTTGATGCATCTATGATGCATCTATGATTCATCTATGATGCATCAATGATCCATCTTTGATGCATCTATGATGCATCTATGATTCATCTATGATGCATCAATGATCCATCTTTGATGCATCTATGATGCATCAATGATCCATCCTTTGATGCATCTATGATGCATCTATGATTCATCTATGATGCATCAATGATCCATCTTTGATGCATCTATGATGCATCAATGATCCATCTTTGATGCATCTATGATGCATCAATGATCCATCTTTGATGCATCTATGATGCATCAATGATTCATCTATGATGCATCAATGATCCATCTTTGATGCATCTATGATGCATCAATGATCCATCTTTGATGCATCAATGATCCATCTTTGATGCATCTATGATGCATCTATGATTCATCTATGATGCATCAATGATCCATCTTTGATGCATCATAGATGAATCATTGATGCATCATAGATGAATCATAGATGCATCATAGATGCATCAAAGATGGATCATTGATGCATCATAGATGCATCAAAGATGGATCATTGATGCATCATAGATGAATCATAGATGCATCATAGATGCATCAAAGGATGTATCATCGATGCATCATAGATGAATCATAGATGCATCATAGACGCATCATAGATGCATCATTGATGCATCAATGATCCATCTTTGATGCATCTATGATGCATCAATGATTCATCTATGATGCATCAATGATCCATCTTTGATGCATCTATGATGCATCAATGATCCATCTTTGATGCATCAATGATCCATCTTTGATGCATCTATGATGCATCTATGATTCATCTATGATGCATCAATGATCCATCTTTGATGCATCTATGATGCATCTATGATTCATCTATGATGCATCAATGATTCATCTATGATGCATCAATGATCCATCTTTGATGCATCTATGATGCATCAATGATCCATCTTTGATGCATCAATGATCCATCTTTGATGCATCTATGATGCATCTATGATTCATCTATGATGCATCAATGATCCATCTTTGATGCATCTATGATGCATCAATGATCCATCTTTGATGCATCTATGATGCATCTATGATTCATCTATGATGCATCAATGATCCATCTTTGATGCATCTATGATGCATCTATGATTCATCTATGATGCATCAATGATCCATCTTTGATGCATCTATGATGCATCAATGATCCATCCTTTGATGCATCTATGATGCATCTATGATGCATCAATGATCCATCTTTGATGCATCTATGATGCATCAATGATCCATCTTTGATGCATCTATGATGCATCAATGATCCATCTTTGATGCATCAATGATCCATCTTTGATGCATCTATGATGCATCTATGATTCATCTATGATGCATCAATGATCCATCTTTGATGCATCATAGATGAATCATTGATGCATCATAGATGAATCATAGATGCATCATAGATGCATCAAAGATGGATCATTGATGCATCATAGATGCATCAAAGATGGATCATTGATGCATCATAGATGAATCATAGATGCATCATAGATGCATCAAAGATGGATCATTGATGCATCATAGATGAATCATAGATGCTTCATAGATGCATCATAGATGAATCATAGATGCATCATAGATGCATCAAAGATGGATCATTGATGCATCATAGATGAATCATAGATGCATCATAGATGCATCAAAGATGGATCATTGATGCATCATAGATGCATCAAATATGGATCATTGATGCATCATAGATGAATCATAGATGCATCATAGATGCATCAAAGATGGATCATTGATGCATCATAGATGCATCAAAGATAGATCATTGATGCATCATAGATGCATTAAAGATGGATCATTGATGCATCATAGATGAATCATAGATGCATCATAGATGAATCATAGATGCATTATAGATGCATCAAAGATGGATCATTGATGCATCATAGATGCATCAAAGATGGAACATTGATGCATCATAGATGCATCAAAGATGGATCATTGATGCATCATAGATGAATCAAAGATGGATCATTGATGCATCATAGATGAATCATAGATGCATCATAGATGCATCAAAGATGGATCATTGATGCATCATAGATGCATCAAAGATGGATCACAGATGCATTATAGATGGATCATAGATGCATCATAGATGAATCATAGATGCATTATAGATGCATCAAAGATGGATCATTGATGCATCATAGATGCATCAAAGATGGATCATTGATGCATCATAGATGAATCATAGATGCATCATAGATGCATCAAAGGATGGATCATTGATGCATCATAGATGCATCAAAGATGGATCATTGATGCGTCATAGATGAATAATAGATGCATCATAGATGCATCATAGATGCATTAAAGATGGAATATTGATGCATCATAGATGCATCAAAGATGGATCATTGATGCATCATAGATGAATCAAAGATGGATCATTGATGCATCATAGATGCATCAAAGATGGATCATTGATGCATCATAGATGAATCATAGATGCATCATAGATGCATCATAGATGCATCAAAGATGGATCATTGATGCATCATAGATGCATCAAAGATGGATCATTGATGCATCATAGATGAATCAAAGATAGATCATTGATGCATTAAGATGCATCAAAGATGGATCATTGATGCATCATAGATGAATCATAGATGCATCATAGATGAATCATAGATGCATCATAGATGCATCAAAGGATGGATCATTGATGCATCATAGATGAATCATAGATGCATCATAGATGCATCAAAGATGGATCATTGATGCATCATAGATGCATCATAGACGAATCGCATCATAGATAGTGCATAGATGCATCAAAATTGGAACATAGATGCATCATATATGGATCAAAGATGCATCATAGATGGCGCATAGATGCATCATAGATGGAACATAGATGCATCAAAGATGCATCATAGATGGAACATAGATGAATCAAAGATGCATCTATGATTCATCTATGATGCATCAATGATTCATCTATGATGCATCAATGATCCATCTTTGATGCATCTATGATGCATCAATGATCCATCTTTGATGCATCTATGATGCATCTATGATTCATCTATGATGCATCAATGATCCATCTATGATGCATCAGTGATCCATCTTTAATGCATCTATGATGCATCAATGATCCATCTTTGATGCATCTATGATGCATCAATGATCCATCTTTGATGCATCTTTGATGCATCTATAATTCATCTATGATGCATCAATGATCCATCTTTGATGCATCTATGATGCATCTATGATTCATCTATGATGCATCAATGATCCATCTTTGATGCATCTATGATGCATCTATGATGCATCAATGATCCATCTTTGATGCATCTATGATGCATCTATGATTCATCTATGATGCATCAATGATCCATCTTTGATGCATCTATGATGCATCAATGATCCATCCTATGATGCATCAATGATCCATCCTTGATGCATCTATGATGCATCAATGATCCATCTTTGATACATCTATGATGCATCTATGATTCATCTATGATGCATCAATGATCCATCTATGATGCATCTATGTTCCATCTATGATGCATCTATGTTCCATCTATGATGCATTCCATCTATGACGCATCTATGTTCCATCTATGAAGCATCTATGATGTATCTATGATGAATCTATGATGCATCTATGATGCATCTATGATCCATCTATGATGCATCTGTGATCCATCTTTGATGCATCTATGATGCATCAATGATCCATCTTTGATGCATCTATGATGCATCTATGATTCATCTATGATGCATCAATGATCCATCTTTGATTCATCTATGATGCATCAATGATCCATCTTTGATGCATCTATGGTGCATCAATGATCCATCTTTGATGCATCTATAATGCATCTATGATGCATCAATGATCCATCTTTGATGCATATATAATGCATCTATGATTCATCTATGATGCATCTATGATTCATCTATGATGCATCAATGATCCATCTTTAATGCATCTATGATGCATCAATGATCCATCTTTGATGCATCTATGATGCATCAATGATCCATCTTTGATGCATCTATGATGCATCTATGATTCATCTATGATGCATCAATGATCCATCTTTGATGCATCTATGATGCATCAATGATCCATCTTTGATGCATCTATGATGCATCAATGATCCATCTTTGATGCATCTATGATGCATCTATGATTCATCTATGATGCATCAATGATCCATCTTTGGTGCATCTATAATGCATCAATGATCCATCTTTGATGCATCTTTGATGCATCTATGATGCATCTATGATTCATCTATGATGCATCAATGATCCATCTTTGATGCATCTATGATGCATCAATGATCCATCTTTGATGCATCTATGATGCATCAATGATCCATCTTTGATGCATCTATGATGCATCAATGATCCATCTTTGATGCATCTATGATGCATCAATGATCCATCTTTGATGCATCTATGATGCATCTATGATTCATCTATGATGCATCAATGATTCATCTATGATGCATCAATGATCCATCTTTGATGCATCTATGATGCATCAATGATCCATCTTTGATGCATCAATGATCCATCTTTGATGCATCTATGATGCATCTATGATTCATCTATGATGCATCAATGATCCATCTTTGATGCATCTATGATGCATCTATGATTCATCTATGATTCATCTATGATGCATCAATGATCCATCTTTGATGCATCTATGATGCATCAATGATACATCTTTGATGCATCTATGATGCATCAATGATCCATCTTTGATGCATCTATGATGCATCAATGATTCATCTATGATGCATCAATGATCCATCTTTGATGCATCTATGATGTATCAATGATCCATCTTTGATGCATCAATGATCCATCTTTGATGCATCTATGATGCATCTATGATTCATCTATGATGCATCAATGATCCATCTTTGATGCATCATAGATGGATCATTGATGCATCATAGATGAATCATAGATGCATCATAGATGCATCAAAGGATGTATCATCGATGCATCATAGATGAATCATAGATGCATCATAGACGCATCATAGATGCATCATTGATGCATCATAGATGCATCAAAGATGGATCATTGATGCATCATAGATGCATCAAAGATGGATCATTGATGCATCATAGATGCATCAAAGATGGATCATTGATGCATCATAGATGAATCATAGATGCATCATAGATGCATCAAAGATGGATCATTGATGCATCATAGATGAATCAAAGATGCATCATAGATAAATCATAGATGCATCATAGATGCATCAAAGATGGATCATTGATGCATCATAGATGCATCAAAGATGGATCATTGATGCATCATAGATGAATCATAGATGCATCATAGATGCATCAAAGATGGATCATTGATGCATCATAGATGCATCAAAGATGGATCACAGATGCATCATAGATGGATCATAGATGCATCATAGATGCATCATAGATTCATCATAGATACATCATAGATGCATCAAAGATGGATCATTGATGCATCATAGATGCATCAAAGATGGATCATTGATGCATCATAGATGCATCAAAGATGGATCATTGATGCATCATAGATGAATCATAGATGCATCATAGATGCATCAAAGATGGATCATTGATGCATCATAGATGCATCAAAGATGGATCATTGATGCATCATAGATGAATCATAGATGCATCATAGATGCATCAAAGATGGATCATTGGTGCATCATAGATGCATCAAAGATGGATCATTGATGCATCATAGATGCATTAAAGATGGATCATTGATGCATCATAGATAAATCATAGATGCATCATAGATGAATCATAGATGCATTATATATGCATCAAAGATGGATCATGGATGCATCATAGATGCATCAAAGATGGATCATTGATGCATCATAGATGCATCAAAGATGGATCACAGATGCATCATAGATGCAACATAGATGCATCATAGATGGATCATAGATGCATCATAGATGCATCATAGATTCATCATAGATACATCATAGATGCTTCATAGATGGAACATAGATGCGTCATAGATGGAATGCATCATAGATGGAACATAGATGCATCATAGATGGAACATAGATGCATCATAGATGGATCATTGATCCATCATAGATGAATCATAGATGCATCAAAGATGGATCATTGATGCATCATAGATGAATCATAGATGCATCATAGATGCATCAAAGGATGGATCATTGATGCATCATAGATGCATCAAAGATGGATCATAGATGCATCAAAGGATGGATCATTGATGCATCATAGATGCATCAAAGATGGATCATTGATGAATCATAGATGCATCAAAGATGGATCATTGATGCATCAATGATCCATCTTTGATGCATCTATGATGCATCTATGATCCATCTTTGATGCATCTATGATGCATCTTTGATGCATCTATGATGCATCTTTGATTCATCTATGTTCCATCTATGATGCATCTTTGATGCATCTATGTTCCATCTATGATGCATCTATGCGCCATCTATGATGCATCTTTGATCCATATATGATGCATCTATGTTCCATTTTTGATGCATCTATGCACTATCTATGATGCGATTCGTCTATGATGCATCTATGATGCATCAATGATCCATCTTTGATGCATCTATGATGCATCTATGATTCATCTATGATGCATCAATGATCCATCTTTGATGCATCTATGATGCATCAATGATCCATCCTTTGATGCATCTATGATGCATCTATGATTCATCTATGATGCATCAATGATCCATCTTTGATGCATCTATGATGCATCAATGATCCATCTTTGATGCATCTATGATGCATCAATGATCCATCTTTGATGCATCTATGATGCATCTATGATGCATCTATGATTCATCTATGATGCATCAATGATCCATCTTTGATGCATCTATGATGCATCAATGATCCATCTTTGATGCATCTATGATGCATCAATGATCCATCTTTGATGCATCTATGATGGATCATTGATGCATCATAGATGCATCAAAGATGGATCATTGATGCATCATAGATGAATCATTGATGCATCATAGATGAATCATAGATGCATCATAGATGCATCAAAGATGGATCATTGATGCATCATAGATGAATCATAGATGCATCATAGATGCATCAAAGGATGGATCTATGATGCATCTATGATTCATCTATGATGCATCAATGATCCATCTTTGATGCATCTATGATGCATCAATGATCCATCTTTGATGCATCTATGATGCATCAATGATCCATCATAGATGCATCAAAGATGGATCATTGATGCATCATAGATGCATCAAAGATGGATCATTGATGCATCATAGATGCATCAAAGATGGATCATTGATGCATCATAGATGAATCATAGATGCATCATAGATGCATCAAAGATGGATCATTGGTGCATCATAGATGCATCAAAGATGGATCATTGATGCATCATAGATGAATCATAGATGCATCATAGATGCATCAAAGATGGATCATTGATGCATCATAGATGAATCAAAGATGCATCATAGATGCATCAAAGATGGATCATTGATGCATCATAGATGCATCAAAGATGGATCATTGATGCATCATAGATGCATTAAAGATGGATCATTGATGCATCATAGATGAATCATAGATGCATCAATGATCCATCTTTGATGCATCTATGATGCATCTATGATTCATCTATGATGCATCATAGATGCATCAAAGATGGATCATTGATGCATCATAGATGAATCATAGATGCATCATAGATGCATCAAAGGATGGATCATTGATGCATCATAGATGCATCAAAGATGGATCATTGATGCATTATAGATGAATCATAGATGCATCATAGATGCATCATAGATGCATCAAAGATGGATCATTGATGCATCATAGATGCATCAAAGATGGATCATTGATGCATCATAGATGAATCAAAGATGGATCATTGATGCATCATAGATGCATCAATGATCCATCTTTGATGTATCTATGATGCATCAATGATCCATTTTTGATGCATCTATGATGCATCTATGATTCATCTATGATGCATCAATGACCCATCTTTGATGCATCTATGATGCATCTATGATTCATCTATGATGCATCAAAGATGGATCATTGATGCATCATAGATGAATCATAGATGCATCATAGATGCATCAAAGATGGATCATTGATGCATCAAAGATGGATCATTGATGCATCATAGATGAATCATAGATGCATCATAGATGCATCAAAGATGGATCATTGATGCATCATAGATGAATCATAGATGCATCATAGATGCATCAAAGATGGATCATTGATGCATCATAGATGAATCATAGATGCATCATAGATGCATCAAAGATGGATCATTGATACATCATAGATGCATCAAAGATGGATCATTGATACATCATAGATGCATCAAAGATGGATCATTGATTCATCATAGATGCATTAAAGATGGATCATTGATGCATCATAGATGAATCATAGATGCATCATAGATGAATCATAGATGCATTATAGATGCATCAAAGATGGATCATTGATGCATCATAGATGCATCAAAGATGGATCATTTATGCATCATAGATGAATCATAGATGCATCATAGATGCATCAAAGGATGGATCATTGATGCATCATAGATGCATCAAAGATGGATCATTGATGCATCATAGATGAATCATAGATGCATCATAGATGCATCATAGATGCATCAAAGATGGATCAGTGATGCATCATAGATGCATCAAAGATGGATCATTGATGCATCATAGATGAATCAAAGATGGATCATTGATGCATCATAGATGCATCAAAGATAAATCATTGATGCATCATAGATGAATCATAGATGCATCATAGATGCATCATAGATGCATCAAAGATGGATCATTGATGCATCATAGATGCATCAAAGATGGATCATTGATGCATCATAGATGAATCAAAGATGCATCATAGATGCATCAAAGATGGATCATAGATGCATCAAAGATGGATCATTGATGCATCAAAGATGGATCATTGATGCATCATAGATGAATCATAGATGCATCAAAGGATGGATCATTGATGCATCATAGATGCATCAAAGATGGATCATTGATGCATCATAGATGAATCATAGATGCATCATAGATGCATCAAAGATGGATCATAGATGCATCATAGATGCATCAAAGATGGATCATTGATGCATCAATGATCCATCTTTGATGCATCTATGATTCATCAATGATCCATCTTTGATGCATCTATGATGCATCAATGATCCATCCTTTGATGCATCTATGATCCATCTTTGATGCATCTATGATGCATCAATGATCCATCCTTTGATGCATCTATGATGCATCTATGATTCATCTATGATTCATCTATGATGCATCAATGATCCATCTTTGATGCATCTATGATTCATCTATGATGGATCAATGATCCATCTATGATGCATCTATGTTCCATCTATGATGCATCTATGTTCCATCTATGATGCATTCCATCTATGACGCATCTATGTTCCATCTATGAAGCATCTATGATGTATCTATGATGAATCTATGATGCATCTATGATGCATCTATGATCCATCTATGATGCATCTATGTTGCATCTATGATGCATCTGTGATACATCTTTGATGCATCTATGATGCATCAATGATCCATCTTTGATGCATCTATGATGCATCAATGATCCATCTTTGATGCATATATAATGCATCTATGATTCATCTATGATGCATCTATGATTCATCTATGATGCATCAATGATCCATCTTTAATGCATCTATGATGCATCAATGATCCATCTTTGATGCATCTATGATGCATCTATGATTCATCTATGATGCATCAATGATCCATCTTTGATGCATCTATGATGCATCAATGATCCATCTTTGATGCATCTATGATGCATCTATGATTCATCTATGATGCATCAATGATCCATCTTTGATGCATCTATGATGCATCAATGATCCATCTTTGATGCATCTATGATGCATCAATGATCCATCTTTGATGCATCTATGATGCATCAATGATCCATCTTTGATGCATCTATGATGCATCTATGATTCATCTATGATGCATCAATGATTCATCTATGATGCATCAATGATCCATCTTTCATGCATCTATGATGCATCAATGATCCATCTTTGATGCATCAATGATCCATCTTTGATGCATCTATGATGCATCTATGATTCATCTATGATGCATCAATGATCCATCTTTGATGCATCTATGATGCATCAATGATCCATCTTTGATGCATCTATGATGCATCAATGATCCATCTTTGATGCATCTATGATGCATCTATGATTCATCTATGATGCATCAATGATCCATCTTTGATGCATCTATGATGCATCTATGATTCATCTATGATGCATCAATGATCCATCTTTGATGCATCTATGATGCATCTATGATTCATCTATGATGCATCAATGATTCATCTATGATGCATCAAAGATGGATCATTGATGCATCATAGATGAATCATAGATGCATCATAGATGCATCAAAGATAGATCATTGATGCATCATAGATGAATCATAGATGCATCATAGATGCATCAAAGATGGATCATTGATGCATCATAGATTCATCTATCATGATTCATCTATGATGCATCGATGATCCATCCTTTGATGCATCTATGATGCATCTATGATTCATCTATGATGCATCAATGATCCATCTTTGATGCATCTATGATGCATCAATGATCCATCTTTGATGTATCTATGATGCATCAATGATCCATCTTTGATGCATCTATGATGCATCTATGATTCATCTATGATGCATCAATGATTCATCTATGATGCATCAAAGATGGATCATTGATGCATCATAGATGAATCATAGATGCATCATAGATGCATCAAAGGATGGATCTATGATGCATCTATGATTCATCTATGATGCATCAATGATCCATCTTTGATGCATCTATGATGCATCAATGATCCATCTTTGATGCATCTATGATGCATCAATGATCCATCATAGATGCATCAAAGATGCATCATAGATCCATCCTTTGATGCATCTATGATGCATCTATGATTCATCTATGATGCATCAATGATCCATCTTTGATGCATCTATGATGCATCAATGATCCATCTTTGATGCATCTATGATGCATCAATGATCCATCTTTGATGCATCTATGATGCATCTATGATTCATCTATGATGCATCAATGATTCATCTATGATGCATCAATGATCCATCTTTGATGCATCTATGATGCATCAATGATCCATCTTTGATGCATCAATGATCTATCTTTGATGCATCTATGATGCATCTATGATTCATCTATGATGCATCAATGATCCATCTTTGATGCATCATAGATGAATCATTGATGCATCATAGATGAATCATAGATGCATCATAGATGCATCAAAGATGGATCATTGATGCATCATAGATGAATCATAGATGCATCATAGATGCATCAAAGATGGATCATTGATGCATCATAGATGCATCAAAGATGGATCATTGATGCATCATAGATGAATCATAGATGCATCATAGATGCATCAAAGATGGATCATTGATGCATCATAGATGCATCAAAGATGGATCATTGATGCATCATAGATGCATCAAAGATGGATCATTGATGCATCATAGATGAATCATAGATGCATCATAGATGCATCAAAGATGGATCATTGATGCATCAAAGATGGATCATTGATGCATCATAGATGCATGAAAGATGGATCATTGATGCATCATAGATGAATCATTGATGCATCATAGATGAATCATAGATGCATCATAGATGCATCAAAGATGGATCATTGATGCATCATAGATGCATCAAAGATGGATCATTGATGCATCATAGATGCATCAAAGATGGATCATTGATGCATCATAGATGCATCAAAGATGGATCATTGATGCATCATAGATGAATCATAGATGCATCATAGATGCATCAAAGATGGATCATTGATGCATCATAGATGCATCAAAGATGGATCATTGATGCATCATAGATGAATCATAGATGCATCATAGATGCACCAATGATCCATCATTGATGCATCTATGATGCATCTATGATTCATCTATGATGCATCAATGATCCATCTTTGATGCATCTATGATGCATCAATGATCCATCTTTGATGCATCTATGATGCATCTATGATTCATCTATGATGCATCAATGATCCATCTTTGATGCATCTATGATGCATCAATGATCCATCTTTGATGCATCTATGATGCATCAATGATCCATCTTTGATGCATCTATGATGCATCAATGATCCATCTTTGATGCATCTATGATGCATCTATGATTCATCTATGATGCATCAATGATTCATCTATGATGCATCAATGATCCATCTTTCATGCATCTATGATGCATCAATGATCCATCTTTGATGCATCAATGATCCATCTTTGATGCATCTATGATGGATCATTGATGCATCATAGATGCATGAAAGATGGATCATTGATGCATCATAGATGAATCATTGATGCATCATAGATGAATCATAGATGCATCATAGATGCATCAAAGATGGATCATTGATGCATCATAGATGCATCAAAGATGGATCATTGATGCATCATAGATGCATCAAAGATGGATCATTGATGCATCATAGATGCATCAAAGATGGATCATTGATGCATCATAGATGAATCATAGATGCATCATAGATGCATCAAAGATGGATCATTGATGCATCATAGATGCATCAAAGATGGATCATTGATGCATCATAGATGAATCATAGATGCATCATAGATGCATCAATGATGGATCATTGGTGCATCATAGATGCATCAAAGATGGATCATTGATGCATCATAGATGCATTAAAGATGGATCATTGATGCATCATAGATGAATCATAGATGCATCATAGATGAATCATAGATGCATTATATATGCATCAAAGATGGATCATTGATGCATCATAGATGCATCAAAGATGGATCATTGATGCATCATAGATGCATCAAAGATGTATCACAGATGCATCATAGATGCAACATAGATGCATCATAGATGGATCATAGATGCATCATAGATGCATCATAGATTCATCATAGATACATCATAGATGCTTCATAGATGGAACATAGATGCGTCATAGATGGAATGCATCATAGATGGAACATAGATGCATCATAGATGGAACATAGATGCATCATAGATGGATCATTGATCCATCATAGATGAATCATAGATGCATCAAAGATGGATCATTGATGCATCATAGATGAATCATAGATGCATCATAGATGCATCAAAGGATGGATCATTGATGCATCATAGATGCATCAAAGATGGATCATAGATGCATCAAAGGATGGATCATTGATGCATCATAGATGCATCAAAGATGGATCATTGATGAATCATAGATGCATCAAAGATGGATCATTGATGCATCAATGATCCATCTTTGATGCATCTATGATGCATCTATGATCCATCTTTGATGCATCTATGATGCATCTATGATTCATCTATGATGCATCAATGATCCATCTTTGATGCATCTATGATGCATCAATGATCCATCCTTTGATGCATCTATGATTCATCTATGATGCATCAATGATCCATCTTTGATGCATCAATGATCCATCTTTGATGCATCTATGATCCATCTTTGATGCATCTATGATGCATCTTTGATTCATCTATGATGCATCAATGATCCATCTTTGATGCATCTATGATGCATCAATGATCCATCTTTGATGCATCTATGATGCATCAATGATCCATCTTTGATGCATCTATGATGCATCTATGATGCATCTATGATTCATCTATGATGCATCAATGATTTATCTTTGATGCATCTATGATGCATCAATGATCCATCTTTGATTCATCTATGATGCATCAATGATCCATCTTTGATGCATCTATGATGCATCAATGATCCATCTTTGATGCATCTATGATGCATCTATGATGCATCTATGATTCATCTATGATGCATCAATGATCCATCTTTGATGCATCTATGATGCATCAATGATCCATCCTTTGATGCATCTATGATTCATCTATGATGCATCAATGATCCATCTTTGATGCATCTATGATGCATCAATGATCCATCTTTGATGCATCTATAATGCATCTATGATTCATCTATGATGCATCTATGATTCATCTATGATGCATCAATGATCCATCTTTAATGCATCTATGATGCATCAATGATCCATCTTTGATGCATCTATGATGTATCAATGATCCATCTTTGATGCATCTATGATGCATCTATGATTCATCTATGATGCATCAATGATCCATCTTTGATGCATCTATGATGCATCTATGATTCATCTATGATGCATCAATGATCCATCTTTGATGCATCTATGATGCATCTATGATTCATCTATGATGCATCAATGATCCATCTTTGATGCATCAATGATCCATCTTTGATGCATCTATGATGCATCTATGATTCATCTATGATGCATCAATGATCCATCTTTGATGCATCATAGATGAATCATAGATGCATCATAGATGCATCAAAGATGGGTCATTGATGCATCATAGATGAATCATAGATGCATCATAGATGCATCAAAAATGGATCATTGATGCATCATAGATACATCAAAGATGGATCATTGATGCATCTATGATGCATCAATGATCCATCTTTGATTCATCTATGATGCATCAATGATCCATCTTTGATGCATCTATGATGCATCAATGATCCATCTTTGATGCATCTATGATGCATCTATGATGCATCTATGATTCATCTATGATGCATCAATGATCCATCTTTGATGCATCTATGATGCATCAATGATCCATCTTTTGATGCATCTATGATGCATCTATGATTCATCTATGATGCATCAATGATCCAACTTTGATGCATCTATGATGCATCAATGATCCATCTTTGATGCATCTATAATGCATCTATGATTCATCTATGATGCATCTATGATTCATCTATGATGCATCAATGATCCATCTTTAATGCATCTATGATGCATCAATGATCCATCTTTGATGCATCTATGATGCATCAATGATCCATCTTTGATGCATCTATGATGCATCTATGATTCATCTATGATGCATCAATGATCCATCTTTGATGCATCTATGATGCATCAATGATCCATCTTTGATGCATCTATGATGCATCTTTGATTCATCTATGATGCATCAATGATCCATCTTTGATGCATCTATGATGCATCTATGATTCATCTATGATGCATCAATGATCCATCTTTGATGCATCTTTTGATCCATCCTTTGATGCATCTATGATGCATCTATGATTCATCTATGATGCATATCATAGATGAATCATAGATGCATCATAGATGCATCAAAGGATGGATCATCGATGCATCATAGATGAATCATAGATGGATCATTGATGCATCATAGATGCATCTATGATTCATCTATGATGCATCAATGATCCATCTATGATTCATCCATGATGCATCGATGATCCATCCTTTGATGCATCTATGATGCATCTATGATTCATCTATGATATGCATCATAGATGAATCATAGATGCATCATAGATGCATCAAAGGATGGATCAAAAGATGCATCAAAGATGGATCATTGATGCATCATAGATGAATCATAGATGCATCATAGATGCATCAAAGATGGATCATTGATGCATCATAGATGAATCAAAGATGCATCATAGATGCATCAAAGATGGATCATTGATGCATCATAGATGCATCAAAGATGGATCATTGATGCATCATAGATGAATCATAGATGCATCATAGATGCATCAAAGATGGATCATTGATGCATCATAGATGCATCAAAGATGGATCATTGATGCATCATAGATGCATTAAAGATGGATCATTGATGCATCATAGATGAATCATAGATGCATCATAGATGAATCATAGATGCATTATAGATGCATCAAAGATGGATCATTGATGCATCATAGATGCATCAATGATCCATCTTTGATGTATCTATGATGCATCAATGATCCATTTTTGATGCATCTATGATGCATCTATGATTCATCTATGATGCATCAATGACCCATCTTTGATGCATCTATGATGCATCTATGATTCATCTATGATGCATCAAAGATGGATCATTGATGCATCATAGATGAATCATAGATGCATCATAGATGCATCAAAGATGGATCATTGATGCATCAAAGATGGATCATTGATGCATCATAGATGAATCATAGATGCATCATAGATGCATCAAAGATGGATCATTGATGCATCATAGATGAATCATAGATGCATCATAGATGCATCAAAGATGGATCATTGATGCATCATAGATGAATCATAGATGCATCATAGATGCATCAAAGATGGATCATTGATACATCATAGATGCATCAAAGATGGATCATTGATGCATCATAGATGCATTAAAGATGGATCATTGATGCATCATAGATGAATCATAGATGCATCATAGATGAATCATAGATGCATTATAGATGCATCAAAGATGGATCATTGATGCATCATAGATGCATCAAAGATGGATCATTGATGCATCATAGATGAATCATAGATGCATCAAAGGATGGATCATTGATGCATCATAGATGCATCAAAGATGGATCATTGATGCATCATAGATGAATCATAGATGCATCATAGATGCATCATAGATGCATCATAGATGCATCATAGATGCATCAAAGATGGATCATTGATGCATCATAGATGCATCAAAGATGGATCATTGATGCATCATAGATGAATCAAAGATGGATCATTGATGCATCATAGATGCATCAAAGATAAATCATTGATGCATCATAGATGAATCATAGATGCATCATAGATGCATCATAGATGCATCAAAGATGGATCATTGATGCATCATAGATGCATCAAAGATGGATCATTGATGCATCATAGATGCATCAAAGATGGATCATTGATGCATCATAGATGAATCAAAGATGCATCATAGATGCATCAAAGATGGATCATAGATGCATCAAAGATGGATCATTGATGCATCAAAGATGGATCATTGATGCATCATAGATGAATCATAGATGCATCAAAGGATGGATCATTGATGCATCATAGATGCATCAAAGATGGATCATTGATGCATCATAGATGAATCATAGATGCATCATAGATGCATCAAAGATGGATCATAGATGCATCATAGATGCATCAAAGATGGATCATTGATGCATCAATGATCCATCTTTGATGCATCTATGATTCATCAATGATCCATCTTTGATGCATCTATGATGCATCAATGATCCATCCTTTGATGCATCTATGATCCATCTTTGATGCATCTATGATGCATCAATGATCCATCCTTTGATGCATCTATGATGCATCTATGATTCATCTATGATGCATCAATGATCCATCTTTGATGCATCTATGATTCATCTATGATGGATCAATGATCCATCTATGATGCATCTATGTTCCATCTATGATGCATCTATGTTCCATCTATGATGCATTCCATCTATGACGCATCTATGTTCCATCTATGAAGCATCTATGATGTATCTATGATGAATCTATGATGCATCTATGATGCATCTATGATCCATCTATGATGCATCTATGTTGCATCTATGATGCATCTGTGATACATCTTTGATGCATCTATGATGCATCAATGATCCATCTTTGATGCATCTATGATGCATCAATGATCCATCTTTGATGCATATATAATGCATCTATGATTCATCTATGATGCATCTATGATTCATCTATGATGCATCAATGATCCATCTTTAATGCATCTATGATGCATCAATGATCCATCTTTGATGCATCTATGATTCATCTATGATGCATCAATGATCCATCTTTGATGCATCTATGATGCATCAATGATCCATCTTTGATGCATCTATGATGCATCTATGATTCATCTATGATGCATCAATGATCCATCTTTGATGCATCTATGATGCATCAATGATCCATCTTTGATGCATCTATGATGCATCAATGATCCATCTTTGATGCATCTATGATGCATCAATGATCCATCTTTGATGCATCTATGATGCATCTATGATTCATCTATGATGCATCAATGATTCATCTATGATGCATCAATGATCCATCTTTCATGCATCTATGATGCATCAATGATCCATCTTTGATGCATCAATGATCCATCTTTGATGCATCTATGATGCATCTATGATTCATCTATGATGCATCAATGATCCATCTTTGATGCATCTATGATGCATCAATGATCCATCTTTGATGCATCTATGATGCATCAATGATCCATCTTTGATGCATCTATGATGCATCTATGATTCATCTATGATGCATCAATGATCCATCTTTGTTGCATCTATGATGCATCAATGATCCATCTTTGATGCATCTATGATGCATCTATGATTCATCTATGATGCATCAATGATCCATCTTTGATGCATCTATGATGCATCTATGATTCATCTATGATGCATCAATGATTCATCTATGATGCATCAAAGATGGATCATTGATGCATCATAGATGAATCATAGATGCATCATAGATGCATCAAAGATAGATCATTGATGCATCAAAGATGGATCATTGATGCATCATAGATGCATCAAAGATGGATCATTGATGCATCATAGATGAATCATTGATGCATCATAGATGAATCATAGATGCATCATAGATGCATCAAAGATGGATCATTGATGCATCATAGATGCATCAAAGATGGATCATTGATGCATCATAGATGCATCAAAGATGGATCATTGATGCATCATAGATGAATCATAGATGCATCATAGATGCATCAAAGGATGGATCTATGATGCATCTTTGATGCATCTATGATGGATCATTGATGCATCATAGATGCATCAAAGATGGATCATTGATGCATCATAGATGCATCAAAGATGGATCATTGATGCATCATAGATGAATCATAGATGCATCATAGATCCATCCTTTGATGCATCTATGATGCATCTATGATTCATCTATGATGCATCAATGATCCATCTTTGATGCATCATAGATGAATCATTGATGCATCATAGATGAATCATAGATGCATCATAGATGCATCAAAGATGGATCATTGATGCATCATAGATACATCAAAGATGGATCATTGATGCATCATAGATGCATCAAAGATGGATCATTGATGCATCATAGATGAATCATAGATGCATCATAGATGCATCAAAGGATGGATCATCGATGCATCATAGATGAATCATGATAGATGAATCTATGATGCATCAATGATCCATCTTTGATGCATCTATGATGCATCTATGATTCATCTATGATGCATCAATGATCTATCTTTGATGCATCTATGATGCATCTATGATTCATCTATGATGCATCAATGATCCATCTTTGATGCATCATAGATGAATCATTGATGCATCATAGATGAATCATAGATGCATCATAGATGCATCAAAGATGGATCATTGATGCATCATAGATGAATCATAGATGCATCATAGATGCATCAAAGATGGATCATTGATGCATCATAGATGCATCAAAGATGGATCATTGATGCATCATAGATGAATCATAGATGCATCATAGATGCATCAAAGATGGATCATTGATGCATCATAGATGCATCAAAGATGGATCATTGATGCATCATAGATGCATCAAAGATGGATCATTGATGCATCATAGATGAATCATAGATGCATCATAGATGCATCAAAGATGGATCATTGATGCATCAAAGATGGATCATTGATGCATCATAGATGCATGAAAGATGGATCATTGATGCATCATAGATGAATCATTGATGCATCATAGATGAATCATAGATGCATCATAGATGCATCAAAGATGGATCATTGATGCATCATAGATGCATCAAAGATGGATCATTGATGCATCATAGATGCATCAAAGATGGATCATTGATGCATCATAGATGCATCAAAGATGGATCATTGATGCATCATAGATGAATCATAGATGCATCATAGATGCATCAAAGATGGATCATTGATGCATCATAGATGCATCAAAGATGGATCATTGATGCATCATAGATGAATCATAGATGCATCATAGATGCATCAAAGATGGATCATTGATGCATCATAGATGCATTAAAGATGGATCATTGATGCATCATAGATGAATCATAGATGCATCATAGATGAATCATAGATGCATTATATATGCATCAAAGATGGATCATTGATGCATCATAGATGCATCAAAGATGGATCATTGATGCATCATAGATGCATCAAAGATGTATCACAGATGCATCATAGATGCAACATAGATGCATCATAGATGGATCATAGATGCATCATAGATGCATCATAGATTCATCATAGATACATCATAGATGCTTCATAGATGGAACATAGATGCGTCATAGATGGAATGCATCATAGATGGAACATAGATGCATCATAGATGGAACATAGATGCATCATAGATGGATCATTGATCCATCATAGATGAATCATAGATGCATCAAAGATGGATCATTGATGCATCATAGATGAATCATAGATGAATCATAGATGCATCATAGATGCATCAAAGGATGGATCATTGATGCATCATAGATGCATCAAAGATGGATCATAGATGCATCAAAGGATGGATCATTGATGCATCATAGATGCATCAAAGATGGATCATTGATGAATCATAGATGCATCAAAGATGGATCATTGATGCATCAATGATCCATCTTTGATGCATCTATGATGCATCTATGATCCATCTTTGATGCATCTATGATGCATCTATGATTCATCTATGATGCATCAATGATCCATCTTTGATGCATCTATGATGCATCAATGATCCATCCTTTGATGCATCTATGATTCATCTATGATGCATCAATGATCCATCTTTGATGCATCAATGATCCATCTTTGATGCATCTATGATCCATCTTTGATGCATCTATGATGCATCTTTGATTCATCTATGATGCATCAATGATCCATCTTTGATGCATCTATGATGCATCAATGATCCATCTTTGATGCATCTATGATGCATCTATGATGCATCTATGATTCATCTATGATGCATCAATGATTTATCTTTGATGCATCTATGATGCATCAATGATCCATCTTTGATTCATCTATGATGCATCAATGATCCATCTTTGATGCATCTATGATGCATCACTGATCCATCTTTGATGCATCTATGATGCATCTATGATGCATCTATGATTCATCTATGATGCATCAATGATCCATCTTTGATGCATCTATGATGCATCAATGATCCATCCTTTGATGCATCTATGATGCATCTATGATTCATCTATGATGCATAAATGATCCATCTTTGATGCATCTATGATGCATCAATGATCCATCTTTGATGCATCTATAATGCATCTATGATTCATCTATGATGCATCTATGATTCATCTATGATGCATCAATGATCCATCTTTAATGCATCTATGATGAATCAATGATCCATCTTTGATGCATCTATGATGTATCAATGATCCATCTTTGATGCATCTATGATGCATCTATGATTCATCTATGATGCATCAATGATCCATCTTTGATGCATCTATGATGCATCTATGATTCATCTATGATGCATCAATGATCCATCTTTGATGCATCTATGATGCATCTATGATTCATCTATGATGCATCAATGATCCATCTTTGATGCATCAATGATCCATCTTTGATGCATCTATGATGCATCTATGATTCATCTATGATGCATCAATGATCCATCTTTGATGCATCATAGATGAATCATAGATGCATCATAGATGCATCAAAGATGGGTCATTGATGCATCATAGATGAATCATAGATGCATCATAGATGCATCAAAAATGGATCATTGATGCATCATAGATACATCAAAGATGGATCATTGATGCATCTATGATGCATCAATGATCCATCTTTGATTCATCTATGATGCATCAATGATCCATCTTTGATGCATCTATGATGCATCAATGATCCATCTTTGATGCATCTATGATGCATCTATGATGCATCTATGATTCATCTATAATGCATCAATGATCCATCTTTGATGCATCTATGATGCATCAATGATCCATCCTTTGATGCATCTATGATGCATCTATGATTCATCTATGATGCATCAATGATCCATCTTTGATGCATCTATGATGCATCAATGATCCATCTTTGATGCATCTATAATGCATCTATGATTCATCTATGATGCATCTATGATTCATCTATGATGCATCAATGATCCATCTTTAATGCATCTATGATGCATCAATGATCCATCTTTGATGCATCTATGATGCATCAATGATCCATCTTTGATGCATCTATGATGCATCTATGATTCATCTATGATGCATCAATGATCCATCTTTGATGCATCTATGATGCATCAATGATCCATCTTTGATGCATCTATGATGCATCTTTGATTCATCTATGATGCATCAATGATCCATCTTTGATGCATCTATGATGCATCTATGATTCATCTATGATGCATCAATGATCCATCTTTGATGCATCTATGATGCACCAATGATCCATCTTTGATGCATCTATGATGCATCTATGATTCATCTATGATGCATCAATGATCCATCTTTGATGCATCTATGATGCATCAATGATCCATCTTTGATGCATCTATGATGCATCAATGATCCATCTTTGATGCATCTATGATGCATCTATGATTCATCTATGATGCATCAATGATTCATCTATGATGCATCAATGATCCATCTTTGATGCATCTATGATGCATCAATGATCCATCATAGATGCATCAAAGATGGATCATTGATGCATCATAGATGCATCAAAGATGGATCATTGATGCATCATAGATGCATCAAAGATGGATCATTGATGCATCATAGATGAATCATAGATGCATCATAGATGCATCATAGATGCATCAAAGATGGATCATTGATGCATCATAGATGCATCAAAGATGGATCATTGATGCATCATAGATGCATCAAAGATGGATCATTGATGCATCATAGATGAATCATAGATGAATCATAGATGCATCATAGATGCATCAAAGGATGGATCATTGATGCATCATAGATGCATCAAAGATGGATCATTGATGCATCATAGATGAATCATAGATGCATCATAGATGCATCAAAGATGGATCATTGATGCATCATAGATGCATCATAGACGAATCGCATCATAGATAGTGCATAGATGCATCAAAAATGGAACATAGATGCATCATATATGGATCAAAGATGCATCATAGATGGCGCATAGATGCATCATAGATGGAACATAGATGCATCAAAGATGCATCATAGATGGAACATAGATGAATCAAAGATGCATCATAGATGCATCAAAGATGCATCATAGATGCATCAAAGATGGATCATAGATGCATCATAGATGCATCAAAGATGGATCATTGATGCATCAATGATCCATCTTTGATGCATCTATGATTCATCAATGATCCATCTTTGATGCATCTATGATGCATCAATGATCCATCCTTTGATGCATCTATGATCCATCTTTGATGCATCTATGATGCATCAATGATCCATCCTTTGATGCATCTATGATGCATCTATGATTCATCTATGATGCATCAATGATCCATCTTTGATGCATCTATGATTCATCTATGATGGATCAATGATCCATCTATGATGCATCTATGTTCCATCTATGATGCATCTATGTTCCATCTATGATGCATTCCATCTATGACGCATCTATGTTCCATCTATGAAGCATCTATGATGTATCTATGATGAATCTATGATGCATCTATGATGCATCTATGATCCATCTATGATGCATCTATGTTGCATCTATGATGCATCTGTGATCCATCTTTGATGCATCTATGATGCATCAATGATCCATCTTTGATGCATCTATGATGCATCATTGATCCTTCTTTGATGCATATATAATGCATTTATGATTCATTTATGATGCATCTATGATTTATCTATGATGCATCAATGATCCATTTTTAATGCATCTATGATGCATCAATGATCCATCTTTGATGCATCTATGATGCACCAATGATCCATCTTTGATGCATCTATGATGCATCTATGATTCATCTATGATGCATCAATGATCCATCTTTGATGCATCTATGATGCATCAATGATCCATCTTTGATGCATCTATGATGCATCTATGATTCATCTATGATGCATCAATGATCCATCTTTGATGCATCTATGATGCATCAATGATCCATCTTTGATGCATCTATGATGCATCAATGATCCATCTTTGATGCATCTATGATGTATCTATGATGAATCTATGATGCATCTATGATGCATCTATGATCCATCTATGATGCATCTGTGATCCATCTTTGATGCATCTATGATGCATCAATGATCCATCTTTGATGCATCTATGATGCATCTATGATTCATCTATGATGCATCAATGATCCATCTTTGATGCATCTATGATGCATCAATGATCCATCTTTGATGCATCTATGATGCATCTATGATTTATCTATGATGCATCTTTGATTCATCTATGATGCATCAATGATCCATCTTTGATGCATCTATGATGCATCTATGATTCATCTATGATGCATCAATGATCCATCTTTGATGCATCTATGATGCATCAATGATCCATCTTTGATGCATCTATGATGCATCAATGATCCATCTTTGATGCATCTATGATGCATCAATGATGCATCTATGATGCGTCTATGATGCATCTATGATTCATCTATGATGCATCGATGATACATCCTTTGATGCATCTATGATGCATCTATGATTCATCTATGATGCATCAATGATCCATCTATGATGCATCAAAGATGGATCATTGATGCATCATAGATGAATCATAGATGCATCATAGATGCATCAAAGATGGATCATTGATGCATCAAAGATGGATCATTGATACATCATAGATGCATCAAAGATGGATCATTGATGCATCATAGATGAATCATTGATGCATCATAGATGCATCAAAGATGGATCATTGATGCATCATAGATGCATCAAAGATGTATCATTGATGCATCATAGATGCATCAAAGATGGATCATTGATGCATCATAGATGAATCATAGATGCATCATAGATGCATCAAAGGATGGATCATTGATGCATCATAGATGCATCAAAGATGGATCATTGATGCATCATAGATGAATCATAGATGCATCATAGATGCATCAAAGATGGATCATTGATGCATCATAGATGAATCATAGATGCATCATAGATGCATCAAAGATGGATCATTGATGCATCAAAGATGGATCATTGATGCATCATTGATGCATCAAAGATGGATCATTGATGCATCATAGATGAATCATTGATGCATCATAGATGAATCATAGATGCATCATAGATGCATCAAAGATGGATCATTGATGCATCATAGATGCATCAAAGATGGATCATTGATGCATCATAGATGCATCAAAGATGGATCATTGATGCATCATAGATGCATCAAAGATGGATCATTGATGCATCATAGATGAATCATAGATGCATCATAGATGCATCAAAGATGGATCATTGATGCATTATAGATGCACCAAAGATGGATCATTGATGCATCATAGATGAATCATAGATGCATCATAGATGCATCAAAGATGGATCATTGATGCATCATAGATGCATCAAAGATGGATCATTGATGCATCATAGATGCATCAAAGATGGATCATTGATGCATCATAGATGAATCATAGATGCATCATAGATGCATCAAAGATGGATCATTGATGCATCATAGATGCATCAAAGATGGATCATTGATGCATCATAGATGCATTAAAGATGGATCATTGATGCATCATAGATGAATCATAGATGCATCATAGATGAATCATAGATGCATTATATATGCATCAAAGATGGATCATTGATGCATCATAGATGCATTATAGATGCATCAAAGATGGATCATTGATGCACCATAGATGCATCAAAGATGGATCATTGATGCATCATAGATGAATCAAAGATGGATCATTGATGCATCATAGATGAATCATAGATGCATCATAGATGCATCAAAGATGGATCATTGATGCATCATAGATGCATCAAAGATGGATCACAGATGCATCATAGATGGATCATAGATGCATCATAGATGCATCATAGATTCATCATAGATACATCATAGATGCTTCATAGATGGAACATAGATGCGTCATAGATGGAATGCATCATAGATGGAACATAGATGCATCATAGATGGAACATAGATGCATCATAGATGGATCATTGATCCATCATAGATGAATCATAGATGCATCATAGATGGATCATTGATGCATCATAGATGAATCATAGATGCATCATAGATGTATCAAAGATGGATCATTGATGCATCATAGATGCATCAAGGATGGATCATTGATGCATCATAGGATGGATCATTGATGCATCATAGATGCATCAAAGATGGATCATTGATGCATCATAGATGAATCATAGATGCATCATAGATGCATCAAAGATGGATCATTGATGCATCATAGATGCATCATAGATGCATCAAAGATGGATCATTGATGCATCATAGATGAATCATAGATGCATCATAGATGCATCAAAGATGGATCATTGATGCATCATAGATGAATTATAGATGCATCAAAGATGCATCAAAGATGGATCATTGATGCATCATAGATGCATCAAAGATGGATCATTGATGCATCATAGATGCATTAAAGATGGATCACTGATGCATCATAGATGGATCATTGATGCATCATAGATGAATCATAGATGCATCATAGATGCATCAAAGATGGATCATTGATGCATCATAGATGCATCAAAGATGGATCATTGATGCATCATAGATGAATCATTGATGCATCATAGATGAATCATAGATGCATCTTTGATTCATCTATGTTCCATCTATGATGCATCTTTGATGCATCTATGTTCCATCTATGATGCATCTATGCGCCATCTATGATGCATCTTTGATCCATATATGATGCATCTATGTTCCAATTTTGATGCATCTATGCACTATCTATGATGCGATTCGTCTATGATGCATCTATGATGCATCAATGATCCATCTTTGATGCATCTATGATGCATCTATGATTCATCTATGATGCATCAATGATCCATCCTTTGATGCATCTATGATGCATCTATGATTCATCTATGATGCATCTATGATTCATCTATGATGCATCAATGATCCATCTTTGATGCATCTTAATGCATCAATGATCTATCTTTGATTCATCTATGATGCATCAATGATCCATCTTTGATGCATCTATGATGCATCAATGATCCATCTTTGATGCATCTATGATGCATCTATGATGCATCTATGATTCATCTATGATGCATCAATGATCCATCTTTGATGCATCTATGATGCATCAATGATCCATCTTTGATTCATCTATGATGCATCAATGATCCATCTTTGATGCATCTATGATGCATCAATATTCCATCTTTAATGCATCTATGATGCATCTATGATGCATCTATTATTCATCTATGATGCATCAATGATCCATCTTTGATGCATCTATGATGCATCAATGATCCATCCTTTGATGCATCTATGATGCATCTATGATTCATCTATGATGCATCAATGATCCATCTTTGATGCATCTATGATGCATCAATGATCCATCTTTGATGCATCTATAATGCATCTATGATTCATCTATGATGCATCTATGATCCATCTATAATGCATCTGTGATCCATCTTTGATGCATCTATGATGCATCAATGATCCATCTTTGATGCATCTATGATGCATCTATGATTCATCTATGATGCATCAATGATCCATCTTTGATTCATCTATGATGCATCAATGATCCATCTTTGATGCATCTATGATGCATCAATGTTCCATCTTTGATGCATCTATGATGCATCAATGATCCATCTTTGATGCATCTATAATGCATCTATGATTCATCTATGATGCATCTATGATTCATCTATGATGCATCAATGATCCATCTTTAATGCATCTATGATGCATCAATGATCTATCTTTGATGCATCTATGATGCATCAATGATCCATCTTTGATGCATCTATGATGCATCTATGATTCATCTATGATGCATCAATGATCCATATTTGATGCATCTATGATGCATCAATGATCCATCTTTGATGCATCTATGATGCATCTATGATTCATCTATGATGCATCAATGATCCATCTTTGATGCATCTATGATGCATCAATGATCCATCTTTGATTCATCTATGATGCATCAATGATCCATCTTTGATGCATCTATGATGCATCAATATTCCATCTTTAATGCATCTATGATGCATCTATGATGCATCTAGATCATTGATGCATCATAGATGAATCATAGATGCATCATAGATGCATCAAAGATGGATCATTGATGCATCAAAGATGGATCATTGATGCATCATAGATGCATCAAAGATGGATCATTGATGCATCATAGATGAATCATTGATGCATCATAGATGCATCAAAGATGGATCATTGATGCATCATAGATGCATCAAAGATGGATCATTGATGCATCATAGATGCATCAAAGATGGATCATTGATGCATCATAGATGCATCATAGATGCATCAAAGGATGGATCATTGATGCATCATAGATGCATCAAAGATGGATCATTGATGCATCATAGATGAATCATAGATGCATCATAGATGCATCAAAGATGGATCATTGATGCATCATAGATGAATCATAGATGCATCATAGATGCATCAAAGATGGATCATTGATGCATCATAGATGCATCAAAGATGGATCATTGATGCATCATAGATGAATCATAGATGCATCATAGATGCATCAAAGATGGATCATTGATGCATCAAAGATGGATCATTGATGCATCATAGATGCATCAAAGATGGATCATTGATGCATCATAGATGAATCATTGATGCATCATAGATGAATCATAGATGCATCATAGATGCATCAAAGATGGATCATTGATGCATCATAGATGAATCATAGATGCATCATAGATGCATCAAAGATGGATCATTGATGCATCAAAGATGGATCATTGATGCATCATAGATGCATCAAAGATGGATCATTGATGCATCATAGATGAATCATTGATGCATCATAGATGCATCAAAGATGGATCATTGATGCATCAATGATGCATCTATGATGCGTCTATGATGCATCTATGATTCATCTATGATGCATCGATGATACATCCTTTGATGCATCTATGATGCATCTATGATTCATCTATGATGCATCAATGATCCATCTTTGATGCATCTATGATGCATCAATGATCCATCTTTGATGCATCTATGATGCATATATGATTCATCTATGATGCATCAATGATTCATCTATGATGCATCAAAGATGGATCATTGATGCATCATAGATGAATCATAGATGCATCATAGATGCATCAAAGATGGATCATTGATGCATCAAAGATGGATCATTGATGCATCATAGATGCATTAAAGATGGATCATTGATGCATCATAGATGAATCATAGATGCATCATAGATGAATCATAGATGCATTATAGATGCATCAAAGATGGATCATTGATGCATCATAGATGAATCAAAGATGGATCATTGATGCATCATAGATGAATCATAGATGCATCATAGATGCATCAAAGGATGGATCATTGATGCATCATAGATGCATCAAAGATGGATCATTGATGCATCATAGATGAATCATAGATGCATCATAGATGCATCATAGATGCATCAAAGATGGATCATTGATGCATCAAAGATGGATCATTGATGCATCATAGATGCATCAAAGATGGATCATTGATGCATCATAGATGAATCATTGATGCATCATAGATGAATCATAGATGCATCATAGATGCATCATAGATGAATCATAGATGCATCATAGATGCATCAAAGATGGATCATTGATGCATCATAGATGCATCAAAGATAGATCATTGATGCATCATAGATGCATCAAAGATGGATCATTGATGCATCATAGATGAATCATAGATGCATCATAGATGCATCAAAGATGGATCATTGATGCATCATAGATGCATCAAAGATGGATCATTGATGCATCATAGATGAATCATAGATGCATCATAGATGCATCAAAGATGGATCATTGATGCATCATAGATGCATCAAAGATGGATCATTGATGCATCATAGATGAATCATAGATGCATCATAGATGCATCAAAGATTGATCATTGATGCATCATAGATGCATCAAAGATGGATCATTGATGCATCATAGATGCATTAAAGATGGATCATTGATGCATCATAGATGAATCATAGATGCATCATAGATGAATCATAGATGCATTATATATGCATCAAAGATGGATCATTGATGCATCATAGATGCATCAAAGATGGATCATTGATGCATCATAGATGCATCAAAGATGGATCATTGATGCATCATAGATGAATCATAGATGCATCATAGATGCATCAAAGATGGATCAGGATCATTGATGCATCATAGATGCATCAAAGATGGATCATTGATGCATCATAGATGCATTAAAGATGGATCATTGATGCATCATAGATGAATCATAGATGCATCATAGATGAATCATAGATGCATTATAGATGCATCAAAGATGGATCATTGATGCATCATAGATGAATCAAAGATGGATCATTGATGCATCATAGATGAATCATAGATGCATCATAGATGCATCAAAGGATGGATCATTGATGCATCATAGATGCATCAAAGATGGATCATTGATGCATCATAGATGAATCATAGATGCATCATAGATGCATCATAGATGCATCAAAGATGGATCATTGATGCATCAAAGATGGATCATTGATGCATCATAGATGCATCAAAGATGGATCATTGATGCATCATAGATGAATCATAGATGCATCATAGATGCATCATAGATGAATCATAGATGCATCATAGATGCATCAAAGATGGATCATTGATGCATCATAGATGCATCAAAGATAGATCATTGATGCATCATAGATGCATCAAAGATGGATCATTGATGCATCATAGATGAAACATAGATGCATCATAGATGCATCAAAGATGGATCATTGATGCATCATAGATGCATCAAAGATGGATCATTGATGCATCATAGATGAATCATAGATGCATCATAGATGCATCAAAGATGGATCATTGATGCATCATAGATGCATCAAAGATGGATCATTGATGCATCATAGATGAATCATAGATGCATCATAGATGCATCAAAGATGGATCATTGATGCATCATAGATGCATTAAAGATGGATCATTGATGCATCATAGATGAATCATAGATGCATCATAGATGAATCATAGATGCATTATATATGCATCAAAGATGGATCATTGATGCATCATAGATGCATCAAAGATGGATCATTAATGCATCATAGATGCATCAAAGATGGATCACAGATGCATCATAGATGCAACATAGATGCATCATAGATGGATCATAGATGCATCATAGATGCATCATAGATTCATCATAGATACATCATAGATGCTTCATAGATGGAACATAGATGCGTCATAGATGGAATGCATCATAGATGGAACATAGATGGAACATAGATGCGTCATAGATGGAATGCATCATAGATGGAACATAGATGCATCATAGATGGAACATAGATGCATCATAGATGGATCATTGATCCATCATAGATGAATCATAGATGCATCATAGATGGATCATTGATGCATCATAGATGAATCATAGATGAATCATAGATGCATCATAGATGCATCAAAGATGGATCATTGATGCATCATAGATGAATCATAGATGCATCATAGATGCATCATAGATGCATCAAAGGATGGATCATTGATGCATCATAGATGCATCAAAGATGGATCATTGATGCATCATAGATGAATCATAGATGCATCATAGATGCATCATAGATGCATCAAAGATGGATCATTGATGCATCATAGATGCATCAAAGATGGATCATTGATGCATCATAGATGAATCAAAGATGGATCATTGATGCACTGTGGCTACCAATAAACCGCGTTCTGGTACGGGTTTGAAATCTGAAAACGTGACCATCGTCACTACTAAAAAGACACAACCGACCCCGGTCTCGACTTCTGCTACCACCGAACAACCGCGATCGAGTTCGGTGGCGAGTGGAAACGACACAGAAACCAGATACGTGAATGTGACGTCTATTGCAGTTCCACAGTCAGGTATGGTATTGAAAAGACAAAACCGGTCTGATTCCGAATCATCCCGATATAGGATTGCCACCGCAGGGGTCACCGACAGGCAACAACGGGGACTGACGTCAACGAATGCAACACCAGTAGAGTCGGTGTTGAATGAAAACTCTACGGATGAGAGAGACTCAAAAACAAATAATGCTGCTGACAAATTCCCACCATCTGGTACGGTTGTGACTGATGAAAACCAAACCGTCTCCAATGTGCTATTTGAATATATGACCTCAGTAGCTTCGTCTACTGAACGACTCGAATCAAGTTCGGTGCCGACGAATAAAAATCACACACTTGTTGGTAATAATTTTACGGACACGATCATAGTCAATACACCGGCCGTCAAAATAACCACCAACAACAGCGAAAGCGCCGATTTAACCTACCAGTTCAAAAACCAAACCAATAACAACGTGCTGTTTGAAAATACAACCACAGTAGCTTCGTCTACTGAACGACTCGAATCAAGTTCGGTGCCGACGAATAAAAATCACACACTTGTTGGTAATAATTTTACGGACACGAACATAGTCGGGGTATTGACTATGTTCGTGTCCGTAAAATTATTACCAACCAGTGTGTGATTCTTATTTGTCGGCACCGAACGTGATTCGAGTCGTTCAGTAGACGAAGCTACTGTGGTCGTATTTTCAAACAGCACGTTGTTATTGGTTTGGTTTTTGAACTGGTAGGTTATATCGGCGCTTTCGCTGTTGTTGGTGGTTATATTGACGGCCGGGGTATTGACTATGTTCGTGTCCGTAAAATTATTACCAACAAGTGTGTGATTTTTATTCGTCGGCACCGAACTTGATAACCACCAACAACAGCGAAAGCGCCGATATAACCTACCAGTTCAAAAACCAAACCAATAACAACGTGCTGTTTGAAAATACAACCACAGTAGCTTCGTCTACTGAACGACTCGAATCAAGTTCGGTGCCGACGAATAAAAATCACACACTTGTTGGTAATAATTTTACGGACACGAACATAGTCAATACCCCGGCCGTCAATATAACCACCAACAACAGCGAAAGCGCCGATATAACCTACCAGTTCAAAAACCAAACCAATAACAACGTGCTGTTTGAAAATACGACCACAGTAGCTTCGTCTACTGAACGACTCGAATCACGTTCGGTGCCGACAAATAAGAATCACACACTGGTTGGTAATAATTTTACGGACACGAACATAGTCAATACCCCGGCCGTCAATATAACCACCAACAACAGCGAAAGCGCCGATATAACCTACCAGTTCAAAAACCAAACCAATAACAACGTGCTGTTTGAAAATACAACCACAGTAGCTTCGTCTACTGAACGACTCGAATCAAGTTCGGTGCCGACGAATAAAAATCACACACTTGTTGGTAATAATTTTACGGACACGAACATAGTCAATACCCCGGCCGTCAATATAACCACCAACAACAGCGAAAGCGCCGATATAACCTACCAGTTCAAAAACCAAACCAATAACAACGTGCTGTTTGAAAATACGACCACAGTAGCTTCGTCTACTGAACGACTCGAATCAAGTTCAGTGCCGACGAATAAAAATCACACACTGGTTGGTAATAATTTTACGGACACGAACGCATTCAAGACCCCGGCCGTCAATATAACCACCAACAACAGCGAAAGCGCCGATTTAACCTACCAGCCTAATGTAACTAGTGAAAATACACTACTGGCATTCGGAAAGGTGAATGAGAACTTCAAAAGATTAAGACGTAAACACTCGGACGAACCAAATGGTGATATTACGTACAAAGTCGATGATGACTGTTCTGTAGAATCGGCCAACGAAACTGCCATTGCTCTTTTAGTGAGTTGTGAGAAATCGGACGAATCGACAACACGACGTATAGAACGGACCGTGTGTAGATTGACGGAAAACGGGATGCCGGCCTTTTTGTTCAACCGGCCCGGTTACATGCTGCGTGACACTTTGCATTCGCTCGCACTGTGTGGTGGCTTGAAAGACCTTAGACCGTACAGTGACATGACCCCGTCTAGGGCCGTGGCGATAGATGCTGGGTTGCACCAACCGGCCGGTTGGTCGAAAAAGGTATCCTCGTTCTATTGTAAAGAAACACGTCAGTATGTGGTAGTATACAATCCATACGTGGTTGATGGACCCTCTTCCGATACGGCAAACTCGAAACCGGATTCCGACCCTTTGATGATATACGGTAAAGGATGGGACGTGGGGCGTATGGCTTCGCAATTCACGTTCCGGTACGAAACGGCACGCGTCCTTCCGCTCACTTCGGCACCCGATCGTGGAATAAATATGCTGTTTTTAATAAACGCTGGTGACTGGTGTTCGGACTGCACCGCTTACCAGTCGGGTGTGCAGGTCAAAAGAAGAGTCTCAATTGGCGTCATTCGTGTACATGTGGATGTCGAAAGATCGGATTCGTTACTCCGAACGATCGAACGATTGCACCACGCTGTTTCATCTAAAAGAGCGGACGTGTTCGGCATCGCCAACGATCCCATAAGCAACGCGTTGATGGCTGGCGTGTGTTTTGTGATCAACGATGAACCGAGCACAGTTCGTGTTCGCAGGAGCCTGGAAACCGAGTGGGACCGTGTGCAGAGATCTACTGGCTCTAACGCGGATCTAGTCGTGACCAGTGTTTCTGGAAACTACGTGTGCGGGTTTGTAGTGGACAGTGTGACGAGGATTAGGAATTTATTATACGTGTCGAACTGTTTAACGGCCACCGGTAGCGATACCAATATCACACTCCTGATGCAAAACCGAAGGGTGGCTACGTTTTCCGAGAGTGATGTCGATTTCACGGAGTCCATCGAAACTGACAACGACGACGACAGGAACAGTGTAGACACACTGAGTTCAACGTCATTCGCCATCAGCGATGACTCGGTCAACGCGTCTCTCCTTGCCGACATTGAGACAGACGACGACTTAGAGGAGCGAATGAATAAGTGGAAAATCAATCCATAGACAGGATTTATGTAATGTGCTGCTAAAACGATAAAGAAAACCCCGCACAGATGATTTTCACTATAGTCGTTTGTTTTGTGGGATCTGTAGCGACCGCTGTGTTGTTGACTGTTTGCGTTTTCAAGGTCTGCGGTTGGGATGGAGGGCCGAGGGTCACGCACTTGAGTGCCGTCATAATCGATCGTATTCCTAACGAGATACAGGGCGTCGGCCGAAGGTTACATTCAGTGCATCACAGGGAAACAGCAGTCGAGGGGACTCATTCGATTCCATCGACTATGTCATACTCGTCGTCGTCTCTGGTTTCGGATTCATAAGAGGAGACCGTGGCCTCGACGCATTAGAGTAGCTCGGAGTCCGTCAACCACACGTTGTCGAAGACACATACTTCTAGTTCGGGTTCGCGTGTCCATACAGTTATTCAGTAGTGTACGTGATTGAAACACGAATGCATCATGTCTGATCTACGGCCACTCAAGGAACAACAACAACAACAACCGCAATCACATACCACATCTCCCGAATTCGTCGATGTAGGTGAAACGAACACGAAAATCGATCAACAAACAGAACGACAACAGTTCCAGGATGCCAATACGACCCGGACATTTCGCCCTGATGTGCCATTCTTCGGAGAAAGACTCGCCTACAACATGACAGCAGGCAACATATACTTAAATTGCGGATCAAACCAATGTAACACCAGTCCGACAACGAGAGGGGTTACGGAAACCGTGTCTCTGATAGCGTCCGGTTGGCAGAGACAAGCCGAAGCTCTGTCACTCTCGGCCCTCAACACATTGGATTTCTATCGGAAACAGTACGAACAGCTATGTGAAGTGCTTTCAATACGTGTGTTCGGTCGGCAGACGGAAACTTTGTCTTCTACAGTGAAGGATACGATCGTCACGATCGACGAGCAACAGCAACAGGAAAACTATTTAAGGGACGAAATCCAGCGGCGGTTGAAAGACGGCGGTGTTGAAAAAAAGAGAAAACGAAATGCCACTCCGAACAACGATTGTGAATATATTTTTTTCGAAAAAAACGGCAAATACGTGTACAGACGTGTGGAATCCGCCATGAAATACGCTAAAAAGGCCAAACCGACTATCACGACATATGTATGTATAACACCAAGGACCGAGGAGTTCAGGAAACACACTAGAACATGCATGGCAAAACTGCGGTCATTTGATTCTAAATTCGTCAGTGGGTCCGAACTGAATTTCACCGGCACGTGTATCGAACTCCAAATAGAACTGAGTGCTCGTATAGCTCACATATCCTTGGACCGGTTCGCCGTGGTGAAATACGTGGATGAAGATTCTACTGCCACCGTCGACAAGAGTGACAAGATAGCAGAGGTCAAGAAAAAAGTCAAACTTTCACAAACAAATACACCGAAAGTCGACAGGGAACAAAAGAAACAAAAGAAATCCAAGACCGAAGCACCCGAACCTTACATTCCAGCGGCGAAGGCGATAGGCGAAGCGAGGCGCCCTTCTGCCAAGGGAGAGGACCTGGTTTACCGTTCTGGAGTCGAGGAATATACTGATGAGTCCGAGGATGAGGAGGAAGAGGAGGGGAACAGTAGCTCGGAAGACGAATTCTTGGATGAGGGTGAAAAGCGACCGCGCTACGAACATCCCGAATCTGCCAACATAACCGAATCCAGGTCGGAGGAGAAGCGAGGAGGACACGAGCCAAAACAGTTCAAAACATACACTCGCAGCCCCAGATACGATGACGAAACCGGATCGAAACGTTTGCCGAGCCCATTCCTTTGAGAAATTCCCAGTTTTATGTAGGTGGTTTTTTTTTTTGTATTTCCCATTAGTCCTGTAATAACTGTTTGTACCTCAAATATACTATTATAATCCATCTTCTGTTTCTTCAAAAACCCTTTCTATTAAGTAGTAAACGTGATGGTTTTAGGTAATACACTAGAATATATATCCCAGCCCCTGGAAACCGTAGACATTGCCGTGCTTAGAAACGCGGTCGTCTGCGGCATCACCGCTCTAGTGATGGTCATGGTTGGTCTGTCCAAGTTATTGCTCTTGGTGTTCTACCTACTGGTCGTAGGTATTATTACCGTGATCGCCTGGCTGTATTCGCTGGAGTGTACGAAAAGGTCAGCGGTCATTGAACGCGTTAAGGAGGTGTTCTGTTCATTGTTGCAAGCGTGCGTCGACCAGGTTGCGAAGGAGCCTGTGAAAACGAAGCTAGATTCAACCGTGGGAGAAAACGAGGGGGTTCGCAACGAGGTGTCGGGAGCCCGAAGTGGCGGTGCACCGACATCGGTCATCCGATCCGATGGTGATCTTGAATCACGAGCACCACCGTCGGAGGGTGCTGTGGACTACTCCGGACTGTTCGAATAGTTACCGATTTGGAAATATCAGTTTTCTTGGTTGTGCTGTTAGAATCTATATCCATAAAAAGGAACTGTGTATGTATGAATGTATGTAGGTACCTTTATGTACTCCGAAACCACTTGACAGATTGAAATTGAAACCTTCAGACATTATAAAGTATTATTATTCAAGGATGGTTTGTGTAAAGTGTGAAGCAGATCCGTCAAAAGGGATTTGCTCCAGAGGATTTTAAGGGGTCCAATGTCAGACTTTTGGAACTACATTATTTACCAATATATATATATATATATATATATATAATTTAAAAGCAGATGTTTACTTTCCACTAACTGTTGGTTTGAATAGTCACGACATTCTGTTTTAGTCATGATTTGGAATATAGCCACAATATTTACACAGAATGCAAAATAGAAGACTATTTTACATTTAGATAAGTTCAAACATATTCGACGAAGCTTAAATTCTCCCCTACTGTATTGAATATGTAAATATAACAAATAAAAACTTTATCAAAATAAAAACTTATACATCCATACACCTAATAAATATATAAAGATATAGAATGTAAAACCAAATTATCATTAAAAATAATAGTTGTTAGCACAGCAACGTGCGCCAGTGAACGGCTAGTATATATATAAAACTATTTTTTTTTTGTTCAAGTTATCTTAAGTGTTTGCGATGAAACGATTGAAAAACAGCGAATCTTCATCAGACGGCGGCGAAGATACGGTCAATAATTATAAGAAGAAATGCGCCCGGGGTCATGGTCTCAATGTCGATTGGAACAGGTACTTTTCGAATAGCGATTCGGACGAAAGTGGTAGAGAAATCGAAATCAGAAGAGGCACGGTCAGCAGCAGTAGCAGCAGCAGTGATATTAGTAGTAGTGATGAAGAAGACGAAGACGTAAAACCAGATGGATCAAAACATAAAACGATAGGTGTTTCAGTGACACCGATGTGTAGTAGTAATGTTCGAAAACCACCGAAACATGACCCGGTGGACGACACACGATCTCTTCTACCGTACGTCGATGACGAATTCAAAAGCGCCGATGATTCCACTAGTGTTTTTGTTACGGTCGAAGACACCGAAACTGGCCTGATCAGTCTGACAACAAAAGACAATCGTATTGACGAACTACCCCCGAGCGAGGTGAAGTTTCAATTCTATTCAAAACTCCTACCGGTTTTCATAAAAACCCACCTGCTTCAGATCGAACTGATATCGATACCGGAAGAGTTTTTACACACAGTGATGAGAGGACAGGGTGTACACAAGTTCTTCACTTTTGAAAATATCCGCGTCTTCAACTTGGACAACGCCACGTTGTTATTAGACCACCGTTACGTTGGAACAGGGGCGAACGTTGTGGAGTATGTGTTGAAAGTTGTTGGCTGTCCCGTAAGCACGACGTTGGCTTCGTTTCCAAGACACCTGACCACCGAGGCAAATATATTTACAGGTGCCGGAGAAAATAGAAGTTTCCCGAGCAGGCATTTTGTACGTTCGCATCTGCTGCGTGACGGTTTCAGCCTGGCCCGACCGTCGTCGGCGGCGCGGTCGAGCCTGATGCATCACAGTTTTTCACAGAGCGTCCCTCCCCCTGGTTTTTTCTGGAATGCCTATGACCCAAACATTCCCGAACGAGGGGTTTTCGAGTTGAAAATCCAGGAAGCCGTACAAGACCGGGCGATATTTTTAGACTTTCTATTTTTATTGGGCACGGTGGAGGAGGGAAGTCAGATGATACAACGCGCGAAGGGCGCTGCCAAATGGGAGCCAGTGAAAATGAAAGACCCGGTAGAAAGAGCGGCCATTACTATTCACACCATGTTATGTTTCGGTTTCAGAATATTGAGTTTCGGCCTGTTGTGTGAATACACGAAACCGGCCACCGGTGAATGGATAAAGGGGCACAACGAAGAGGACGAACGCTATCGGAGGCAGGCGTATGCGGCGAAACGTAGATTACAGACGAACACTGACACATACATAGAGGATGTGCGTCCGAACATTAAAAGACAACCGGTCATGAGAATGGTGTACGCTCTAGATTCGACGTTTGCGGCGAAAAACTTTTTCCAAATAATGGACACGCACGCATAGACGATGAAAAAACGTACAGTGCGATCGCGTTTGTTTTACAAGAATAAAATTCGATGGGACACGGTCGGTCGTAGTTACGTATATCCAAACAACTCCTTGTACATGGTACTGGGCTCGTGTAATATTGTATATTCAACACGCGAGATGAGTGTATGTACGAAATCACTCACCGCCAGTCTTCTGAACAAACTGGACGACCAACCGAGACGTGATTTTGACGACGTAAAAGAGGCCAAACAAGAAATGGTACCAAAGCGGGTGGTCAAAAAACAAACCAGCAAGTCAGTGTCTGAAAATAGAGATGCAATCAAGAGCGGTGTGGTTACGTCTAAAAAAAGGATACCGGCCTCATCCGAGGACGCTTCTGCTTCCTACCTCAAGGCGGATAAAAAACTTGCTATTCGAAAGACTTCCACCATGTCGGTGATAAAACCGCCTAGACAACCATGTGACGCTAGAACGAGTAGTTCTTCCAAACGAACGAAACACTACTCAAACGCGGAGACGAAGAACAACACCAAGAGATCGAAAACCGAGACGTTACAAGCCAAAAAGGGCATGCAAGCCAGAAAACCGTTTACTCTGTCACCCACACCCCGATCTACATCACCAACACTTATGGAGTGAGTTCGGAGAGAGAGAGAGAAAGGGGGAGGGCAGTTGAATGGAAACGTGCTTAGATCCTGTTGTTAAGTGACTGAAAATGTTCATAAACTATGCAGTACCGCTTTTGGTTTTCACCTTACTTTCTTTTGTGGTATATGCGGTTTATGTGGCGAACGGTGGCGGTGACGCCACCGAAGACACCGACGAACAATCAGACGACGTCGAGGGTGACGATAGTGAAGATGACGAGACCAACACCTTGGCCGTAGAGAAACTAAATCTAGAGAGAAAGTTGCGAGAAGTCGACGAAACCTATCGGACGAACGCAGCCATGCATACAAGTAGAATCAGCGCGTTGTAAGATCAGTTGCGTGACGAAAGTAATAAAAACAATATAAACAACGATCGTATAAAGAATTTAGAAACCACGATGGAAGACGAACACGACCGCTTCAATGATATGTATGACAGACTGATCGAACACCGTGAAACGCTTCGGAAAAGACTCGAGCAAATGGAAAGCATCCGCCCTACTTTTGTCACCGTCGACCAACCCAAACACGGGACACAGCCCGGTGTACGAGACACACAGACCAGTGAAGCTATTAAACAGGGCCCGGATACGAAACACGAAGTGACGAGACAACCGTCTCAAGTCCCAACGAGGAGTGTTGCGCCCCCCGTTGAAAGCGGTAGGAACGTGATTAACCATCCGGCCCCCCCGCCCGCTGCTGCTGCTACTGCTGCTGTGGGGGATATCTCGGTGGCGAGACAACCGACTCAAGTCCCTGTGAGGAATGTCGCGTCCCATGTTGATAGCGGTAGGAATGTGATAAACCATCCAGTACCTCCCGCTGCTGCCGTGACAAATATCTCACCTACCACCGATCTTGTGAATCGGGGTGGTCGTCGAACGGAACCGCCGGTTGGGGTTCCAACGGCCGTTGCCGCCACCACCACCCGTATCGACGACAGTCGGGTGCAAAAGCAAGACGACCAGGGCCCTCCACCCGGAGCTAGACCGGTGTCACCCCCACCACCAAGCGGCAAGGCCGCGTCTATGGAGACGCAGCCGACTGCCGTTAATCCAGTCGAGGTTGGGAAAAAAACCGACGCCGACCTCGCGCAGTGTTTCGTCAGACCGGGAGAAGACCCGCGTGAGGATAAATCGATCGATGTGAGACAACTGAGTCTCGTCATGTCAGCAAACATGGTCGACGCGGTAAAAGCGTCGATGGGATCCTCGAGTATAGCCAACAAGTACGTCATCTTGCGCATACCGAATTCCGCATTACCCAGCGGCTCCAGCCTGGAGAGGAAGGTGAAAAGAGCCCTGGTTGTTGGCGATAATGAAAGAGGTCAAAAGAAGAGGTTTGCGCGAATGAGAATAGTACAGAATGGTGGCGGTCCCATGTCTCTGGTCTTCCATGATTTCACACCGGAAGTCGTGGACGATATCTATTACGATTTCGTAAATGACAAGGTCACAGGCACCAAAGGCTGCGAGTGGAAGAGCCACGGCGTCGTAGCCGCCTATTTGGGCACGGTAAAGCTCGACAAGATCACTTCGGTAGATCTTTTATTGAAAACTGAAAAATCTAATAAAAGTGGTGACAAGACAAATAAAAATGTGAAGAAAACCAAAAAAAAGTAGAAGGGCCGATCGTTGGGGGGGGGGGAAGGAGTGGCTAGCCGTAACTAACGACCTGAATAAGCGACCTTTAAAAAGTCAAACCGTAGATTGAGTAATATTCTACTTTGAAGTCGTGCTGGTCTGTTAGTAAGATAATTCGACACGATGGACCGAGATACGGGTATAGCCGTGGGTAACGCGATAGTGGCCGCCCGTTCGGCAGCGGCTTTCTATTACAAAGAGTCGGTACGTAACGATTGGGTGTTGACGTTCGTACGTGACATACTGAACGGCGACGCCGACCCGTCTAGTAACGTCGGTCCTTTCCGAAATGTGCACTTGATGTTTCCACGTTGGGCGCAAGCTGTCAGGGAATTTTGTGTGGGCACCATTTCGATTTCGAAATTCTGTCTGATGGGTGACAGGTCCACTTCGACGGTACCAAGCGCTAGGGAAGCCAGCACAACCGATCGCCCCGACGCTGGCCAAGCACACGACATCGTATACGGTTACAATCCGGCACCAGGAGATTTGGACAGCCGTGCGTGGCAGTACGCCGTGCGACAAGTGGCCGCCATAGCCAATGACGTGAGTGCCAACACCGATATCAAGATTGAATTCGAACGCGTTTATGAAATGGACACCGCGTCAGGAGGTGGCCCGTTGTCTACCGCCGGCATTCGCCATACCGCTGTCACCGTAGCGGAATCTGTGAAATCGATTGCACCATTGGGATTTTTAAACAGAGCAGCCGTATTTGGTAACGTCGGCGACAGAAACGCAGACAGTGTGCGCTACAAATCGTACATGTTCGGTAGTAACGTCATACTGTTCGACAATAATCTGGCCAATTATGGTCGTCTGGACGCGTCGATACCTCCCGGTACGGACAAACGCCACTTGCAACGCGCGTTTGACATGACCAATTACGAACTGAAGCGATTCATCTCGAACGTTGTCACCGTATCCGGTGGGACGATCACCGCTAACTGTTCGCGTGGCACAAGAAGGAGGCTGAAACGTAGGAGACGTAATGAGAAACACATCTTCAGCGACGAGAACACCGACGACGACGACGATAGTGGTAGCGAGAGGAACGATAGAAACTGGGATGACACCGAATGCCCATACGACGGTTGTGTGAAATTCACCTCTTTCAACAGACTGAATAACAGTCTTCAATTCTCATTCAACACGCAAGGGAGAGGGAACAAACACTATTTCTTAGCAAACGTGTTGCTGTTGAAAGCGGACGACTTCTGCACTAACGACGTTGTGTACAAACGTGCGGCTCTTTCTAGTTTTTGCCAGTGTGAAAAACCGACGTTAGCCTGGCGAGTCTGTGTGCTGGTAACACCAATAAATCACGCCACCATCGAGGGTGGCGTGCGCGTAGAAGTCACCAGAGTGGTTTCGGCAGCTTTTACGGCTTTTCGAGCGGTTTATCACAATAAAATAACCACATCCGCCCAGCCTCGTCTCGCCGAAACCCGACTCGCCGTTATTTCCGGATTTCTGGCAATGCCGATTCCACCGTACTTGACCAAAACCGCCAGGCCAGTCCGGGATGCGACCGCGAGTGGTGGCCGAACGTCGTTAGCAAATCTGTGTGTGTTCCATCGTTGGTTGAGAGCGCACACCGGTTCGGAATGGGCCGTCACTAAGGGTTCCGGATCTGAAACCATTTTAAAAGCTATGCACGGGCGAGGGGGTCGGGCTGTTATCGTCCAACGGCCAGTTTTCATGACCGGAACGAGGTCCATGTCCACAGGCAAACAGAAATTGATGCATCATAGATGAATCATAGATGCATCATAGATGAATCATAGATGCATTATATATGCATCAAAGATGGATCATTGATGCATCATAGATGCATCAAAGATGGATCATTGATGCATCATAGATGCATCAAAGATGTATCACAGATGCATCATAGATGCAACATAGATGCATCATAGATGGATCATAGATGCATCATAGATGCATCATAGATTCATCATAGATACATCATAGATGCTTCATAGATGGAACATAGATGCGTCATAGATGGAATGCATCATAGATGGAACATAGATGCATCATAGATGGAACATAGATGCATCATAGATGGATCATTGATCCATCATAGATGAATCATAGATGCATCAAAGATGGATCATTGATGCATCATAGATGAATCATAGATGCATCATAGATGCATCAAAGGATGGATCATTGATGCATCATAGATGCATCAAAGATGGATCATAGATGCATCAAAGGATGGATCATTGATGCATCATAGATGCATCAAAGATGGATCATTGATGAATCATAGATGCATCAAAGATGGATCATTGATGCATCAATGATCCATCTTTGATGCATCTATGATGCATCTATGATCCATCTTTGATGCATCTATGATGCATCTATGATTCATCTATGATGCATCAATGATCCATCTTTGATGCATCTATGATGCATCAATGATCCATCCTTTGATGCATCTATGATTCATCTATGATGCATCAATGATCCATCTTTGATGCATCAATGATCCATCTTTGATGCATCTATGATCCATCTTTGATGCATCTATGATGCATCTTTGATTCATCTATGATGCATCAATGATCCATCTTTGATGCATCTATGATGCATCAATGATCCATCTTTGATGCATCTATGATGCATCAATGATCCATCTTTGATGCATCTATGATGCATCTATGATGCATCTATGATTCATCTATGATGCATCAATGATTTATCTTTGATGCATCTATGATGCATCAATGATCCATCTTTGATTCATCTATGATGCATCAATGATCCATCTTTGATGCATCTATGATGCATCAATGATCCATCTTTGATGCATCTATGATGCATCTATGATGCATCTATGATTCATCTATGATGCATCAATGATCCATCTTTGATGCATCTATGATGCATCAATGATCCATCCTTTGATGCATCTATGATTCATCTATGATGCATCAATGATCCATCTTTGATGCATCTATGATGCATCAATGATCCATCTTTGATGCATCTATAATGCATCTATGATTCATCTATGATGCATCTATGATTCATCTATGATGCATCAATGATCCATCTTTAATGCATCTATGATGCATCAATGATCCATCTTTGATGCATCTATGATGTATCAATGATCCATCTTTGATGCATCTATGATGCATCTATGATTCATCTATGATGCATCAATGATCCATCTTTGATGCATCTATGATGCATCTATGATTCATCTATGATGCATCAATGATCCATCTTTGATGCATCTATGATGCATCTATGATTCATCTATGATGCATCAATGATCCATCTTTGATGCATCAATGATCCATCTTTGATGCATCTATGATGCATCTATGATTCATCTATGATGCATCAATGATCCATCTTTGATGCATCATAGATGAATCATAGATGCATCATAGATGCATCAAAGATGGGTCATTGATGCATCATAGATGAATCATAGATGCATCATAGATGCATCAAAAATGGATCATTGATGCATCATAGATACATCAAAGATGGATCATTGATGCATCTATGATGCATCAATGATCCATCTTTGATTCATCTATGATGCATCAATGATCCATCTTTGATGCATCTATGATGCATCAATGATCCATCTTTGATGCATCTATGATGCATCTATGATGCATCTATGATTCATCTATGATGCATCAATGATCCATCTTTGATGCATCTATGATGCATCAATGATCCATCTTTTGATGCATCTATGATGCATCTATGATTCATCTATGATGCATCAATGATCCAACTTTGATGCATCTATGATGCATCAATGATCCATCTTTGATGCATCTATAATGCATCTATGATTCATCTATGATGCATCTATGATTCATCTATGATGCATCAATGATCCATCTTTAATGCATCTATGATGCATCAATGATCCATCTTTGATGCATCTATGATGCATCAATGATCCATCTTTGATGCATCTATGATGCATCTATGATTCATCTATGATGCATCAATGATCCATCTTTGATGCATCTATGATGCATCAATGATCCATCTTTGATGCATCTATGATGCATCTTTGATTCATCTATGATGCATCAATGATCCATCTTTGATGCATCTATGATGCATCTATGATTCATCTATGATGCATCAATGATCCATCTTTGATGCATCTTTTGATCCATCCTTTGATGCATCTATGATGCATCTATGATTCATCTATGATGCATATCATAGATGAATCATAGATGCATCATAGATGCATCAAAGGATGGATCATCGATGCATCATAGATGAATCATAGATGGATCATTGATGCATCATAGATGCATCTATGATTCATCTATGATGCATCAATGATCCATCTATGATTCATCCATGATGCATCGATGATCCATCCTTTGATGCATCTATGATGCATCTATGATTCATCTATGATATGCATCATAGATGAATCATAGATGCATCATAGATGCATCAAAGGATGGATCAAAAGATGCATCAAAGATGGATCATTGATGCATCATAGATGAATCATAGATGCATCATAGATGCATCAAAGATGGATCATTGATGCATCATAGATGAATCAAAGATGCATCATAGATGCATCAAAGATGGATCATTGATGCATCATAGATGCATCAAAGATGGATCATTGATGCATCATAGATGAATCATAGATGCATCATAGATGCATCAAAGATGGATCATTGATGCATCATAGATGCATCAAAGATGGATCATTGATGCATCATAGATGCATTAAAGATGGATCATTGATGCATCATAGATGAATCATAGATGCATCATAGATGAATCATAGATGCATTATAGATGCATCAAAGATGGATCATTGATGCATCATAGATGCATCAATGATCCATCTTTGATGTATCTATGATGCATCAATGATCCATTTTTGATGCATCTATGATGCATCTATGATTCATCTATGATGCATCAATGACCCATCTTTGATGCATCTATGATGCATCTATGATTCATCTATGATGCATCAAAGATGGATCATTGATGCATCATAGATGAATCATAGATGCATCATAGATGCATCAAAGATGGATCATTGATGCATCAAAGATGGATCATTGATGCATCATAGATGAATCATAGATGCATCATAGATGCATCAAAGATGGATCATTGATGCATCATAGATGAATCATAGATGCATCATAGATGCATCAAAGATGGATCATTGATGCATCATAGATGAATCATAGATGCATCATAGATGCATCAAAGATGGATCATTGATACATCATAGATGCATCAAAGATGGATCATTGATGCATCATAGATGCATTAAAGATGGATCATTGATGCATCATAGATGAATCATAGATGCATCATAGATGAATCATAGATGCATTATAGATGCATCAAAGATGGATCATTGATGCATCATAGATGCATCAAAGATGGATCATTGATGCATCATAGATGAATCATAGATGCATCAAAGGATGGATCATTGATGCATCATAGATGCATCAAAGATGGATCATTGATGCATCATAGATGAATCATAGATGCATCATAGATGCATCATAGATGCATCATAGATGCATCATAGATGCATCAAAGATGGATCATTGATGCATCATAGATGCATCAAAGATGGATCATTGATGCATCATAGATGAATCAAAGATGGATCATTGATGCATCATAGATGCATCAAAGATAAATCATTGATGCATCATAGATGAATCATAGATGCATCATAGATGCATCATAGATGCATCAAAGATGGATCATTGATGCATCATAGATGCATCAAAGATGGATCATTGATGCATCATAGATGCATCAAAGATGGATCATTGATGCATCATAGATGAATCAAAGATGCATCATAGATGCATCAAAGATGGATCATAGATGCATCAAAGATGGATCATTGATGCATCAAAGATGGATCATTGATGCATCATAGATGAATCATAGATGCATCAAAGGATGGATCATTGATGCATCATAGATGCATCAAAGATGGATCATTGATGCATCATAGATGAATCATAGATGCATCATAGATGCATCAAAGATGGATCATAGATGCATCATAGATGCATCAAAGATGGATCATTGATGCATCAATGATCCATCTTTGATGCATCTATGATTCATCAATGATCCATCTTTGATGCATCTATGATGCATCAATGATCCATCCTTTGATGCATCTATGATCCATCTTTGATGCATCTATGATGCATCAATGATCCATCCTTTGATGCATCTATGATGCATCTATGATTCATCTATGATGCATCAATGATCCATCTTTGATGCATCTATGATTCATCTATGATGGATCAATGATCCATCTATGATGCATCTATGTTCCATCTATGATGCATCTATGTTCCATCTATGATGCATTCCATCTATGACGCATCTATGTTCCATCTATGAAGCATCTATGATGTATCTATGATGAATCTATGATGCATCTATGATGCATCTATGATCCATCTATGATGCATCTATGTTGCATCTATGATGCATCTGTGATACATCTTTGATGCATCTATGATGCATCAATGATCCATCTTTGATGCATCTATGATGCATCAATGATCCATCTTTGATGCATATATAATGCATCTATGATTCATCTATGATGCATCTATGATTCATCTATGATGCATCAATGATCCATCTTTAATGCATCTATGATGCATCAATGATCCATCTTTGATGCATCTATGATGCACCAATGATCCATCATTGATGCATCTATGATGCATCTATGATTCATCTATGATGCATCAATGATCCATCTTTGATGCATCTATGATGCATCAATGATCCATCTTTGATGCATCTATGATGCATCTATGATTCATCTATGATGCATCAATGATCCATCTTTGATGCATCTATGATGCATCAATGATCCATCTTTGATGCATCTATGATGCATCAATGATCCATCTTTGATGCATCTATGATGCATCAATGATCCATCTTTGATGCATCTATGATGCATCTATGATTCATCTATGATGCATCAATGATTCATCTATGATGCATCAATGATCCATCTTTCATGCATCTATGATGCATCAATGATCCATCTTTGATGCATCAATGATCCATCTTTGATGCATCTATGATGCATCTATGATTCATCTATGATGCATCAATGATCCATCTTTGATGCATCTATGATGCATCAATGATCCATCTTTGATGCATCTATGATGCATCAATGATCCATCTTTGATGCATCTATGATGCATCTATGATTCATCTATGATGCATCAATGATCCATCTTTGATGCATCTATGATGCATCAATGATCCATCTTTGATGCATCTATGATGCATCTATGATTCATCTATGATGCATCAATGATCCATCTTTGATGCATCTATGATGCATCTATGATTCATCTATGATGCATCAATGATTCATCTATGATGCATCAAAGATGGATCATTGATGCATCATAGATGAATCATAGATGCATCATAGATGCATCAAAGATAGATCATTGATGCATCAAAGATGGATCATTGATGCATCATAGATGCATCAAAGATGGATCATTGATGCATCATAGATGAATCATTGATGCATCATAGATGAATCATAGATGCATCATAGATGCATCAAAGATGGATCATTGATGCATCATAGATGCATCAAAGATGGATCATTGATGCATCATAGATGCATCAAAGATGGATCATTGATGCATCATAGATGAATCATAGATGCATCATAGATGCATCAAAGGATGGATCTATGATGCATCTTTGATGCATCTATGATGGATCATTGATGCATCATAGATGCATCAAAGATGGATCATTGATGCATCATAGATGCATCAAAGATGGATCATTGATGCATCATAGATGAATCATAGATGCATCATAGATCCATCCTTTGATGCATCTATGATGCATCTATGATTCATCTATGATGCATCAATGATCCATCTTTGATGCATCATAGATGAATCATTGATGCATCATAGATGAATCATAGATGCATCATAGATGCATCAAAGATGGATCATTGATGCATCATAGATACATCAAAGATGGATCATTGATGCATCATAGATGCATCAAAGATGGATCATTGATGCATCATAGATGAATCATAGATGCATCATAGATGCATCAAAGGATGGATCATCGATGCATCATAGATGAATCATGATAGATGAATCTATGATGCATCAATGATCCATCTTTGATGCATCTATGATGCATCTATGATTCATCTATGATGCATCAATGATCTATCTTTGATGCATCTATGATGCATCTATGATTCATCTATGATGCATCAATGATCCATCTTTGATGCATCATAGATGAATCATTGATGCATCATAGATGAATCATAGATGCATCATAGATGCATCAAAGATGGATCATTGATGCATCATAGATGAATCATAGATGCATCATAGATGCATCAAAGATGGATCATTGATGCATCATAGATGCATCAAAGATGGATCATTGATGCATCATAGATGAATCATAGATGCATCATAGATGCATCAAAGATGGATCATTGATGCATCATAGATGCATCAAAGATGGATCATTGATGCATCATAGATGCATCAAAGATGGATCATTGATGCATCATAGATGAATCATAGATGCATCATAGATGCATCAAAGATGGATCATTGATGCATCAAAGATGGATCATTGATGCATCATAGATGCATGAAAGATGGATCATTGATGCATCATAGATGAATCATTGATGCATCATAGATGAATCATAGATGCATCATAGATGCATCAAAGATGGATCATTGATGCATCATAGATGCATCAAAGATGGATCATTGATGCATCATAGATGCATCAAAGATGGATCATTGATGCATCATAGATGCATCAAAGATGGATCATTGATGCATCATAGATGAATCATAGATGCATCATAGATGCATCAAAGATGGATCATTGATGCATCATAGATGCATCAAAGATGGATCATTGATGCATCATAGATGAATCATAGATGCATCATAGATGCATCAAAGATGGATCATTGATGCATCATAGATGCATTAAAGATGGATCATTGATGCATCATAGATGAATCATAGATGCATCATAGATGAATCATAGATGCATTATATATGCATCAAAGATGGATCATTGATGCATCATAGATGCATCAAAGATGGATCATTGATGCATCATAGATGCATCAAAGATGTATCACAGATGCATCATAGATGCAACATAGATGCATCATAGATGGATCATAGATGCATCATAGATGCATCATAGATTCATCATAGATACATCATAGATGCTTCATAGATGGAACATAGATGCGTCATAGATGGAATGCATCATAGATGGAACATAGATGCATCATAGATGGAACATAGATGCATCATAGATGGATCATTGATCCATCATAGATGAATCATAGATGCATCAAAGATGGATCATTGATGCATCATAGATGAATCATAGATGAATCATAGATGCATCATAGATGCATCAAAGGATGGATCATTGATGCATCATAGATGCATCAAAGATGGATCATAGATGCATCAAAGGATGGATCATTGATGCATCATAGATGCATCAAAGATGGATCATTGATGAATCATAGATGCATCAAAGATGGATCATTGATGCATCAATGATCCATCTTTGATGCATCTATGATGCATCTATGATCCATCTTTGATGCATCTATGATGCATCTATGATTCATCTATGATGCATCAATGATCCATCTTTGATGCATCTATGATGCATCAATGATCCATCCTTTGATGCATCTATGATTCATCTATGATGCATCAATGATCCATCTTTGATGCATCAATGATCCATCTTTGATGCATCTATGATCCATCTTTGATGCATCTATGATGCATCTTTGATTCATCTATGATGCATCAATGATCCATCTTTGATGCATCTATGATGCATCAATGATCCATCTTTGATGCATCTATGATGCATCTATGATGCATCTATGATTCATCTATGATGCATCAATGATTTATCTTTGATGCATCTATGATGCATCAATGATCCATCTTTGATTCATCTATGATGCATCAATGATCCATCTTTGATGCATCTATGATGCATCACTGATCCATCTTTGATGCATCTATGATGCATCTATGATGCATCTATGATTCATCTATGATGCATCAATGATCCATCTTTGATGCATCTATGATGCATCAATGATCCATCCTTTGATGCATCTATGATGCATCTATGATTCATCTATGATGCATAAATGATCCATCTTTGATGCATCTATGATGCATCAATGATCCATCTTTGATGCATCTATAATGCATCTATGATTCATCTATGATGCATCTATGATTCATCTATGATGCATCAATGATCCATCTTTAATGCATCTATGATGAATCAATGATCCATCTTTGATGCATCTATGATGTATCAATGATCCATCTTTGATGCATCTATGATGCATCTATGATTCATCTATGATGCATCAATGATCCATCTTTGATGCATCTATGATGCATCTATGATTCATCTATGATGCATCAATGATCCATCTTTGATGCATCTATGATGCATCTATGATTCATCTATGATGCATCAATGATCCATCTTTGATGCATCAATGATCCATCTTTGATGCATCTATGATGCATCTATGATTCATCTATGATGCATCAATGATCCATCTTTGATGCATCATAGATGAATCATAGATGCATCATAGATGCATCAAAGATGGGTCATTGATGCATCATAGATGAATCATAGATGCATCATAGATGCATCAAAAATGGATCATTGATGCATCATAGATACATCAAAGATGGATCATTGATGCATCTATGATGCATCAATGATCCATCTTTGATTCATCTATGATGCATCAATGATCCATCTTTGATGCATCTATGATGCATCAATGATCCATCTTTGATGCATCTATGATGCATCTATGATGCATCTATGATTCATCTATAATGCATCAATGATCCATCTTTGATGCATCTATGATGCATCAATGATCCATCCTTTGATGCATCTATGATGCATCTATGATTCATCTATGATGCATCAATGATCCATCTTTGATGCATCTATGATGCATCAATGATCCATCTTTGATGCATCTATAATGCATCTATGATTCATCTATGATGCATCTATGATTCATCTATGATGCATCAATGATCCATCTTTAATGCATCTATGATGCATCAATGATCCATCTTTGATGCATCTATGATGCATCAATGATCCATCTTTGATGCATCTATGATGCATCTATGATTCATCTATGATGCATCAATGATCCATCTTTGATGCATCTATGATGCATCAATGATCCATCTTTGATGCATCTATGATGCATCTTTGATTCATCTATGATGCATCAATGATCCATCTTTGATGCATCTATGATGCATCTATGATTCATCTATGATGCATCAATGATCCATCTTTGATGCATCTATGATGCACCAATGATCCATCTTTGATGCATCTATGATGCATCTATGATTCATCTATGATGCATCAATGATCCATCTTTGATGCATCTATGATGCATCAATGATCCATCTTTGATGCATCTATGATGCATCAATGATCCATCTTTGATGCATCTATGATGCATCTATGATTCATCTATGATGCATCAATGATTCATCTATGATGCATCAATGATCCATCTTTGATGCATCTATGATGCATCAATGATCCATCATAGATGCATCAAAGATGGATCATTGATGCATCATAGATGCATCAAAGATGGATCATTGATGCATCATAGATGCATCAAAGATGGATCATTGATGCATCATAGATGAATCATAGATGCATCATAGATGCATCATAGATGCATCAAAGATGGATCATTGATGCATCATAGATGCATCAAAGATGGATCATTGATGCATCATAGATGCATCAAAGATGGATCATTGATGCATCATAGATGAATCATAGATGAATCATAGATGCATCATAGATGCATCAAAGGATGGATCATTGATGCATCATAGATGCATCAAAGATGGATCATTGATGCATCATAGATGAATCATAGATGCATCATAGATGCATCAAAGATGGATCATTGATGCATCATAGATGCATCATAGACGAATCGCATCATAGATAGTGCATAGATGCATCAAAAATGGAACATAGATGCATCATATATGGATCAAAGATGCATCATAGATGGCGCATAGATGCATCATAGATGGAACATAGATGCATCAAAGATGCATCATAGATGGAACATAGATGAATCAAAGATGCATCATAGATGCATCAAAGATGCATCATAGATGCATCAAAGATGGATCATAGATGCATCATAGATGCATCAAAGATGGATCATTGATGCATCAATGATCCATCTTTGATGCATCTATGATTCATCAATGATCCATCTTTGATGCATCTATGATGCATCAATGATCCATCCTTTGATGCATCTATGATCCATCTTTGATGCATCTATGATGCATCAATGATCCATCCTTTGATGCATCTATGATGCATCTATGATTCATCTATGATGCATCAATGATCCATCTTTGATGCATCTATGATTCATCTATGATGGATCAATGATCCATCTATGATGCATCTATGTTCCATCTATGATGCATCTATGTTCCATCTATGATGCATTCCATCTATGACGCATCTATGTTCCATCTATGAAGCATCTATGATGTATCTATGATGAATCTATGATGCATCTATGATGCATCTATGATCCATCTATGATGCATCTATGTTGCATCTATGATGCATCTGTGATCCATCTTTGATGCATCTATGATGCATCAATGATCCATCTTTGATGCATCTATGATGCATCATTGATCCTTCTTTGATGCATATATAATGCATTTATGATTCATTTATGATGCATCTATGATTTATCTATGATGCATCAATGATCCATTTTTAATGCATCTATGATGCATCAATGATCCATCTTTGATGCATCTATGATGCACCAATGATCCATCTTTGATGCATCTATGATGCATCTATGATTCATCTATGATGCATCAATGATCCATCTTTGATGCATCTATGATGCATCAATGATCCATCTTTGATGCATCTATGATGCATCAATGATCCATCTATGATGCATCAATGATCCATCTTTGATGCATCTATGATGCATCAATGATCCATCTTTGATGCATCTATGATGCATCAATGATCCATCTTTGATGCATCTATGATGTATCTATGATGAATCTATGATGCATCTATGATGCATCTATGATCCATCTATGATGCATCTGTGATCCATCTTTGATGCATCTATGATGCATCAATGATCCATCTTTGATGCATCTATGATGCATCTATGATTCATCTATGATGCATCAATGATCCATCTTTGATGCATCTATGATGCATCAATGATCCATCTTTGATGCATCTATGATGCATCTATGATTTATCTATGATGCATCTTTGATTCATCTATGATGCATCAATGATCCATCTTTGATGCATCTATGATGCATCTATGATTCATCTATGATGCATCAATGATCCATCTTTGATGCATCTATGATGCATCAATGATCCATCTTTGATGCATCTATGATGCATCAATGATCCATCTTTGATGCATCTATGATGCATCAATGATGCATCTATGATGCGTCTATGATGCATCTATGATTCATCTATGATGCATCGATGATACATCCTTTGATGCATCTATGATGCATCTATGATTCATCTATGATGCATCAATGATCCATCTATGATGCATCAAAGATGGATCATTGATGCATCATAGATGAATCATAGATGCATCATAGATGCATCAAAGATGGATCATTGATGCATCAAAGATGGATCATTGATACATCATAGATGCATCAAAGATGGATCATTGATGCATCATAGATGAATCATTGATGCATCATAGATGCATCAAAGATGGATCATTGATGCATCATAGATGCATCAAAGATGTATCATTGATGCATCATAGATGCATCAAAGATGGATCATTGATGCATCATAGATGAATCATAGATGCATCATAGATGCATCAAAGGATGGATCATTGATGCATCATAGATGCATCAAAGATGGATCATTGATGCATCATAGATGAATCATAGATGCATCATAGATGCATCAAAGATGGATCATTGATGCATCATAGATGAATCATAGATGCATCATAGATGCATCAAAGATGGATCATTGATGCATCAAAGATGGATCATTGATGCATCATTGATGCATCAAAGATGGATCATTGATGCATCATAGATGAATCATTGATGCATCATAGATGAATCATAGATGCATCATAGATGCATCAAAGATGGATCATTGATGCATCATAGATGCATCAAAGATGGATCATTGATGCATCATAGATGCATCAAAGATGGATCATTGATGCATCATAGATGCATCAAAGATGGATCATTGATGCATCATAGATGAATCATAGATGCATCATAGATGCATCAAAGATGGATCATTGATGCATTATAGATGCACCAAAGATGGATCATTGATGCATCATAGATGAATCATAGATGCATC